>NC_137972.1:67929380-68419271 GCF_963924665.1 Micromys minutus
TAGATGATTGTCCCATCTTGGAAGATGGCAGGTGTTCTGTCACCAGCGGTTGAGAAGCACACGTTGAGATAGCCAGCTCTTGAGTAGGGAAAGAACAGGCAGAGTCCTCCTCAGGGCTTGAGAAGACATGGTAGCCATTTGCCCAGCAAGCTTCTATTGTCCCAATGTCCCTGTTCTCACACCTACTCCTGTCTTCATCCCAAGGAGAGCTAAAAGGAGTAGCAGAAGGGATAGCAGAGCTGAGAGTGCAGGGGAGAAGAAGAGATTTTATCCCAGTGGAAGACAGTGCTGTACTGCCCTGGTCACCCTGACCTCACTCACAGAGCACCTCTGGGGGGAGGGAGGACAGAAAAAAAAAAACAAAAGATGGGAGTCAAACACTCAGGGACATTTAGTACCAGGTGAAGTCAAAATGAAACAGTTTAATTTGATTTATGTACAAAGAAGCATCACCCTAGTTAGCGCCTGAACATTTAAGATGGAGAAAATAACAAAAGCAGCAAGCTGAACAAAGTTCGAAAAGCCAGATCCCAATTGCTGCTGTGGTTGAGGACGCAGATGAAGCTCCCCATACTCAGTGTGTGAGGCTCTCTCAAACCACAAGTGACAGCCTATAATTTGAGAGTAAGAGTTCAGGGTATCAGGGTACAGATGGCAGTTCTGTGACTTATGAGTTGTTAACCTTAAACAAGGGTCCTGATGTCTCTTTTCAAATTCCCCAGCTACAGAACAGGGACGAAAGCCCCATATTCAGACCAAGGGTGGAGCTCAGAGGGAGATGGTTTGTCCAGCATGTGTAGAGCTTTAGAAATAAAACCCTCATGGAACTGAACAAATATCGCTGCGTCATAGTACACACAGACACACACACAGACACACACACACAGACACACACACACACACACATACACACACACACACATACACACACACACACACACACAGAGAGAGAGAGAGAGAGAGAGAGAGAGAGAGAGAGAGAGAGAGAGGAACATGCACACAAACTCATACATACATGTAAACAAACAGATAAAAAGCACTGTCTCCCGAGATTGCTGTGAGGATTTAGTGGGGTTATTTGGTAAAATGCTCAGATCCTGGCCCCCCATACACTGTCAGCAACATCCAAGGTGTCCCATTAGCACTGAAATGCCTCAGCTATGATGGAAACTCTTGAATCTGACTTCAATCAGCCCGTCTTACAGGAAGAACTCAAAAACCAGGTATAAAAACAATGATGTGCTGCTTTGGGGGAGAGCAAACAAGTAGATGAAGCTCAAATGTCCAAATAGAAATTATGTGCTAGGTCAGGCGGTGGTGGTGCACACCTATAATCCCAACACTTGGGAGGCAGAGGCAGGTGGATTTCTGAGAGTTCAAGGCCAGCCTGGTCTACAGAGTGAGTTTCAGGTCAGCAAGGGCTACACAGAAGAACTGTGGCTCAAAACAAAATGAAATTAAGGACTGGATGAATAATTTTATTAATGCTCTCTGAAGTTTCCCTTTATCACGGGACTTAGGTAGTAATTGGTAGAGGTCACATATAGAAGGTTAGGAGACACCAGCATGCAAGATCCCATTCACCTTATAAATAGCTCAGAGCCGTGGTTCTCAAACTGTGGGTCCCGACCCCCTGGGGTGGAGTAGCCATTTTACAGTGAGCGCCTAAGACTACCCAGAAAACAGATTTTCACGTTACAATTCATAATAGTAGCAAAATTACAGTTATGAAGTAGCAACAAAGATAATTTCATGGCTGGGGGTCATTACAGCATGAGGAATTGTATTAAAGGGTCGCAGCGTTAGGATGCTCGCTTAACCACAGAGAAACAGACTAAAGAAGTAGGCGAGCCACTGCCTCGACTCTAGGTGAGCCTTTTTTTTTAAATTCTCTTTTTCTCTTCTCAGTTGTTTTGTTGTTGTTGTTTTGGTAAACAAGTATTTTTATAATGTAAAAACAAAAAGGAATTCTAATTTAAAAAAAAAATTCCTTGACTAATATAATGTCTCACTTTCAAAAATCTCTGAAGGCATAATACATTTTGTTCATGGCCACTTAAACTTTAGGAATTTAAGTGAGAATCCCAAGATACTGAAAAAGCACCAAATAATCATAATTTTATTTATTTATTTATTTATTTATTTATTTATTTATTTATTTCTGGGTTGGAAATACCCGTTCTTGGTGAGCCTAACGCTGTCTATAGGCCAAGCACGACAGCCCCTGCTCAGCCCCTGCACTTACCATTATGGGTCTCCATGGCAGGTCCTGGACACACAGCTGATCCTTCTGTCCCAACACACCAGTACATACTGGGTGGTGGCTGTGACACGCCAGCCATCAAACCCCCAGGCAGCAGATCTCCAAAGGACAGTCTTGCTGTTGTCACCACAACTGCCACTGTGCAGGTGGGCTGAAGTACAGACACCTAGTCATGGTACTGCAGACGTACGTTCATCCTGTGGAGGAAGACGTCGAGTTAGGAAGCTTTCAGTCTCTCTTGCAAGCCCTTGTGGATGTTCCCCACTACCATCGCCTTTCTCCTTTCTCTGCACGTTTCTTCACACTCCACGTGTCTGGCTAAATCTGAAAGGACAATGACCCCTCCCATCCCACCTTGACACTGGGCTCAGATCTTGTTTCTGTGGAAACAATCTAGAAGTTATCACTGCTCTCCTTTGGTTGTGTCTGCTTGCTGTTCACTCCGTACTTAACCACTGCACCTCGCACTGTAACAGCTGGCCTGGTATGCAACCCTGATGCTGCCAGCACAGCAGAAACATGGCTCCCGTTGGCAGGATGAACGCTTCAGGTGGAAGACGGTGGGAATACAGCTACTCACAACACAAGGCTATCCCTTGCGCAGGACTGACACCTATGAATGCTTGGGGGTGGTCCCCAAATGACAGTCAGGCAATGGTCCCAAAGAGAAGGAGTCGAGAAGGAGCTGTTACTGGTTATGGCATCAAATGAGCCCTGTAAATGTTGTCTCTCTCTGAGGGGACATTTGAGCATATCTAGAGATATTTTAGGTTGTCACAACTTGGGGCAGGGGGTGCTATAGGCACATAGTGGGTAAACGTCCAATGGTGGCTAATGTTTTTGTGCTCTGTGTAAAGGTTCACAAATTATTTGAATGCTGATTTCTCTGGCCTCATAGTCTGTTTCCATCTGGACACAGTATTGTACTTATACCAAAAATCCCCATCCCAGGTTTGTGTAAGCAGTCCTTACCAATTACTCTCTGCCTTGTCAGTAAATGCTGACCACCCAATGACAGGGCAGAATAGAGAACAGGGCGGGACAGGGTGTCCACCAGCCAGAAGAGGGAGAGAAGGAGAGAGGAAGGGAGGGAGGGAAGGAGAGAGAGAGAGGGGGGGGAGGGAAGTAAGGAGGGAGGGAGGGAAGGAGGAAGGGAGGGGGAGAGAGAGGGAGGGAGGGAAGGAGGGAGAGATAAAGGGAAGAAGGGAGGGAGAGAGATTCAGATCAGCGGCTGGCTGGAGAAATTGGAGCCATGAAGAAGGGGGTGGGTCCAAAGAGCCAGATCAATAATAACATGCAAGTATCAGAGGATGGGGCTGGGAGGTGGCCAAATTAGCGTAGACAGTGAAGATAGATCAGTTACTGCTCATCTATTAAGGCACAGTTTTAAACAAATGTTGGTTTTTCTGTGTGACCATTGCTATAAGGTAAGGAAATACAGCTGCCGACTTAATTCACGGCTAGCATTTATATTAAGAATAATTCATTTACAGTCAGAGGTGTGGCTACGTAACATACAACGAGTGAATTTTCTGGCCACATAGATTTCTAACCAAATTAAGAGTCGTCTCCTAAACCTGGACAGATTCTTATCTGAGACTAAGCTTGTGCTTGGATTCCCACTGGCTCTGGAGGCCCTCCAGCATGCTAGCCATGGCCCAGGACAGGAAGATGCTGGCACATGGAGAAAAACAATCATGTTCCTACCAGTGTCCCCATAGTCCACCCTATACATAAAATGCAGTCCCATAAGCATTTAAGACCCCAAAATTAAGAATAAGAGCATAACCAAAAATAGCAATGACAAGAACTAGTAGTTATATAAACGATGCCTCAGACACTAACTATGCCTGGTGTGGTTCTCAAGGTGTGGGTTGCTTCCATTAGGTATTGGCAGTGTGACATCCAGTTGAAACCTTTTTCTCTGTTTTCTTACCTGCTAAGAATAGACCTTCACACCCCAGCACCCCGGCAACCTCACAGGGCTACTGGGGGGACGTCACTTAGGCAGAGTTTGAACAGCCACACTCTCCAGCAGGGCTAGTTTGGCCCTTGGACTTGGGAGGTCAGCAGAGTCTCATGTCTCACTCTCCAGCCACACTCTCCAACACAGCAAGGACTTGGGAGGCCCTGCCTCTCTCCCTTATGATGAACAACACTCCAAATAACACTTTGTCCCAGCATGCAGGTTCTAGAAGTTTCCCTGAAACTCTGTAGGTATTGAACAAGCCACAAAATAAAGAAGAGCTAAAGGGTGCTTCCAATTTCTCCTCTGAAAGCTTAGGAATGAAGCACCTGCCCTTGGTGGGTGGTGGGTGGAGATAGGGGTAGGGTAGAGTTGGGCAGACTCTTTCAGGAAGGAAGCAGACTCATCAGGCAGATGTGGCTAAGAGGGTCCCACACCAGTGGCCTTGTTCCTATAACCGCACTTCTCTGAACCAGAGGACGCATCATCCAAAGAAGTATATTTGGGGTTCCCCTCACAGAGAGGAAAGGAAACAGGAGGGCCAGACAAAATTCAGAAGATTCTCGGAGGATTTGAGAGATCAACTTGAGACAAGAGTTAGGGAGAAGAGGCTTCTAACAGACGCTGTTTGAAAACTAAGGCTCCAAATTGCACATTAAGATGCAGAAACAGAGAGTCATAGTTATATAGTTCCAAACACATTTCTAAAGCCACCAAACACATCAGATACATTAAGATCCCCAGTGGTGGACTTCCGAGTTTGGCTTAGCATATAAGTTTAGGCCACACACACACACACACACACACACACACACACACACACTTTAAAATACTTTATGCTACCTCTCACCCAGCCTGCTTGGTTCCCCTTTCAGTTTCCTTTTGTAAATAACACCACAGATAGAGGATTCTGACATAAGGGGCAGTTTTTTAATGATCATTTGTATTTTTACTTATTTTCTAAGGTAGGGCTTTAGGATGAAGTAACTGGAGTTACTCCATTTTTGCCCTCACACAGCTCAGCGCTTCCCTTAGGGGCAGAGAAAATGTCACAGATCACTGGTAGATCACAAGAGTTTTCATTCTGTGCTCTGCAGAAGTAAGGCCTCAAGAGAATTTCTTCAGTAGTTGACAATTTTAATAATGCTTTAAAAACTCACCTTTGGCTAACTTTTCATGCCTGTATGAACGAGCAAACCTAAATGATTAATGAATTTTAAAAAGGAGCTTGTCATTTATTCTGAAAATACCTTTTCACTGAGCCATTTTTGCAAAGAGCGAATATCTGAGTTTATGATGCCAGAAGGGAAGACCTGACACAAGCCATCAGGATGAGGTTTCGGACCAAGGAGAGCTACATGTGCTTCTCCAGAGTTTAGGAAGGACAGCCAATACAGGTATTGAATGTCTGAGTGAAGCATGCTGGGACAGATCACATTAGCTAGCTCCTTCTGGAGTCAAAGCGTGGTGAAGATGCACCGCCTATGTGGTCGTGGTCACCTCTAGTGCTTTCAGCATCTTCTGACCAGTATCCGTGCCTACGGAAACGGACATCAGAATATCATGGAGCTGGAGGCCCAAGAACTATGTTGTTTGAAGCCCTACATGAGTGCAGAAAGTTGGGGGACAGAAACGTTTCACCAGTCTGGACCCACATCTATCTCAAGGCTCTTCCTTCGTTAATTCATCACTGTATCCACAGGTGGCTCCTGACACGGTTATGAGACAGTGCCACAGTGAACAAAGCAGTCTCTGCCCCCAGGAACCCCAGATAGGAGCAGAGACCCTGAGTAAGTAGGCAGGAGATAAACAGATGGGGAAGGAGTACATGGCCAGAGGGACCATGAGGAGGAAGTGGAAGAAAGGAAGGGAGAGCCGCTGTAGGCTTGGCTTGGGTGTCACATGGAGAGACGGGCAGCAAAGCAGACACTTCAAGCTGGAGAGGAGGCTTGCAACAGTGGGATAGCAGAGGGCTGGGAAGAAAGGAAAGGATGCCCTTGCATTCCATGCCAATCAAAAGATGAGAATATCGAAAGCCCCGTGAAGAGGAAGGACACACCCCATCATCAAGCCGTTAAGAATGTATGCACACCATTCTGTTCCCACGGGAAAACCCACTCGTATTATACTAGAGGGACATAGCAGTAAAATGGCTCCCGGTGACACGTGGCTACACCCACAAATCAGTGCATAGCTCGACCCACCTCAGAGAAGCTGCTTCCTGCAGGAGATGGGGGGTAACACAGAGACCCACAACTGGCCAGCGTGTAGAGAGTGAGAGACTTTGAATCACTCTGTCCTAACTGGGATTTCTTTGTCATACTCCTCCCCTCAAGCTCAGGGATCTATGGGTCAGAGGGGGTGGAAAGACTGTAAGACAGATCAGGGCTGATGCCCATATGAGTTCAGAGAGACTGTGACAGCAAACACCAGGCCTGAACAGGTGCAAACCCGACAGAAATCCCAGCACCGAGAAGAGGAAGTGGGCACAAAGTCCCGCCTCTCAGCCAAGAAGCTATTTGCAATTGTTATAAGGAAAATCAGAATTCAGCCTTGCTCCAGGGCAAGCTCCGTGCTTAAGACACACACACACACACACACACACACACACACACACACACACACACACACACATACATGCACACGTGCACGCACAGAGCAAACTCCAGGTTTTTTGTTTGCTTTGTTTGACTTAGTGTTCTTTGTTTTGTTTTTGACAGAAAGAATATCAAATTGGATGGAGAAAGAGAAATATCTAGAAGGAGTTGGGGGGGAAGAATATGGCAAAATATATTGTATAAGTAATTTTTTAAAAGAAACATTAAGATAAAGAATAGATATATACTATAAATCTATATATACTATACATCTACATAAACTATATATTTCTGCCTACCAGCTAGAGCAGAGGAGGGCACAATAGCGATTTGGACTGTGCAGGGGTTCATATGTGCATCATCCCTGTTGTATCTCAAGAGCAGGAGAAGAAGGGAACGGACTGGGCCCACTTGGGAAATGAAGCCAACAAGACTACTCTAGGATGAAGAATATTCCTAGGGCTCTTCTGATTTTTAATCTTCCCCTCCCCTTCTCCCCTTTTCCCCACCCCCTCTCTCTGGGTGTGTGAATGTGTGTATGTGTGAGTGTGTGAGTGTGTGTGTGTATGTGTGATTGTGTGTGTGTGTGAGTGTGTATGTGTGAGTGTGTGTGAGTGAGTGTGTGTGAAAGTGTGTGTATGAGTGCGTGTGTGTGTGAGTGTGTGTGTGTATGTGTGAGTGTGTGAGTGTGTGTGTGTATTCGTGAGTGTGTGTGTGAGAGTGTGTGTGTGTGAGTGTGTGTGTGTGAGTGTGTGTGAGAGGGAGAGAGAGTGTGTGTGTGTGTGTGTGTATGTGTGTGTATGAATGTGTGTATGTGAGATCATCAGATGACCTCTGCTGTGGTCTTTACTTTGCACCATATTTGAGACAAGGTCTCTTCTTCACTGTTGCCTACACCAAACTGGCTGACCAATGAGCTTCCCGGAAATCTCCATCTTGAAGTAGGGCATGCTGGGATTACACCTATATCTCATCTGCCTCTATGTGAATAGATCTTCATGCGTGACCAGCAAGTGTTTTGCACACGTAGCCATCTCCCTAGCTGGTTTGTTTATTTATTTATAATAATTATATCTAAGCTATTAAGGAGTCTTAGAAGTCTGACGGAGGTGTGGGGGAAGGAAAAGCTTAGCTGACTGTAAAAGCTCCTCTAGAGACAAATTAGGTGTTGGCACACCATATTCTTCTGGAACATGAGCAAAGACAATGAAAACCAAATCACAGATAGAATTCAACGTTAAGGTTTTCCAAAACGTAGAGCCTGTGAGTGACCAACCCATTAAAAAATAGGTCCTGTGGCAAGAATTTGCTAAGAGCATGGCCCTTATGACCCTATTTATCCTGCTCGGTTTTTTTTTTTTTTTTTTTTTTTTTTTTTTTTTTTTTTTTTTTTTGTAGGGGCGAGAATCATGCAAGAGAAAAAAAAAAAAAAAAAAAAAACCGTAATGGCCTCAAACTATTAAAAGCCGGCTGAACTGGCAGTCAGCATCCTCAGAGTCTCCATTGCTGTCTTTCTCCCCACCCCTTACCCTCCAGGGATCCTTGCCCTCATCAATTAAAAACTGCATCAGACTAAAGCAACAGAGAGGGTAACCAACCTGATTCGACCAGAGGGTGAGAAGCATGCCCCAGGCGTGGAGCAGGGGAAAGACTTCCAGCCCATCCCGCACCATTCGGCTGCCCGGCCCGAGGAGAGACTTGCTGGGCCTTTGCCTCCAGCCACTCGCACCCACGCACTCCCGTGCACACCCACGCTTAGACCCCACCCCCACCTCGTTAAAAGTCAGGCTTTTTTTTTTTCAAACGCAAAAGAACTTTGTAGCCACTCTGGTGTTTCCTACTTTTGTTTCTGAACTCTGCTCCCCGCCCCCGCCAGGCTCCAATCCCGCACCGCCCCCCCTCCCGCGTCTCCAAACTCCTGGGTTCCAGCACCCCACTCGATTAACCCTTCAAAGGGTGAGGGTTGCGGGGCAGCTCAGACAGGCAGCTAAGAGACTCTGGCCACCCCGAGATCCAGACGCCCACCCGAGATGTGACCTGCTGGTGCGGTGCTGGACACAGGCCGGGGTCCGGAGCACACGGCCGCCCGGGGTACTGGGTGCTGAGGTGGGAGAGGGACTGCGGGGCGGAGCGCAGGACGCAGGACGCAGGGCGCAAAGCAGGCGACCGCGGCTGCGCGCGGGGACCCGGGCGCGGGACGTGGTGTTGCGGGCATAGCTTGGATCTAGGGGTACGGGCTTCTCTGGGGTCCCCGGGCAGGGCGCAGGTTGGAGCAGCACTTACCGGCGGCGTCGGGGTCCCGGAGCCTCGGGACAGCGACATCAGAGGACCGGGGCCTGCGGGTCCTAGCGTACTCTGCCTAGCAATGCTCTGGCCGCCGGGGCCAGGCGCACTTCCTCAATCCTGGGGCCGCCTGGCGGGCGGAGAGGGCGGGTGGCGCGGAAGCGGGGCAGTGCCAGAGGGTCGGCCGCCCCCGACCTCTGCAGATAGGGACGTGGTCCCCTGGATGGCTTGCCTCAGTTTCCCTAGCTGGAAGGTGTCGGTGACCAAGCTCGCTGCTCTTGTGCCTCGGTAGACGCTGGGGTCCTGAGACTTTGTGACGTTCTCACCGAATTTGAATGCTTTGCTGCTTTCCCTGGGGACAGGCACAGTGACAAGGTTGCGCCTTTCCTACCCTGCACTAGTAACAGATTAACTTTGATCTTATATGCTGGCCATATACTCTGGCCGTAAATATTAAAAGGACGAGAATATTGATGTGTGTGCAAGTCTTTAGGAGGCAGTACAGAAACCCCGTTTTAAAAGTTGGTGTTTTGTAATCTGCGCGTTTTCACCACCGGAGCTTGCTAACTTAATTACGGACCTTTGCAAGGATATTACTAGCTGATGGATATTTTCTATTTTCGAACTCCGGAGTAGCTGGGGCTCCAGGCGCATGCCACCCTGCCTGTCTGCTTGTGGTGATGAGGTGGGATGTTGTCAGTTGATGCCAATGAAGGTAATAACCAAACGCGTCTTTACACTCATGGCAGGCAAGCTTCGGATTCTGTTCCAGTTTTCCCCAGAAATGCGTCTCACCGCTAAGGTAACAACGAATATTCCCGAGACCGTGTGTAAAGAACACATACAGATAGTTCACAGAATCTGAGAAGCTGTGGGCCGTCTGAGATAGTTCGGGAACACCTCAAGTATTTGTTTAGAATGAGACTTTGCAATCCCTACTTGGCAAGGGGACTACCTCGCAGCTCTCCCACGTTCGTTTTTCTTTTCCTCCGCGGAACACCGTTCCAAAAATGTAGGTGCAGTTCTGCAATCCTGCCCACGCCACTGAAGTCCTCAGATCAATTAGCAAGACCAGCAATATGACTGCTACGGAAAAAAGTCCCTAATAATTTGCAGGGCATGGCGTCAGCAGTTTGAATGAGCCAGGTTTGGTGGCGCCCTCAGGTCATACAACACTGCCACCTAGCGTTACCAAAGGGAAATTCATGTCTAGAGTCAGGACCAACACTTGTGTTTGCCAATACTTCTGTGGCAAGAAAATTTCTCCTTTAAACAAGCTTAGAAATAGGTCAGGAAAACTGCTCAGTGTTAAACAACCAAACGAACGAACAAACAAGCAAACAAAACATCTGGAACATTCGACACATATAGGACATTTTTTTTTTTTTTTACAGTATTCGACTGTACCTGGTAGGCATGCTTTAATTGAAGGTTTACGGGAAATTGTTCTTTTTGTCTTCTGGTGCTTGTTTTTACTCAGCCAAATGCTCAGTTTTGTCTGATGCCCCCGTCTCCTAATCTCCACCTACAATCACAGTCGGCTACATAGATTCTAGCAAGGTGTAGATATTAGAAACTAGGCATCCACCAAGAGATGAAGCGAGAACATCCCAAAATGCCTTCTTTGAGAGACTGTGGCCAAACTCGGGCATACAAGTGCACCTGCACACCCTTATACACATTTACTCAAACACGTCTCCAGAGTGGCTCTCTTCAGATAGACATGTTCTAATTCATCGGGCAATAGAAGACGCCATTTTTATATCAGCCTCTGCTCACATTTGGATCAGACTCGAAGTGTTCATAAATACAGCAACCCATGTGCAGATGCATACCGAGAGAGATCTGGTCCAACCCTCTGCACCAATTTTTAAGGGGGTGATGTTTTTCACACGTGTCAGTTGCCTGGACTCATGATGCTGAGCTCACAGTCTGATCTTTCCAGACCTAGTGAAGGTTTCTGCTGCGGCAGCAGTGCCAGGCTATAACCCAGTAACTGATGTTTCTTGGCAATTAGGAGCCTGAGAACATCAACTAAGTCCAGACCCTTAGATCATCATAGAGAGAAAGTCACAAAAATAAACACACGGTTACTATTCGGGGACAAGATGATTTCCCCCTAAATCAGCACGTTCTGCCCCTGTAATTGCTGCTTTGTGATTAAAGAGGCCTTGGCCAGCACAGAAAGCACCTTACTTGTTGCCTGTGAGCCAGGGAGTTCTTCACCGTGCAAGCCTATAGGAATGGCTGCCACTGTCAGGAAGAGCCGTGTGTGTGACCGATTGGAGGAGTGTGATTTTATTATTGCTGGTGCCTTACCAGAGCCACACTGCACAGAAGTCTCAGAAAGAGAAGGAAGACCCGCCACAGAATTCAAATGGGGTGAGCCCTTCAATGAGGAAAAAAAATGTTTCTCAACGTCCAACTTTATTTTGTCCATTTTTTCCATTGCTGAACACAATCTGAAGTTAAATCAAAACCCCGAGTCTAACTGATTCAAAAACCATACCACAGGGGCAAACCTTAAAAGAAGTGAAATCTAACATTATATAGATTTTCATTTCTAAGTACAGTATATTACAGAAGGTTAAATATACCACCTCTGTGTACTTACAGCTATAAAAAAGATACATTAATGATACCAATTATAAATAATGTAACATTTCATATTAAAGGCATTATTGTACAATGGAAAGATAGCAACCCTCTAATGTATATAGTGAAAGGTGCTGCCTAGAAATATTGAGATGCTGAAAATTCAGTGTACGAGGCCAAATCCGGATTTAACCAGTTACGATAGTTTACATGCTGGGGGAGGAAAGACGGTGAATGGAATATTGCTTGTCTCTGACAGGACTGAGAATTCCAGTCCGTACATCTTATTCTCTATGCACGCACTGGTTCTGACAGAAGGCTTAGTTCTCACTCTTGCTCAGCCCAACTTTGACCCTCAAATGTCAGCATGCAACGTCCTGTTAGGGAGGGACATGCC
Source organism: Micromys minutus (assembly GCF_963924665.1). NCBI lineage: Eukaryota > Metazoa > Chordata > Mammalia > Rodentia > Muridae > Micromys > Micromys minutus. Next base: position 67,941,482 of record NC_137972.1, read on the forward strand.
ACTGGCAGCAAAAGCACCCAAACAGCTGTCTACCCGAGGAGTTTGGTTCTGTCCTTAAAGCCTTATGGGGGCCACTTTAGTTTTCCAAGTTCAAACATGGAATTGCACATCATACGGAGATAGCAAAGAGGAAAGGAAAAATGTTAATAGTGTAACTGAGATGCCCAGATCCCCTATGGGATCCAGGTGTTACTTGTTAACCAATCCAAAATGAAAGCCCAGATGGGATATTGAAATAAGACTACAGGGCTTTGAGGTGGCAGCTGTCTCTCAGTGGATGTCACTGATCTAGAAAAGGTAATGGGGCTGGAGAAGGGAAAAAGAAAGTGTGCCCATTATATCGAATGTGGTAGATACAGGTATTTGTGAAGTGAATGGTGGTTCTGGGGGTCAAATGTGAGGCTTCATTGCCTAGGGTTTGCTCTGGTAACATGAGTCCTTGGGGGCATAGGTGACAAGTTCTCTGCCTAAGGTGGGCCTCAGTTATGAAAGACCATCTCATAACCGTAGGGCAGACGCTTTGGGATGTTGATTGGTCATTCCAAAGCCAGGATTGTTTTCAAGGTGAACCCCATGGTCAGTGTTTATATGCAGCTCTTAGGACCTGCACCCCTGCACACCAAAGGCTTCTGGTGTTTTTCTGTGGCATATGCTTCCCCAACATCCCCCACACTGGGTCACTGAAACCCTCCTCCACCTCAACACGAATCCTTTGCTTGTGAATAGTCCCACCTTTCCCCTCGGAATGAGGAGGGACTTGTTCTGTGCACAGATGACCCCGAGGAGATCACAGGATCTTCAGTGAGCTCACCCCACATCCCTACTGGGGTCAAAAAGCATTTAAATTAACCATGGGACACTCCAGAGACCATTCATAGTAAGAGCGCTGGATGTCTTTGCGGGGGTCCTGCACTTAGTCTAAGGCAAAGTCAGAGCTGGGTAAGAGTTCCTCCTCAGGCAGGCCTGCAGTTCCCCACATAACATCGGCCACCCGCAGTGTGGTCCATAAAGCATGCGTGTGAGAGGAAAATCAAAACCATTGAACTCCAGAAGATCGAGTGTCCAGAAGAGAGGGGTCCTGGGAAGCTGAGCACTGTGGTCCTGCTTCCTGCGTGTGGCGAGCTGGAGTTGCCATGGTTGGTCAGCTGTCCAGCTTTTGAGGAAGACACCGGTCTATCCCTCAGGGGTTCTTCTCATCAAGTTTGATGGTGACGGTTTTCACTTCTGTATATTCGGCCAGAGCATATTCACCTCTGTGATGACAGAAAGGTGGGGGCGGGGCAGTCCATACTGTTAGTTCACAGTTCTGGGGAAAACTCCTCTAATACCCGAACATCCTGTCAGACAGCTTGAGTGTGGGAGTTTTTGTGACAGGACACTGTGGTGCCTGGACATAGTAAAGGCAGTAAGTAAGCTCTACAATGCCCTTAGTACGTGTCAGGAACTAGAAATGTGAGTTTAATGCTAAGTTCCTGCATGTGGTGCTTTTGTTGAAGTTAAAAGGACTAAGGGTTTGCTTCTGGAAAACGAGAGAAGAAAGCAAAAGAATGTAAGTTCTCTGTGCCGGGGGAGGTGGTTATAGAAGAGAGGTCTGTGCACTGAATGGCGGGGTGGGGGATCTGGGGTGTGAAAACCACACCAACGATATAAGTTTCAAGTGGTAATTTGTTACTCTTTGCAGAGACAGAAAAGGTGATGTCCAAGCTCGAGGGGGTGGCCAAGGGACCACCCAGACATCTGGCTCTGACAGGAACAGCTGTAAGAGGTCAGAATCAGGGGAAAGGCAGCAGACACTGGCACAGACTAGAAACAGGGAGGTGATGTCCCTCAGCTTAGCATCTTTGGAATATTTCCTTCTCTTACATCTTATAGGGACCAGAGATCTTTCCTAGGCATCATTGACCATTTCTGGAGTAGACCCCCTTTCCAGAACCCATAGCACACTCTTAGAGTTTGCTGGAAAAAACAAACAAACAAACAAACAAAAAAAAACACAACCCAAAACCAATAAATTCTGGTTCCAGACTAGGTAAGGAGATGTCCTCTTCAGCCTCTGTACTAAAGGTCTGAGCCACAGTCCCATCTCATCCCTGAGACCTGAAATACTGTGGGTAAGCCCAGCATCATCAGCCTTACTTCTGAACATTTTAGAAATGCAGATGTGGGGCCTCACCCAGGCCTACTGTGGTAGGCAAAATACTAAAAGGTATCCTCACCCTACTTCCCTGTCCTAACAAAACAGGTTACACAGCAAGTGAGACCTGATGCTGGAGGTGAAAATCCTGTGGCTAATCAATTGACTTCAAAGAATAGAGAGGGAAGGGGAAGGGGAGAGAGAGAAAGAGAGAGAGAGAGAGAGAGAGAGAGAGAGAGAGAGAGAGAGAGAGAGAGAAAGGGAGAGAGAAAGGGAGGGAGAGGAAGGGGAGGAGAGATTTCTGGGTTATTTGGAAGGCTCAGCATCCCTTAATAGCTGAGCAGAACTGAGACCAGACACAGAAAGGTACCACTGGGCTAGCAGGGAAGATGGAATCTTCCTGCAGAATACGGGATGGAATCTATTCTGCAGAATACGGGATCGCATGCTGTACAACCCCGATTTCACAGTATCAAAAAGCTAATATATTTATGATATCATCAATTCCCTGGACAAAGTCAAGACATTTGTGTTCAGTAAATTCTCTGAGTGATTCTGATGCCTGTTTAGGTTTAAGAGCCGTTAGGGCTCAGAATCATTGTAGATTAGTCAAGTTCATCAGCATTTTGGTTTGGATATGCATAACCTATGGGAAGTGGCACTATTAGGAGGTGTGGCCTTATGGGAGGAGGTGTGTCACCGTGTGGGCGGGCTTTGAGGCTCCTAGTGCTCAAGCTCCACCCAGTCCAAGAGAGACAGTCTCCTCTAGGCTGCTTCCAGATGAAGATGTAGAACTCACACCTCCTGCCTGCATGCTGCCTGCCACGATAATAATAGACTGAACCTCTGAAACTGTAAGCCAACCCCAATCAAATGTTGTTCTTTGTAAGCATTGCCATGGTCATGGTCTCTGTTCACAACAGTAAAACCCTAAGTGAGACAATCAGCATCCTTGGGACTGTTTGAGGTGTGCCATGGGAACACCAGCACACCTTTTCAGGTATATATATGGAGAGAAAGAGAGAGAAAGAGAGAGAGAGAAAGAGAGAGAGAAAGAGAGGGGGAGAGAGAGAGAGAGAGAGAGAGAGAGAGAGAGAGAGAGAGAGAGAGAGAGAGAACTCACTCTATGCTGGATAAGTAATGTTACCATTAAGAAGATATGCTGTTTTTATCAGTGTACTGAGCGTTCTTTCTTACAAAACAATGGAAAGGGAAAATTCCATGAAGGACATGCTCATGTTTGCAGAAAAAGAAATGCAAATTCCAGTAAGTGTGAAAGGGAACATTTAACATCTCACACCCGAAGAAATGAGAACCCACATAGAGACAGAACTGCTTTCATGCAGCCAAGCACTGAAATCTGGGAATTTATTCTGAAAACCATCACTCCACCTATGTGTGTAAATATTTACACACAAAGAAGTATACAAGCAGGGTTTGTAATGATAAAAATCCTCTGGAAATAACACTAACATCCATTCTAGGAGGCTTTCACTAAAAGACTAGGAGATATCCAACACCCATCTGGAGAACAAAAAGTAGTTTGCTTCCACATCAGTAAACAGAAAATAATAACCGGATTTATGAGTATCTAAAGGAAAATATGCCATAAACTTTCAAGTTTATGTAGTGCTGCTTTGCAAAATTTCTAAGTGTTAGTAATTTACCCATCTAGCAAAGAAACAGGACGACATATTCCCAAAGTAGCTCCAGTTGGACATGTTCAGAAATGTCAGCATTTTTGCAAGAAACAGAGTGTAGATTCCTCCTCCTTCTTTTTACTTCCTCATCTGTTTCCCTGGTTCAAGTTCCTGCTGTCTTCCTCCAATCCCTCGCCCAGTCCTTTCTACCTGAGCCACCAAAGCCATCTGAGAGCTCAGCCTTTCTTCCAATGCACGTGAGGACAAGGATGCAGAGGTGTGATAGCAATCCACTGACAAACGCCCAGAACCTAACACCAAGCTCAGAGCAGTAAAGATGCTCAACAAATATTTGCAAGAAGAAAATTGCCAAGAGATCAAAGCCCACACGTCCTTTGTGAAACTGTAGGACCACCACAGTTGCCTCATGCCTACAGGCTCCTCCGTGGATATGGCCTGAGATAAACTGTTGTCAGCTACTGGGTCTTCAGAGGTATGGCTGGGAAATAGAAAGCCTATGGGGAGGCCAGGGTTGAGCTTTCAGAGCCATACAAGACAAGCCAGAGCCAGTGCATTTCCAAATAGCTTTAGTTTTAGGTTCATTTTTGTTTCCACCATTACAATTTTTTAAACTAACATGTTTTTTTTTAATTTAAGATAATTTTTTTTTTTACTTTAGAAAAACAAAAACAAACCAAATAATTTGCTATGGTAACCAATAAGTGATCGCACAAAACGAGTGAACAGTGGTCCCTCTAATAAGAGGGTCTGAGAGCCAGGGAGGAAGGCCTGAACTTGCCACATCTCTGCCGTATGGGGTTTTGTTCTCTGGCTTGGATGCTGTATGCTGTAGTTACACTGAAAATCAAAGAAATGGGGAGCAATGCACCAAGCTGTTTTCAGGCTCTGTCCGAGACCAGCCCAGACACATATCCTGGAGGACTGGAGGATGTGCAGTCAGTAACCAGCCCAACCCCAGTAACCAGTTTGGGGAAAACCATGGTATACTCCATATGGTGCTCCAGCATAAAAAAGGGGGAACTTGTTGCAACATGGAGACATTAATTTGAAACAACTGAAAATAGAAATTATGATTTTGAAATACTTCATTAAAAAAACCTTTGAGAAAATATATGCCCAAGATCCAAAAAAGAAAAACCAAAATCAGACATCCAAGAAAGTCTCTGCATGAAAGTCATCAGGATGAAACATGGCTGAAGTCTGTGAGCTTCCCCAAGCAAGTTTGTGGCAGGAATAGGGACCAGAGACCCCACCCAGGGATAAGAGGGGCCCAGGTAAGAAAGTCCTGCATTGAATCCTTAGTGATGCTAGGAAAAGCCAGGCAGTGGGTGTCTCCACATGCCTTCTGGTCATTCTGTGTCCTTCCAGATGATCTGCACTTAGGGGACTGTTGTACTTGCTGCCTTCTGTCCTCTGGAAGGAAGGCTGTGACAGGTATGAGTTCCTTAGCCCTCACAGCCTGTCTGGCTGAAAAGAGATGACCAGGGGAGACAAATGACCACATTAGCTCCAGTGGTTTCATTTGAAGAGGTCTACAGGGATGACTCCTAGGTTTGCTCAGTGGCAGAGAACTTTCCTGGCATGATGCATGGCCTGAGATCAAGTCCCAGTACTAAAACAAAACAAAATCTCCCAAAACAAAACTCAAGAAGAAAAGAAAAAAGAAAAGAAAAGGCACAAGTAATCTTTGTCTATCAAGCTCTGGGAATTTCAAGCCCAAGGCCAAGGAACCAGATTAATTTTAACTCTTGTCTCTTTTGTTGTGAGCTCAGCCTTTAATGGCTGAGTCATTCCTCCAACCCTGTTCTCAACTCTTATGACCTACCAACCCCTTAAGTCCATGTGAAAGCTGTTGTCCCCTCTCATGGACCCTTCTCCACAAGGCCACGAATGACTGTTTAGGAGCTTTCACTAAACTTCTAGAGTATGTGCTAAGCAAATGCCAGCCTCACCAGGTTTGTTACCACTGGAGGATCCTGGCGGGAAGTCAGATGACTGTGGCTCTGGCTTCTCATCCTCAAGTGCTTCTCTGAGAGGCTATAAAGCAGAGGTTCCAAAATGGCAAACACATCGTGATGCCAAGGGAGAACCCCCAAGCTCCTGCCATAGGTCTTTGTGGCCAAGAATTAATAAGTTACTGAGGTAATTCAGTCATAGAAACAAAGGGGGGGGCAAAGAACATTCTATGCTTTCTGCTCACATGTGCAGATGACTGGACACAAACAGAACTGAAGTGGAATAAGGGGCCCCAATTCCATGTAGATCAGTCAAAAACCAGTGGAAGCCAGCCCCTCTCCACTACAACATGCTTAAGAATCTCTCAGGAGAGCTGTTCTGTATCTCTGCTAATGCCCAGGCTCAGAAGTACCCAAGATCTGTTCTTGGCTGTGTAAAAGGCAATGCATTTGTGTATACAAGACAAAAAGTGTTTAAACAAAAAGAAGAACATGTCCGCTCAGAAATGTCCAGGAACAGCCTTAGGGTGTTGTCACAGATGACTTCCCAGGAACACCGAGCCTACTAATATGTTTGTCTACACTGGCTAATAAAACCCAGGACCACAGTAAAGGCAAACGAAGACAGTGTGCAGCTGGGGACCACAGCATCTTCACCCAGGGACACTCCATCCAACTTTGAGCCTGGGCCAGAGGTAAGATGTTGCATCGTTGAATCACCAGAGGCCAGGCAGAGAAGATACAGAGAGGAACTTGTTCAGGCTCAGAATGTACTGTCGAGACCATAGAGGAATAACACAGCCCTCCTACCACCCCAAGTATCCAGGAGGAAGTGGAGTCACCCATGCATGTCCCCAAAGCCTCTGCCGGGCTCTGAAAGCAAAGCTGGGCAGATTCAGAGCCTGACTTGAGCCAGTCCGTGTTCTCTACCCAAAGTGGAGATAGATGTGTGTCATGAGACAGTTGATTGCCACACCCTCATCCTGGTAGCCTAGACGTAAGAACTATAGAATGTCACTAGGGTGATGGCACTGGGCAGGAGAAGAATTTGAAGCTACAAGTTGGTTATAGAGCTTAGAAGAAGACAAGGATGGGAAGGAGAGAAGAAGGGAGAGACCTGGAGCATTGAGGGAACACCAGCCTTGTGGCAGATGGGTCAGTGAGGGGTCAGAAATACTTACAGTTCTCTGCCATTCCCAGACATTTTGAAGCCACCAAATGGAGCCTGTGCATAGAATGCATTGTAGCAGTTGATCCTAGACCAAGAATGAAAGATGCCTATGTTACCTGGAGAACATTTCCCTGTATCTTAAGACACTGGAGTATGATGATACCCAATGCACAGCCTTTGGGCAAAGCTCCAATAATTCAAACACAGTACACTCCCTATGTGCTCTTTACCCCTGCTTCCTGTTCTAGCTGTGAAATGATGCAGGCCCAACCTCAGAGCTCTGCTTCCTTAGAGTGTGACTCAAGCTTGTTCAACCTCGTTGAGTCTCATTTTATTCATCTAGAAGATGGGCATGTGTATACTCTCTGCAGAATTATACTCATCCATATCTTGTAGCTTAGTTATTTGTGGACTTAAGAATCCATCAGAGACAAAATCAGAGAGGTAGTGTGATAGTGTATCAAAGATCCAGGCTTTGAAGCCTCTTGGGCTATGTTCAGTGACCCATGATAATTATAGTCTCTGCCCCTCAGATTCAACCACCTTCAGACCCAATGTTTTTTGTGCAGAATTCATTTTTTTCTCTTGCCACTACTCCCTAAGCAATGTTGTACAACAAGTATCAACACAGCATTGTATTAGGTGTTACCAAACATGTAGATGTATGCAGGAAGGGATAGGGCGTGTCTTGGTGGTAAAATGTTTTTCTAGGTTCTGGGTCAGAGTACCAGCATGGGATAGATAGATAGATGGATGGATGGATAGATAGATAGATAGATAGATAGATAGATAGATAGATAGATAGATACTTGGATGGACAAATGGATGGATGGATAGATAGATAGATGATGGGTGAATAGTTAGATAAATGGATGAATGGATGGATAGACAGATAGATAGATGATAGATAGATAGATAGATAGATAGATAGATTAGATAGATTAGATAGATTAGATAGATGGGCAGGCAGGTGGAGACAGACAGGCAGACAGAAAGATAATACAAGCCAGCCAACTATCTGGAAAATGTGCCTAAGCTACCTGCACATACAAAGGACTCGAGTAGCCATCAAGTTTGGTCTCTCAGCAGATGAATCTCTGCAGGTAAACACTGAGGGTCAACTGTACTAGCTGGGTAATTCTGGACCAGTCCTTCCTTCTCTCTTTATGCCTTGATTTCTTCATGTGAAACATGAAGGACTTAACTTGCACAGGGTACCCACTTCAGAGGACAATCGACAGCACACTTAACAGTGAGAGCACATCACATAGCCTCTGCTGACGGGACTAGGAAAGTGAAACTAGTAAGCTACTTGCTTGGACAACACGAATGCTCAGGGTGCACGCTTGGCTCACCAGACGGTCCCTGACTCCAGCGCGGAAGCCAGTTTCAGGGCTTTGTCGAGGTTTTTGGTGAACACGGCTGCTGTGAGCCCATAGTCGGTGTTATTCGCTCTTTTGATCACTTCCTCCAGGTTTTTGAACTTCAGTATTGGCTGTACTGGTCCGAAAATCTGTGATTAATTATGAGGAGAGAGGTATGTGAGTGGAGATGAGATGGGGTGCTCTGAGCAGGCACCCCAGCTTTTATGGCTTTCCACAGCCCTAGAGCACCTCCCCTAAGGATAAAGAACCCCAGAGACCTCTATAAATGTCTGATAGCTGAAATTCGAATAAGGGAATTCAGATGAACAAAAATAAAAAACAATCCGAGAATATACACTGTATTTATGTTCCCCTCATGACAGCGGTGTTTCTGAGAACCTCCAGCTTTAGATCTTTGGGAAGACTCATGTACAGGGGTGTACAAAAGGAAAGCACTGGCTAGATTTCTGGAAGGTTCTCTGTAAGGGTGTTCACAGTGGATGAACGCTGCTTTCCTGGTGGGCTTTTCTTTGTTTATCTGTTTGTTTTGTTTTGTTTGAGACAGGGTTTCTCTCTGTAACAGTCCTGCCTGTCCTAGAACTCCCTTATAGACTGGGCAGGCCTCAAACTCACATAGTCTGCCTCTACCTCCTGAGTGCTGCTGTGATTTAAGGAGTGTGTCACCATGCCCGGCTCATTCCTGGTGTCTCTGTCACTCAATGAAGGTACTTAAACTATTTCTATAGAGGGTCTCAGGGGATGGAATGGCACAATAGTCACACAGCAAAGAGGGCAGAGAGAAGGCACAAGTTTGCCCATTTAGAGGAGAGTCTGAAGGGAGCTTGTGACTGAGGCAGCAGGAGGTGGAGTTACACGTCAGGACAATGCAGTCTCTGGAAATGGTGTCCCTGCTTACTTGGGACACCTCATCAAGAAGTGTACAGAACAGCAGTAACAGCAAAATCACTTTACAAAGGGCATAGAGACCTGAGCTCAGCACCTTCACAAGGAGGCGAGGAAACTTCCAACATCTCAAGGAGAAACGGTCAGATACCCTAGCAGGGAGGCGTATGTCCACCCCCCCTCTAATGCTCCAGAAGGTCTAGGCCAGTGTTTCTCACCCTTCCTAGTGCCGTAACCCTTCAACACAGCTCCTCATTCTGTGGCAACCCTCAACCATAAAATTGTTTTCATCACTACATCGTAACTGTAATTTTGCTACTGTTGAGAATCATAACGTAAATATCTGTGTTTTCAGAGGGTCTTAGTGTCATTTGACTCCTCCCCTCCCCCCACTCCCAGTGATGGTTTGACCTACAGGTTGAGAAACTGCTGGAGAGGGCCTCGGACTCCCTTCTTACTAATCCTTTGCAGGAACAGCTGCTATGTGTCTAACATAGGAATTAAGAGGCAAAGGGAGATTTACACCGTCCCGGAGTGGGAAGCTGCTTATTTTCTGTCATCCTCAAGAACAAATGTGGCAGGAAAATCAATGACAATTCTAGCTGGGACCCATAGGGATACTTGTTTCGGGACAGCCTAAAGAGTGGGAAGAGGCCATTGTTTCCAAATCCATAGTTTGGTGCCTGGTCTTACCCGAAAGGTTCAGAGATGTCACACTGGGGCTGTGCATGTAACTATGTGGAAGAAACTGGGCTGCTGCTGCCTAGTAACCATTTAACAGAGGATGGAGGCAGGGCTGGGCAACTGTGGCTGCTTCAGGCCTTGGTGTTCACCAGATGCACCAGAACCCCAAGTAACAGCAGAGCCACCCAGAGATGAGACTGCTTGTCCTTGGGATCCTGGGATCCCCGGGGCCTCAGATTTCTTTGAAGGACCCCTGGGGCCTCAGATTTTTTTTTTTTTTGGCTGTAGATGCTCCCTACCTCCTCTTTGGCAATCCTCATGTTGTCTGTCACATCTGAGAAGACAGTGGGTTTGATGAACAGTCCTCTGTCCTCCATGGCTGACCCCCCACATTCTAGCTTGGCACCTTCCTTCTTCCCACTCTCGATCAGCTCGAGGATTTTGTCAAACTGCTTTTGGTCGATCTGCAAGACAAGGAAGGGAGTTATAACTGCTTTCTTCCAAGAGGGGACTGTGGTCTCATGTTTTCGGTGTCCCTCAGCACTGTCAGCAGGTCCTCCTCTGTTTCGTGTCCTTGTCAAGTTCTAGATCCGATAACAGATAGCCTCGTGGGCAGAGTCCTCTCCGGCACAAACCCGTGCTCTTTGGAACACCAGAGCCACAGGGAGGTCACCGTCTTTATCTCCATCCCAAGGCCTTACTCTCATGTCTGGTTCCCTTCTTCATGCTGTGAGGTAAGGCTAAGGGTGAAATGGATACGAGGATGATTTTGTTCTCTCAGGTCTCGGCGTTCTGCTACCGTTACCGGATTTGACAAGTAAAAATGGGATGCCCGGCTTAATGTACTTACCAGAAACACAATATGTGGTAGCTTTTAGTTATGCCAAGCAGCACTTGATATATACTTAAGCTAAGGTATCTTCAGTTTTCAGCTGGAATTCAAGTCTGGTGGTGTCATATTTGCCTGCCAACTCTGCCCTGCTTGCTACACACCTGCTTGCTACAGATTGAGGTAGGAACTGATTGTAATTATCCTATCACGGCGCAGAGGAGGGAGCAAGGATGCAACACCCCTGGGAACAGTGCAGTGAGCCTCACGATAAGATCTGGGTACTGCTTCTCAGCTGGAGGGAAAAGAGGTCAGAAATGTTCTACTTTCTGCTGTCTCCTTCTTGGCTAAAGGTGCCCTATGGCACATGCCACAGATTAACACCCAGGTTGGGGGACACAGTTTTATAACTAGATGTCGAAGGGCCACCTCTTCTGGGGATGGCTCAACAGGGAGGATGTTCTTCCTATCTTCTTCCTCAAATGCACATGCTCGTATTGTGATCGGTCGACTGTCAGTTCTTTCCCTCCCAGGCTGAGAAAGACAGAATTTAAGCAAAAACAGTTACTGAGACATTCAGATAGGAGATATGGTTTCAGTCCAGAAACATTAAGTAGAAAATAAAAACCAGGGCTGGAGAGATGGCTCAGTCAGTAAAACAGAAAGACTCGAACTCTCTGGCATCCAAATGGGGGAAAAAACTGGACATAGTGACCCACATCTATGACCCCAGGACTTGGGAGGTAAAGGCAAGATGCTCCCTGAGTCTTGCTGGTCAGCTAATCTCATCTACTCAGTGTACTCGGGGTTCAGTGACAGATCCTGTCTCAAAAAATAGGGTGTATATCAACAGAGAAAGAACCTGACCTTGACCCCTAGCCTCCACACAAACATACAATGCATGTGCACACATATGTACACACGGCTACACACACACACACACACACACACACCGCAAATACACACATACAGAAAAAGGATGAAAAGCAAGTGAACCCATTTCAGGTACAGAAAGTTTGAGATTCTTTTTAGGGAACAATAATCAGATGGTGGAGCCATCATGATCTCTTCCACACAGAGATGGGGAGGAAATCCAAGCACATAATCACATGTGCTTGACTACCTGCAAGGAAATCCTGGAGGGGTACTCCAGGGCTAAAGACCATGGGAGCCCCACTGTAGAGTGGATGGGGGTGGAGACAGTGAACCCCTTTAGTCATTTGTACATGGTTAGTGTCTAGAGCAATGTGCTTATACACCTACAAAAGGTAAGGAAAGAAACCCAAATACATCCAGTTACCAGCCCTCTCTGCGTTTCTCTGGGTGAACCACATTTTGGCTCAAAAGTTCCAGATGGGGCCGGTGAGATGCTGAGACAAATAATGGTGCTGGCTGAGCTCAATCCTGGGCCCATCAAGGATCCACATAGTAGAAATGGACAGCTTCTGGTATTCACATGTGTGCTGAGGCATGTGTACTCCCCATACACAAGTGTAGACACATGCAAATTAAAAAATAAATGTCATTTAAAACTTTTTTCAATGTGAGTGTGTTGGGGAGTCCTTATGTTACAAAACCCCTCTCTCCTCCTAGGGGGCCACCATAGCTTACTGTAGGGACTTCATCAGGCCTCAGGTCTTGGCTGGCTGGAGCTATGTTCTATTCTTGGACCCCATCTGTTCTGCAGTCGGCATGGGTCCCTGTCAGAACCCCTACACACCCATGTTCCACTTCCCCCGATGAGCCCTCATAAACACGTTGTTTAAATCTAATAGCCATCCGTGACAAGTCAGCTAGTGCCTACAGCACAGGAAGAAAGATCTGGCAGGAAGGGAAATGACAGGACAGGGCACAGTACCAGAAGTGGGAAAAGATAGCCCCCACAGGACCTCTGCAGAGGACGCCTCCAGATCCCAAGCAGGCCAGGTGGCTTCCTTGCTTGGCTGCCAAGTTAACCCAAAAGATGATGGAATGTTCCAGCAAGCGGTCTCCAGCCCCCCACCCCTGGTCTAGGTCAGAAAGCTCTTCCACGGGCCCAAGACACACAGGAGTGTTTAGGCAGCTGGACAGCCTTGCAGAGTAAAACCTTACAGGTTTTAGGAGGGGCCTAAATAGTGTCTGGTAAGTGTGCTCCAAAGGGGCTGTGCACAGCAGAGCCCAGGTGGGGTGGACAGACATTCTTTCTGTGACCTGCTCCCCAGAAATGCCACAGCAGAGACTTGGGGAGCAAAGGGGAGAAATGTCAGGAGGAAGAGCTTTCTACCTGTTCCAGATTGATGCTATCATTGGCGAATTCGATACTGGTCTGTGACCACGTTTGCCCAGAGACCACAGACCAACCACCCTGTGACAGGACTGTGAAGTTTGTGGTTGAGGCTGTGCATAAGGAATGTACACAGCTTCCCCACCAGGGACATGGGACACCAGAGCCACAGAGTATATGGGTTGGAGTCCAGATTGGTGTCACCTTGGCCAGAAAATCCCCCTCCCAGCCATCATTCCACACAGAATAGCTAAGACTGACAAGAATTCCATGAAACCACGCGGGGAGAGCTGCCAGTCAGAGCATCTGCCTTAAAATAAGTCTATTCCCTTTGTTGAGTTCTTCCTTGGGGGGGGGGGGCTATACCCTCTACACATCCCATTTCCCAGATGAGGAAAACCAAGGGCTGGAAGGAACAAAGCCGCAGAGCCTCCTTTGAGCTCAGACGTTTCCAGTGTAAACATTTGGTGCCAATCCAGCGTGCTTCCGGGATAGACACCAGGGAGTGAGTCGTGGATATGGTTGGAAACTTGGAGGGTTGAGCAGGAGCCTGGCAAAAACAGAGTTGCCACCACTGTCCGCTGCAGTGGTGCAGGGACGACCAGGTGGCCCTCTTAAATATCCATCCATGGGCTTCACGGACTCTTAGAAAGCCACACAGGACGTGCGCTTTACAGATGTTATTGAGCCTTATGGTTTTAGCCATTCGAATTCTCAAACCAGGCCTGCAGAAACCTGTTCCCATTGCTCAGCCCTGTCCCCAGAGTCTCTCCACCCTCTGGTTACTGAGGGTTACTTCAGGCTATACTGCATGTGACCTTGAAGGCCCTAAAGTCAAGCTTGTCAGTCATATCCTGACCGTCCCCCTCTGCGGGGTTCAGGGAACTCTATCTATAAGATTTGAAGGTCGCCATATCAAGGAGGCTGTGGGCCTTGTGTACAGGAGCCGCTGGCTCCTCCCTGATTCCCATGAATACAGATCCATTTCCTGACAGAAGCAGCTCCATCGGCTTCTAAATAAAAGCCGTGAGTAGACAGTACAAGCTGATTCCTTCCCTTAGAGGGGGAATCCTGTCTGTGACCATACTTCTGCCCCCACCCCCACACGGGGACACGGTTGTCAGTGGGTTACCGTCGGTGGGTTACCTGAGGGCCCTGCTCTGTTTTGGCATCGAAGGGGTCTCCAACCGGCCTCTTCTTGGCAAACTCCACACTCCTCCTCACGAACTCCCCGTAGACCTGCTCTTCCACAAACACCCTGGAGGCAGCTGTGCAGCACTGACCTTGGTTGAAGAACACTCCCTGGTGAGCACACTCCACAGCCAAGTCCACTGGGGGTCGGGGGAGGAGAGGAAGCCATTAAGTTGTTACAGCCAGCCCGACAGCTGTAGCTCTAATTACCCCCACAAGAAAACAGGGCCCAGATGACTGCTCTCAGGGCTTCCCAGAGGGGAGGATGGGGAGAAGGGATTTTAGATCCACCAAGTCTGCGTTCTGGAAGTCTGGAGAGGAAGGCTCTCTTAGCGCCTTTGATGTGCTAAAGAGCACAGAATAGGAGTGCTCTCCAGTTCTACTGTCCAGGGAGCCCCCCACCCCATCCTTCTTGTCCCTGGAGAGACTGTATCCCAGCAGGGTTGTAATAGGACAGTCCCAGACCTTCCTGCATCTGGGCCAGGGGCCAATATGGCCTTTTCTGAGGTCATCAGTTCATTTTCTGGTTCCTGATGGGAACCAGGAAGGATGACGGAAGTGACAGTGTTGCGCATCACCCTGAGCGTTACGTCAGGATTTAATCTGGGCGATTGGTGCTCCCTGGAGGAGGAGGCTGGAGGGAAAAAGGGACAGGCTCTGTTTTCATGACCCTGGAAAACCAGCCCCTACGAAGGGAAAGGACAGCAGGTGGGAGAAACACAAAACAGTACCCATCCTAAAATGTGGGTCACAGGAGGGCTACATACAAAACTGTCCCAAGCCACTCCAGTAGCAACATTGCTCAAGCCAGAGATGGGCAGTCCCTCTCCACAGCCTCCCTGGGGTTCTTCCTCACCCTTCTCTCTCACTGAAAATCAGCTTTAGGGAAAGGGACCAGTCCTCCATATCTTAGTGAGAAATGGGGCCCCTGTGATTCTTTCTGAGGGCTATTTGCGATTCCAAATCTTATCTGAGCAGGGAACGGCACACTTTGTTCTCTGTGGCAGGGATTTCTGGCACGCATGAACAGTGGGTGAGGCTCTTCTCTAAGGCACAGGTGCTCTCAGGTCTTTGAGGAGTCACACCTTTGGATAGGTGACCCAGTTTTCAGGCCGATGAATGCTCAACGCGGTCCTGTCTGCCTTCTTCTGGACATCAGAGCCAACAATAACATACAGGCACTCTAATATTGTGTCGCACAACTCTGGCAAGACGCACACTGTGCCCAGATGCTGGGCAGGTGGCTCTGCCAGCGAAGAGTCACACAGGAGTGACACCCAGAGCACTGTTTTGGTTTGTCCTCTGGCATGTCCCCAGACAAACAAGAAATACTTCAACTCTTCCAAGAGCCTAAAAACCCATCAGCGATAGTGTCTTGAAGGTCCGGAGGGGGCCCTGTGGGAGGGACTGTCTACAGATTCCCCAAAGCCTCCTCTATCTCCTTAGGGGTAGGAAGGTGAATTTAGCCTTCACATGCGGTCCCTGCAGTCCCCATAAGCCACACGCTTGCCCATCTCAGCAATGTTGTTCTGCCCTCCAATGGGCCTGTGGGGGACGATGGCAGGCCCATCCCGTGAGGAAAGTGTAGATGGTCTTTCCATGGGTCTTGAACACAGGAAGGGGGGAGAGACCCACTGCCCCAGCTACTCACGGTCGGCATCAGCGCACACGATGCACGGATTATTGCCCCCCAGTTCCAGTGTGACCCGCTTCAGGTTGCTCCGGGAGGCAGTTTCTTTAACCAGCTTCCCAACCTCCAGGGTAAAAGAATAGGCTTTGTTAACTCTTCGATGCAGCAGACGTGCGCAGGCATGCGGTGGGCGTCCTGGTCACCTGCCTCACTGAAGCACCCCAGACCTGATGTATCATACTGTCATACAGCCTTGGCTCACCAGGCTGGCCACTCCAGTGGGCACCATGCTGAGTAGCCTGGCACTAGTAACAGCTGAGACTCTCTCAATGTGGATGTGGTGCTGGTTTGAGAGGATTGTCAAGTCAGGGAAACACCGAAGACACGTGACCAGTTCTCTAGAACCATTTAAGGACTGATCTCGCCTTGGGGGGAGGAATGGGAATCAGTAGCTGAGGAGGTACCACAGGCCCACCTTCCCACATACCCTGACAGGGTCTCTCTGAGACCCGAGGACCCAACTGGATGCAGGCCTGGCCCAGTGTGCCTCCTGACTTATCCTGTCAAGAAGTTTAGCCAGGCACCAAGAGCTTCAGAGCTGGAAAAGACCCGGGAGATCAAGACAGACCTTGAAACTTTGAGCTGGATAGCTCAGTATCCACATTGCCAGGACCTGTTAAATACCACGGAAGGGAATGGTGGCTGTAGGCCAAAGTCTAATCCTTACTAGAGTCTCTAACGATGCTCACCCTGGCTGCCAAAGGGGACAGCAGAAATGGTGTGGGTAGCAGGCTCCTGGCTGGACTAGACATCTCAGAGATGTCCATTCCCCCCCCCAACATTCTGCTTGTCTTCTCCTTTAAAAAATTGATTTGTAGGTGCTCTTTACATATGAAGGATATATAAACATTTGGAGAGCTACATGCTGTCCAACTGGTTTTCTCCCAGTTTATTTATCATCTCTTCATCTTAATGATATTGTTTGCTCGATGGATGTTTTTCATTTTTATTTTATCTTATCTCTCAGTTATGTTTTCTAAGGCTTCCAAGCTCTATTAACTGTTTATTTAGTTTGGGAACTGGAACATTTTCTAATAGTTTACTAATAGATTTAGAAAAAGAGAAGCAAATAGTATTTGTGCTTCCCAAGGAAACGACCGCCCGTGGGTCTTGAATAATGAACTTTGGCTTTGGCAGTAGCTTATAGAGGGCTTACCTCCGTGGAGCCAGTGAAGGCTATCTTGTTGATCTGTGGATGGGAGGAGATTGCTGCCCCCACCGTGGGCCCAAAACCTGGCACGATGTTCACCACACCCGGAGGGAACCCGACCTGAGAGGGACAGAAATGGTATCAAAGGGTCAGACAGACAGCACCCCACTACAAACCTATTTGCAGGGGTGGTCAAAAGTTGTAGCTCTGTAATGTCCCCAAGCAGAACAGCATCCTCAAAGCGTTGCTTGATCACACACTGTCCAGGATGCACCCACAGCAGCTGCAGCAGCCTTCCACCCCCATGCTGGTCTTCCAATCCTCTGCTGCTGGCTGGGTGAAGGCACATGCAGAACTGACCGCACCCAGGATCCTAACAAGGCCCAGGAGCAAATGGTCAGAGGTACCACTAGGTGGCAGTAGCCCTCTTGGATAAGACTGCCTGCGTGTGTGTGTGTGTGTGTGTGTGTGTGTGTGTGTGTGTGTGTGTGTGTGTGTTGGGGAGAATGTGTGTGCATGTTTGTGTATGTATGCTTGTATGCCTGAAGGTGTATACATGTGCTTATGAATGTGCCTGTATGAGAATGTGTCTGTGGGGATGTAAGAGAAAGGGTTTGTGCAAGCATTTTTATTTATGAATGTGTTTGTATGAGTATGTGAGCATAGGTGTGGGAAGGTATGTGTGTGAATGGTCATATGTGAGTCTGTGTGTGTGTGTGTGTGTGTGATTGTCAACATATAAATCTGTGACTGTGTGTGTGAGTGTGTGTGTATGAGTTTGAGTGTGTGAGTGTGTGTGATAGTGTTTGTGTATGAGTGTGTGTATGAGTATGAGTGTGTGTGTGAGTGTGTATGAGTGGGAGTATATGTGTGAGTGTGATTGTGTGTGTATGAGTGTGTGTGTGTGTGTGTGTGTGTTGAAGGTATCTTGGTCACCCCCTCTTCAGGCACCTATGTTCTTGCTAAGCCAATGTCAGATCTTACTCTGGCCAGGTAAAATGAGACATCCTTCTGCTGTGGATTTGGTTCCCAAATTGCACAAGAATCTCTGTGTGAGACACTAAGGGTCCCTGCCCCCAGCTGGTTCTAACTGATAAATAACTTGCTGGCAGCCAATGGCAGGACAGGGAGACAGAGGCAGGACTTTAAATTTCCTGGGCAAGGGAACCCAGGGAAGAGGAAGAACTTGGAACTGCCATGTCGGGGAAGCAGAAGGACCAGGCATATGAAGTACAGGACTGAGAAACTGCCAACATGTAGGAGTCCGGGATCATGGCTCTGGAGGGGTGCAGGCCTGGCTCCGGGCAGGCCAGGAGGGAATCTGGATTTAGTAAGAAAGAATTCAGGAGTATCAGAGGGGAGAGTGTGTTAGCAGCTGGGAGGTTTGGAAGTCCCCAGCCACTGTGCTGTTTAAGGCATATTAAATATAAGGCTGTGTGTGTGTGTGTGTGTGTGTGTGTGTGTGTGTGTGTGTGTGTGCTTCTTTTGAGAATCTAGAGCATTGGGGTGGGTAGCCACTGGGGAGAGTGGAGCAGATTGTTCAACTACAGCTATAACCTTTCCCTTGCTGGTCCCACTGGGCTCATCCAGGATTGGCACTTGCCAAGGCAGGGGACTGCTGACCTTCCATAGTCACACTCTCACGTTCCCCACACACAGAAGTCTCCCTATTAACTCGGCTTTCACCAACCTAGTGAGCTAGAAGGTGCCATTCCCAGTACAGGGTCTTGTCTATGACTTTATTCTTAAAATGACATTTTAAGAATAAAGTTTAAGTGTTGGACTCGTAAGCTGCCTAGGCACAATTCTGTAACAGTTGTCATTTCAGAGCCTAAAGTCTCTTTTACATGAAAGCACGTGTGACCAGCAAGAGGAAGGCGAGTCCTAGCTGGTTACAGCAGCCGAGACCTCCCTCAGCAACACTGTGTTCCCCACTGCCTCAGTCCAGCTGGGAGGGAGGCGGTCGCCTTTCTTCCAGCTCATCTTTCTTCCTGTTCCTTCGATCTTTGCTACATGTGTGCTGATGATGGAGTGGCTAAAATATGTTGCCAGGTGTGTCTGGTAGGTGTCCCTCTAGACCACTGCTTCCCTGAGTTGTGGCTCCCTGGGGGTGGGGAGGCCCCTGGAGACCTATACACAGCTGCTACTAACTACCTAGCTAGCTGATAAGGCCAGCCTTCCCACCTCCCAGGGCCACTGACTCCAGGACTCGTGGAGTCTGGAGAGCTCTTCTTCTGGCCCCCTCTTGCAATGCTCTAGGTAAAACACGGAGCGCTAACCACTGGTTTATGCCTTAATGAGAGAGGCAGGTTCTTATTAGGCCCGAGGTGAGGAACAGCAGCCTCCAGGTCAGCTTCCATGTGCATGGTTGCTAAGCTACCCAGCCATGCCCTTCCTTCTGCATGGCGAGCTGGTGGCCCTGTCACTGCTTTCAATGGGGCCCTGCTCGTTGGTGGGTGGATCTATCCAGAATACATACTGTCTCCTCGTTAGACTCCTTACCTCTTTGATGAGAGAAGCGAGGTACAGGGCAGTGAGAGGTGTCTGCTCAGCCGGCTTCAGCACCACAGTGTTCCCGCAGGACAGGGCGGGAGCCAATTTCCAGGCCAGCATCAGCAGGGGGAAGTTCCACTGCAACAGAGCACAAAAAAAGAGGCCTTGAGACTCGCGTCCCTTGTGCCTCCATCCCAGGGTCAAGCCACCACTGTGGACGCTTGCTTTGTATGGTCTGGATCGGGCTTTGAAGGGTGGTACTGGAGTATGCCAGGGGTCCAGTGCTTGCTCAGCTGCATGCTGGGAGATGCTCGTGAAGAGCTCTACCCTGTGTCTTCCTATTCCCTTCAAAATGCTTACCAAAGGGGTAGCATTCCCCTTTTCTCTTCAGTCCCCATTCACTCAGCTGCTGTGGGAGTGGCCCAGGGCTTCCCAAACACATAGGCAGTTCCCCAACCTGTGCAGGTCTCAACCCCTTGGTGTTCCAGGCTGCAGGGACAGGACCTGCTATCTACCAGGAGTTCCTACTTGCCAGCCTCCCTCTGTTTCCTTCCAAGAAGGGCCACCAATCCATGTCTCTGCCCAGGCAAGTCTGACTGTTTGCAAAGTCCAATTCTCTAGTGACCAGACATTCCTGTGCCCCAGGCCCAACCAGGAGACTGTCTCAGAGAAGCAGGCCACTCTGACAGCTCATCTGGAATTCACCACGCCTCCTGCCAAACACCCTGAATTATCTTAGGAGTCCTGTGCCCACAACCCGTCCTGGGCCAGTGGCTGTTACAATGAGCAAAAGCAATCTGTGAAGGACTTTTGTACTCACTGGTGTAATGGCTCCACACACCCCGATGGGCTCATGCCTGGTGAAGCACACAACATTGTCATCTGGAAGAGAGGCAGCACCGGGAAGAATACAATGAACTCAGGCGTGGTGGCGCACACCTTTAATCCCAGCCCTTGGGAGGCAAAGGCAGGTGGATCTCTGGGAGTTCAAGGCCAGTCTGGTCTACATAGCAAGTTCCAGGACAAACTGGAGCTAATAGAAAGACCCTGTCTTAAAACAACAATACAACATCAATAACAACAACAACAAAAGCCACAAAACAAACAAAAAGGAATTTCACTGGGTAAATTAAAAGAGAGAAATAGAGAAGTCCTGGAGGGACTCAGGTTTAGCTCTTATCTATAACACAAAAAAGTGATTTGGGATCAAGTTCAAAACACGAACTGAGTGCCTTAGAAGAAGAATCAGTGTGGTCCGTGTGAGGACAGGGCCCATGAGACAGACGCACTACAGGGGAAAGGGCAAGGAACAGGGCTGGGGAATAGATTCCCTAGTAGACCCCAGTAAGATTAGAGTCTGCGCAGGCTCACCTGTGGGAATGGTCCTGCCCTGGATTTTGTCTGCCCATCCAGCAAAGTATCTGAAGGTCTTAATGCAGCCCTCCAGGTCGACAAAAAAGGCATGAAGGAATGGCTTGCCAGTGTCCATGGTCTCCAGAGTCTGCAAGAACAAAGGCAACACGTTTTGTAGACACAGGAGAAAACACAGCCCCAGAGCATAGCTCTCTAGACCCCGGTCCTTACACACCTGAAAACCTGCCTCTACATCAAAATGGACCCCTCTCTTTTTATTGCCTAGTGCCTGAAGTGGGGGAGGGGAACTGGTGAACATGGGCATTGTCTCCACTGGTGCTCATGTGAATATGTGCTGCATGCCATCTGCCCTGGCTTTTGCTCCTCCATCCGGAGAGCAGCAGTCTCCAAAGTACCAACCAGAAACATGAATTCGTGCACCCCCAGGGAGCTTCCAGAAATTTGGCTGGCGAGAGGATGGCTTCTTTTAACAAAGCGGAAAGGGAAGACACCATTTTTTCCTTCTCAGCTAAGCTGGTCAGTGTGGTCATGGAAGGAACCATGGAGCTCAGGAGGGTTGGGGCCACCAGCACAACAGCGCAAGGCTTCCAAAGGGGGCTGCTGGCCGGATGTGGAAACAGACTAGGGAGGGCAAGCTAGGCCTGGGCTACTCAATGTTGGGATTCTTTTCTATTTCAAGCCTGGGTGAAAGAAAGCCCTTTGTCTCTCATACAGGCAACCCTGTGGAGCACTCTGCTGAAACGTCCACTTCTCTGGCCTCACAGAGAGTATCCACCCATCGAGTTGCCTAGGGCTGAATTTCTGCTGAAGTCTCTTTGGAGCTAGATGATGTTAGAGAGAGGAAGGGGGGGCGGTGCCTTCTCATCCCAACCCTGGGCTTTATTGGATGCTGGATGACTCTGTTCCCATTAGAAAATGCGGATGAGGGCTCACTAAGGCTAGCAGAACCCAGTGACCCCCTGAGGCCAGCATCCATTTCTAGGGATCTTAGTCATCACCCGTTACACGGCTATCCCTAGGCACTTGGAAGACTTGAAATATCCAGGGCTTTTCTGTCTGACCTCTGCTTCAGAGACAACCGAAAGAAACAACCACAGTCTCTGTGTGTGTGTATGGTCTGGTTGTGTGTACATATTCATGTGTGTGGGGACACACGTGCATACGGGTATGTATGCATGTAGAAGCTTCTCAATCCTTTGTCACCTTACTTTGTGAGAAGAGGTCACTCTTTGAGCCCAGAGCTCCCTGACTTAGCTAGATTGATTCATCAGTGAGCTCTAGGGTCTTCATGTCTCCCCCTCCTGGGCTGTGCATCCTGCCATGCCTGGCTTTGGTGCTGAGACTCCAAACTCAGGTCTTACTGTGGACACTGTGTTGTCTGAGCCATCTCCCTAACTATAGGAATTGTCACTTCTGATGACACTGGCTGAGCCCTCCAAAGTCTTCCACCTCAGTTTCCTCTGCCGTAAAAGGAAGATATTAACAGCTTCACCTTCTTGGGGCTGGTGTGGGAGTTTAAGCATCGGGAAACATAACACTCAGATACGTGATGTACTGCAGTGCAATTGTCCAGGTGCTAACTTGCTGAAGATGCCAGAACATAGCTGGGTCTGAGAGTCTGGGCCTCATCCTGAGCATCAACCACTTGGAGACCAGAATGACACCCTGTACTTTGGCCCCATGTGGATTTGCATCCACTTTCATTTTCTGAGGAGAAGCCTAGCAGTAGCAAGAATGTCCAAAGACCCCCAGCTCTAGATAGCCCCCAAGTGCATGAACTTGGCTGTGCATGAAGCTAGGGTTCTGACGATTCTTGCTCTTTTCTGTGATAAGGCAGGAGAGAAGAAAGACATTGTTGAAGCATTGTGGGCAAATTTGGAACATGGCAACCATCTGCCCCCATCCTGGATTTCTACTTCTGGTTTGGTAGCCTTAAACAGGTGTTTTGTTTTGTTTTTGGGGCCTCAACTTTCTGACTTTGAAACAAGACAACAGGTGCTCCCAGTTCAGAGCCTACAAGTCAGGTCCAAGGGAAACACCCAATAAGCATTACCTACAGATTTAAATCATTAAATCATTAATTTAGGCAAGATTGCTTAGTTGAGTACTAACTTGAATTTTCTGGGTTGGTTGTAAAGACTCAGTATAAACAAAACCCAATTCGTAATAAATTTATATGAGAAGTTTTTTAAGAGGGCGGGGCAGCTAAGGAGACGGCTTCTTTAGTCAGTGCTTACTACACAAGCGTGAGGACCCAAGTTCATTCCCCAGAACCCACATTTGAGAAAATCCAGGTATGGTGGCACACTCTTGTAATCCCTGCATGAAGAAGGCAGAGACAGATTCCTGGAGCTTACTGGTCAACAAACCTTGCCTAATTAGTGAACACCAAGCCAAAGTGAAATTGTTTCAAAAAGAAACAAACAGAAAAACAAGTGGGTGGCTCCTATGGAACAACACATGATGTTGACCTCTGACCTACACACACACACACACACACACACACACACACACACAAAACCTGTGCATGCACAGCTATGCTCACATGTTGTGCTGGCTAATGGCTCATCAACAGGAACTAGAGTCATTTGGGAAGAAAGAACCTCAGCTAAGAAAGCACCCTCACAAGACTGGTACACAAGCCTTCGAGGGCTTTTTTTTTTTTTTTTTTTTGATTAATGAAGGAGGGTCCACAGCTCACTGTGGGTAGTACCAACCCCAGACAGGTCGTCCTGATGGTATAAGACAGCAAGTTGAGTGAGCCATATGGACTTCAGGTCTTGTCTTGAGTTTCCTGCCCTGATGAACTGCGACCTGAAGGTCTAAGCTGAAACAAAACCTTTCCTCCCCGAGGTCCTTTTGGCTGGGGTGTTTTATTACAGCAATAGAAACCCTAACTGAGACAGATATCCATCTCTACATGCACAAAGGGAAAAGAAAAAGAAGGAGGGAAGAAGAGGTGGTGATGGTGGTGGTGGAGGAGGAGGAGGAGGAGAAGGATGTGAAGAAGGATGTGGAGGGAAAGGAAGAAAAGGATATGGAGGAGGAGAGGAGGATGCGGAGTAGAATGCGGAGGGGGAGGAGGAGGAAGTGGAGGAGGATAAGGTATTGGAGGAAGATGTGGAGAAGGATGAAAAGGAGGAGGTAGAGGAAGAGGAGGAGGAAGAAGAAGACTGGAGGAAGAGGAAGAGTGGAGAAGGAGGAGGAAGAGGAAGTATGGTGGAGGAAGAGACTGGAGTTCAGGTAGAGGACTGTCAGCTCCAGACTGGAGCTGGTGGTGGTTGTCTTACTGCTGTGACTCAGACACAGGCCACCTTGGTCACTCCCAGGCTTACTTTCTTTAGCATATTAAGAGAAAAATACACCGTCTGAAAAGTTAATGTCTTAATGTTCCGATGCTACAGGATAATCGGCTGCTAGTGTGGCTACCCTCGAATGCTGCTGTGCCCAGGCTGTGAATGAGGGCCCAGAAATGGCACCTAAACTGAAAGCTTAATGTCCCATCGAGGAGGAGCCTTATGTGGCATCTATGTGGATGAACACCCAGAGGGCTAGAGCTTGGGCCTAGGTTCCTCAATGGAGCTAGAAAGTCACCAGCCATGGAGGCCCCAACATCTGTTTCCAAACTTTGAACACAGAATAAACACCCAGTTCCATCAAACCACTGAGCCGGCAAGAGAATGTAACAGAATAAAGCATTTTGCTACTCAAAAAGGCAGGAAACCATATCAAGGTGCAGAGTGAGAGGCACCCTCCTATGATGTGGTTAGAGTTTTCAAAGCCATATTTCCCAGTCATTCTCGGGGGCCCTTTAATGTTGGGGCCAAGAGCTGGATCTTATTTCTTGTGGGCAACCAGGTTGTAGTGGCAGGAATGGTGTGTTGGGTGGTGGTCCCATCCCCCCACCTGCCTCCATCCGATATTGACTTGCTCTATGGCCAGGGCGATTGGGCAGGAGAGAACGGTGGCCACTCATTGCCACGGGTGGCACTGACACTTGAGGACAGGGCGGGGAGGGTTGCCCAGGGCACATCCTCTTCAGCCTGCTGTTAGAACTCACGGACATTGCAGACCGATGAGCTCATGCAGGGGAAACAGAACTGTTTTTGAGAAAGCCAGTTTGGCAGCTTGAACTGTGCGGCCGGTTTTTGGTTCAGGAAGAAACCAGCGGCTCTCTGGAGCCTTTACCCTGGGAGGGAGACGCTCTTGCTTGGATTTAGTCTTGTGAACACAAGTCTAGCACCAGGGTAAGGAAACAGAGCTCACAGTACCTGCAGACCTCTCTCAAGAAGAGCTCCCCTGGCCCCAAGGAGTACACTCAGGTCAAAAGCAATTCGAGGGTCCTGGTTAATATCTTTAAAAGGATGGTTCTTATCCTGGTTTTCAACATCATAAAAACAAAACCAAAACAGATCCAAACCCTTTTTCTAATTTTTTTTTTTTAAATCAAAGACCAAAAGGACCTATCCCTTCCTACAAACTGGGCCTTAAGGTTCAAAACAAAATTTTAACCATGAAACTTAATGTACAACAGCTAGAGCAAAGGTTGTGATGGTTTCAAGACTCTCCGTGGGGCTGGTGATCTAGCTTCTGGCACAGGGGCTTGCCACCAAGCTTGAGAACCTGAGTTGGAACCTTGGGATCCATATGGTTTAAAAAAAAAGAGAGAGAGAAGCAACTCCTAAAAGCTGTCCTTTGACCTCTACACAGACCCTGGCAAGCGCACCCACATGCATGCGCCCCATACCACATACACAAATAACAACGAGGAAGACATTTCAAAACAAAAGACTTCCCACCGCCCAGTGATGTCTTCCGGTCATCTGCCCCAGGACCAAAGGAGGGTTGAATCTTGTTAAAGAACAGACTTATAGCTTGTTAATGGCTTCCTAGCCCTGAGCCTTGTGTACATCCAGAGGTAGGCTGTATTGCTCTCCTGTTCTTATTTCCTAGTAGAGAAGCCAAGATTCTCTAAACTGGCCAGCAAGGGGGTGGGGCAGCTTGGGTCAGAGCCCGTGTGATAGCTGTTATTTCTAATAGTTAGCTCTTCGTCAGTGCTTTCTGTATGCTGGGGGCTCTGATGATTTTAAATGGCTCTTTCTCAAACAGCACTTGGATATCATTATCTGTGACATGTCACTGAAGAAATAAATCTCGGGCAGTTAAGAAACAAGCATGTAATTAGTAATAGGCAAAGCTGACATCTGAGCCTAGACCCTTTATGCTGTACCTCTTCAATAATCAGATCTCATCCTTACCAGCATTCGAGATGTGTTCAACACTGTTCTGTTCTGGGGCGATACAGGGATGCATTTGGATAATGCAAGGACTTTGATTTTCAACGAACCATGTCATTTGTCGTCCCCTACACACCTGCCCAGCTGAACTATGGTGACTGGAAACTGCAGGTAGCACCTAACCTTTAAATACATACTATATTTTCTCCTATACCGACTTACCACAGTAAAGCTTTGCTTATAAATCACCGTCAAGCAATAGCGAATAGTTTTGGGGCTGAGACACCTGCTACCCACACCCGAAGACCAGACAGACCCACAAAACGAACACCTCAGATATTTCCTGCTGCATGCCATGGGGACAAGTCCCTCAGTGAGAGGGACAGCGAACACAGTCCCCCCATACCTGCCCAGCGCCTGTACTTACTGCCAGGATAGCTCGGTCCCTTTCTATAAGATCAGCTAGCTGGTGCAGCAACTGTCCTCGGCTCAGGGCATCCAGCCTGCGCCACGGAGAGCCCCGCTGGAAGGCCGCTTGTGCCGCCTCCACGGCCTTGTCCACATCAGGCTGTATGGCAAAACAACAGAGAAAAGGAGTCACTTTTCACACAACCGCAGTTCGAGGGCACAGAACACAGCAGCGTCTTGCTGTGGAGCCAAGAAAAGAGGGGCAGCTCAGGGCATCAAAGCACCGAGGTTTTTAAACCTCTTGAATTACTTGGGAGCTTTCAAAGTGAGTTTTTTTTCCTTTACATGATTTAGTTTTTCTGTACTGGCTAAGTATTAATGTTTTATAGAGTCGTTCACCCCAAATATTTTTCTCGATGACCCAAGTCTAAATTTTTGGCTCAGCCAGCGAAGTGCCTGCCACGGAAGCTAGGTGACTCAAGTTCAATCCCTAGAATCCATAATGAAGAGAGAGGAATGATTCCCAAAAGTTGCCCTTTGACCTCCCGGTGAACACAGGAACATCTGCAGTCACAGGCATGCCGGATATATACTAATACTGAGTAAAACAAAACTTAAAACCTTAAAGACTCGCCATGTGTCAACTCCATTTCACCACACTGAGATCACCACATACACACTAGGTGTTGTACTTAAAGAAGGGTGTAGCAACCACAGGTCTTTGCGCTGAGACTGGAACTGGAACCTCAAATGTGATAGACAAGCCTTCTACAACTGGGCCTTGGCCCTCCCTTATATCTTTAAAAATCCTCCTTTCAGGGAAACGGGCTCTGAGGATCTAGTTTCCAATAGACATCCAGGCTCAGTGCAGTGTCTCCCTGGGGTGATGCATCAGGTAACCAAGGCTGCATTCCAGTCAGGGGAGGCCTCTGCAAGACCATCTCCAAAGCCTTCACTAAATTTTGGCAAAGAAAATGCTGGACAGAGTGATTCTTATTCTGGCTCCCGAGCGGAGGCCAGGACCCCTCTGGCTGCAGGGGCAGGGCAGTTTCTGTCTCTGGGTGCATAGAGCAGAATGTTCATTCACATGACGGTAAGAGCCAGAGCCTGGGATTTCCTCCTGGGGTGTATCAGCCTCCTGTCCCCTTGGTCAGGCCCTCTGAGCTCCTTCCCAGCTCCCCCTCATTTCTTTGTTGTTCAGTGTAAGGAACCACAGGGAGCAGGGCCCATGCATTCTGTGTAGGTGAGCCACCATGTCCTGTGTGCATATAAAAGATGTCACTTGTGGAAGAGAATTCCAGTCATCTTCACCTTTATTCTATCCTCTGGGTGTCACCTATGCACATATTAAGAACATCTGCCAGGGAGGTGGTAGTACACAGTTTTTATCCCAGCACTCAGGAGGCAGAGGCAAGCAGATCTCTATGAGTTCAAGGCTAGCCTGGTCTACAAAGCTAGTTCTAGGACAGCCAGGGCTACCCAGAGAAACCCTGTTTCCAAAGGGGGGGGGGAACCAACAACAAAAATCTGTTCAGCAGTGGTAATGGTATACACCTGTAACCTCAGCACTTGACTTGGGAGGTGGAGGCAGGAAAATCAAGAGTTCAAGGCCAGACTAGGTTAAATAGTGAGAACCATTTCAAGAAACCAAGAGAGGGGTGTTTAACCCAGTGTGCAAGAAGCCCTCGGGTTGACCTGCAACACCCAAAAGAAAACAAAAGTATCTAGCATCTGTAGTCCTAGGGAGATCCCAGGGCCTAGGAGTCTGGGAAATAAAGCAAGATGCAATCTCAGAATTGGGGTTTGGGAGTGGTGATGAAGAGGAACGGGGGAAGGAAAGAGAAAGGGTGAGGGGAAGGGATGGGAACAGAAGGGAGGAAGGAAAAAGAAAGAGGAGAAGGAAGGAAGGAAGAGAAGAAGAGAAGGAAGAAAAAGGAGAGAAGCAGGAAAGAAGAAATCAAGGAAGGAGAGAGAAGGAAGAGAGGAAGAGAGGGAGGGTGGGAGAAAGAAAGGTATGAAAGAAGAGGAGAAAGAGATGAAGGGAGGGAGGGGAGAAATGAAAAAGGAGGGGGGAGAAGGGAGGGAGGGAGGAAGAAAGGAAGGAAGGCAGGCAATCCACCTAGTGCTTTAGTAGCTAAAGCAAAGGGTCGTGTTTTTCTGCCTCTGTAGAAGGCTGCTTTCTTCAGAGGACCTTCTATTTAAAATACATGTGGAAGTTCCTTCTTGCCTGTGTGATAAAGGAGGTCTTACACTAGGCCAGAGACTCATGCAGACTGCAGCCTCACACGATCCTGTTTTTCCACTAGCAAAGAAACAGAGCAGTCCTGTGACATTATTACTACCCCAGGATTATTTGGGAGCACCCTCCCCACCCTTCAACCCCCACCCCCTTTCAAGTGTCTCCTGCCAGAACACGACTCTTGGTGAAGCACACCAGCAGGAAATGCCTTCTGGAAAGTTTCTTTAATGCGTACAGGTTGAAATAATTGATAAAATCCTTCCCTTTAGCTGTGCGATGAAGACAGCTGAGGTCATCCTCAGAGATGGAGAAACATCCATCAAAGACGCCACTCTTTGTAGAGGACCATCTGTAACTGATCCTATGCTAGGCTGCGTCTGAGCTGCACATACCGACCGGCTGCTGTGGTTGCCCTGGCCCTACCTGGAGGTGGGCCCACGTGTCTTACAGCCAAGCCACACAGCTTCCTCGGCCTCCATTTCTCTCTAATTGAATTACGTAGAGAAGGGGGAGAGGACCCACCTTATCGCCTTCTTCCACCTCACATATTTTCTCTAGCGTTGAAGGGTTATATGTGGCAAACTTTCGTCCACTCTTGGAATCATGCCAGTCATTGTTGATAAATATCTAACCGGGAAAGGAAGTGTAACAAATTAGGCTTAAATCAAAATCATACAATTTCAACATGCTAAGGATCTTAGGTAACGTCTTGTCCGCCTTCTTTCTCCAACCCCCCTCTCCTGGATGTTTTATAGATGAAACCTGGAGTGGGGAACAGAACACAACAGAATCATGTGAAGCAACCAACCAGGAGCAGAATTAATCTAAAGGGAGTTTTTTTTTTCGTAATTATATCTTTGTTTGTAGCAATAGCATGGTTTTGCCAAGGAATAGCTGAATTAAATAGTTACAAAGAGTGTGCACATTGAAGCTTGAGTATTTACAGGTTTTAGGAAAAGGCCAGGCAGGTTTGTGAATAAATCAGCATACACTCCGCCAAGGTCCCAAAGGGCTGTAAGCTATGCACACTTCCTTTTTGCAAGTAAGACCCCCCAGGACCTCAGTTTATTTGAGATCTTCCCATAAATCCTTAGGCTTCCTCAAGCCACATGGTGGTATCATCTCTGCATCTCTCACCGTGTTTACTTCCTGGGGCTTTTTACAAAGCCAGCGTTGGAACACCAAGCTAAGTCTCTGGGTTAGAAACATTTTAGACGTCTTTAAGTGATATAGTAAACTATAATTTATATCCAGAAATAAGTAACTCTCAAAAAAGGTTATTTTATAGAAGCCTCAATTATCCAAAACACAGCTGAAAGTGGAATATTTAAAAGAAATTTATCAAATCAGCGTACTGAGATGAATTTTACTCGTTCAGACTGTGTTATAATGTCTAATCAACTTTAAAAAAAATGGCGCCAAAACATGTGGTTTTGAGGGACTGGCTGCTCTTCCAGAGGACCTGGGTTTAATTTCCAGCACCCACATCATAGCTCACAACTGTCTGTAACTGCAGTTCTAGGGGATGCTACACCCTCAGACATCCGTACATCCAGGCAAAACATCAATGCACATGAAATTTAAAAAACAAAAACCTAAAGATTTGGAAGGAACAAGAAACAGCAGAGACAGCTAACACACAAAGCAGGCCCTGATGGCAGAGAAGTCCTGTCAGCCACCAGGGAGCTACCAGAACAGCCACAAGAGAAGCCACCAGGGAGTCACCAGGGAGCCACCAGGACAGCCACCAGGACAGCCACCAGGACAGCCACCCTTGTTCTGTAACTTTCAGATCCTTATTCCTGCAGCCCACTTACAGAAAGGGCTGCCATGTGCCAGAATTCTACAGCCCAGAACATATCATGTAACTTCACGCAAGTTAGTAAAATGATAATAATAATTGTGTTATTGTAGGGCTAGTTTCAATGACTACAGTTGATTCGTTTAGAACACAAGGATTCCCTGATGAGAGTAGGTGTATGTGTGTGTGTGTGTGTGTGTGAGAGAGAGAGAGAGAGAGAGAGAGAGAGAGAGAGAGACACGCACACAGAGAGAGACAGAGAGAGACAGAGACAGAGAGAGACAGAGAGAGACACAGAGACACACACACACAGAGAGACAGAGAGAGACAGAGAGAGACAGAGAGAGACACACACAGAGAGAGACAGAGAGAGACAGAGAGAGACAGAGACAGAGAGAGACAGAGAGAGACACAGACACACACACACACACACACACACACACAGAGAGAGAGAGAGAGAGAACCATGAGTGTGTGTGTGACTGGTTACCACTGCTTCAGACTCTCTTGTGTATGCTTTGAAGCTTATCAGAAAGAAAACACCCGCAGGCTACCTCTGGAGTGAATCTCAAACACAGGCCAAGCTTTGGCGAGGCCAGTGAGCAGTTGCTGCCCCAGACCCTCAATATGAAACTTGGAGCTGAGGATGAAGTTGCAGCAGGACATACCCATCCAACTTCTGGAAGCTCAGCACCTTCCATGTGAGGCCAGGCCCCCAGGGAAGCATGCAAGGAAGAGGCCTGGCTACAATTACAGGTTTATTCTTCCAGCTGAAACCAAATCCAAGTGTTCACTTTTGCCATGCGGCAAGTAATTACTCGGCAACAGCGAGAAATTAATAAGCAGAGAAGGAGTTAAGTCAGTGAGCAGAGGAAAGTGAAGCCAGGAGCAGGCCCATTTGAAGGAAGATGAAATTTCGTCGGTTAGATAATAGAGACTGTCAGTGAAAATTGCTGATTCTAGGTCCTTCCTGGTATCAGTTCCAAGGGGGAGGGAAAATGAGAAGGTGGTAAAACAGACGCTAAATAGCAGGGGATGGAAGCAGATTGCAGTGATCAGATGTCTGCTACCCACACCTCACCTCTAGGCACACTTTTTAAAACTTCTAAGTATGTGATGTGTGTGTGTGTGTGTGTGTGTGTGTGAGTGTGTGTATGCATGTGTGTGTATGTGTGTGTGTGAGTGTGTGTATGCATGTGTATGTGTGTGTGTGAGTGTGTGTATGCATGTGTATGTGTGTGTGTGAGTGTGTATGCATATGTGTGTGAGTGTGTGTATGCATGTGTGTGTATGTGTGTGTGTGAGTGTGTATGCATGTATATGTGTGTGTGAGTATGTGTATGCATGTGTATGTGTGAGTGTGTATATGCATGTGTGTGTATGTGTGAGTGTGTGTATGCATGTGTGTGTGTGTGTGTGTGTGTGCATGACATTGATACTTAGATCTTGCAAGCCAGCAACCTCAAGTAAAAACCATACTTCTCCCTCACCGTGTTTCTCATGGAGCACGGCTGTTTGCATTCTACCAAGAAGTAGGATCTTGTAAATGGTCCCTACTGCCAGGATTTCTTCCCACTAAAGCAACTTATAAACAAAATGGAGAGAACAGCCACAGAGAGGACAGTTGTGGGCTCGGCCCACCACTGATGCCGGCTGAACTGTTGTGAATCCAAATGTACTAGCTAACTGGTCTAAAAAGAAACTGTCTCTATGGACTTCTGAAGCAGTAGGAATGGGACATTTCTTGAGGTATATAAGGTTAGAGATATGTGTGGCGGTGAGACGCGGACAGAACTCATGTTCTGTTGCTGAAGGCCCTGGAAGGTGTTGTGGGTAGGAGTAGAGGTGGTGCCCATGGTGTCCACACAAGAGAACAGTACTGCCATTATTCCTGGTGACTTCCACTGGGCCCAGCTACATTCAAAGGACTACGTTTTCGGGAGATTTGGGGGAATTTTATTTTTCATAAAAGAGATGGTAACATTTCGTATTTTGATGAATTAGAGACCTTGAAAGAGAACCTCTGGTACTGGAAGAGACTTTATAAAACGAGGGGGGGTCCCTAAAATGGAAGAGGCTGCCACCTTCTAAGATCAGTATGGAAAACCCCAGACGACCCTTCTTCTCCTCACCAGAATCACTCCACACGACCTTGTGCCCAATGTAAAAAACAGAACAATTGAAGGGGCTTTGACAAAACTCTGGAAGCTGGCAAGTCACCCTGCCGTGGCCTGAGCTCAAACCAGTCCTCCATGTTGGAGAAGCGCAGTGAGTCAGGAAAACCGCACACCTCTGCTGGTTCACTTGCTTCACGGCCCACTGTTTGTTCCGGGTCTGGATTCTGCCCTTCCACATCTTTGGCTTCTTTCCTTAGCCCAGGACACCCTGATGGTACAAGGCTCACCTTGGCCTTTTCATTGTTATTAGAGGTCTCTGCAGAGGTGCCTGAGAAGCCGAGAGAGCAGGTTGGACTCAGTAAAGGGATGAAAGGCGTAGCCAGGTATCAGGCAACCGTGGGAAGTATCTTCTGGAGCATCCCAAGGGCTGCGGCTCTTAGTCCCCCGCATCTCACCATTTTCCTCAGTCTCCATCACACAACCCGTGACCTTCAACCCTCAAAGGGGAGGGGGCTCGGTCAGAACCAATTACCCCTCTGACAACCTCCCAGGATTCTCTCCATAAGGGCTACATCCTTAAACTTGAAAGTGTTCCAGGAAATCTAAAAAAGAGGCAAACTCTCCTGCCCTGTAGCCAGTTGTGGGAGGGATCAGTAAGATACTGATCGGAGAGGTAATCCCGCTCACTTTCTGGCTGCCGTGGTGTTTTTATATAACTGTAAAAACAAAACAGAGCAGCCACCACCGGAACAAGAGTGGATCGTCACAGTGAGGTCTGAAAAATGAAGCTATCACTCGCTCCGTTCCCAGTCCTGATGTTGGAATTCTCCCTCTGCTTACACGGTTAAGGAAACTACGTCTTACAAACTTGCAGTACTCCCAGGGCTGTGCCTCTCTTGATTACAGAGCCTTCCTTGGTAAAACAGTTCATGTAAATGTCATGCAATTTACATGTCGGTATGGCCGACTTTGTGGACTAAGGATCAGACTCCAAAAGCCCACACATAGCGACCTGCCACTTTCACCTTTTCATTAAAATTACTCGAGAGGGACAATTGCTACTTTTGAAAATAAAATGGATGAAGGCAGTTTCTAAGCATTGTGTCAGCTGGAGTTGAGATCGGAGGACAGGATGTGAACACAAGAGGAGTTGAAGTTTCCAGGCCTGAAGCCGAGAGCTGCGGTCCCTCGGACGCCATACATACCTAAGCAGGCAGCGCATCCTTGCATTTGGAGTTGTTCTTTCTCCCTGAGCTTTCTCTGTTCCCAGACATCACCATTGTCCCCACTGCTCAGGGACACCCTGCAGCTCAGGGACACCCTGTAGCTCAGATCGCACCCCTGTGCCAGAGCCAGCCTCCCAGGAAAGGGTTAGTACCACTAGGCCTGGGCACTGCCTCCGGCGTTGTTCAACCCGCAGCGGTTTTCCTAGGCCCAGATCTGGAGCCCTTGAGGAGTATTCATCAGTGACTCCCATCTTTCTTCCCCGGCTCTCCTAGTAAGCTGGGTTGCCACACCAACCCACGCTGAACACACGGGAGGGACCAGACCCTTCTCATTGCCTAGGAAGACCTACTTTCTAGTGTGTCTTGGACTCGAAACTCATCTTAGAGTCCTAAGTATCTCTCCCTTTCCCCGACCCCCCAACACTGGTCCTTCAGCCCAGAAAGCCCTCTACCAAGAAGTCACCCTATGCTCATTCACCAAAAGCACCAGCACTCAAAGTGGGCGGTGGCCGGAACACATCAGGGCCTCTGCAAGGCTGCAACTCTGCACCTTGGGCTCTGCACTGCCTAGCTCCTGCTCCTCTGGCTATGAGGCTTAGATCACCCAGCCAGAGGCGCGGGGTTCCCATTCTGGGTGCTCCTCAAAAAAGTACAGTTTCCAAGTAACTGGCTCGCACCAGAGCCGCTCAAGTGTGGGCAGCTCCCTGCAGACTTCCAGCAGGGTTTGCACCTGGTCCCCGCTCTCCCTCCCAGGCTGCTCCTTGCAGGAATCTGAGGCCGTCCAGTCGAAGGGTCACCCTCCTCACCTTGGTGAACTTGACCTCCAAGTTGCGAACCGGGCGCGGCAGGGCAGGAGGTTTCCCATCCGGCTGTCCGTTTTCCACAGCCCCGTTGGTGGTGGCCATGACTGGTTCACACTCCCTGGTCCGTGTCCCCGACGCACCAGCTCGGCCTGGGCGGTGCGCAGCCTGCTCTGGGTGACAGCTCCGCGCCTTTATGCAGCGCCCCACGCCTCCCGCCCAAGGGGGCCGCCTAATTGGCTGCAGGACAGAGGAAGGGAGGGCGGGCGCGGGAGAGGAGGAGGGGTCCGGGCTGCCGCAGCCACCCCTCCCGCTGTCCCTGCCCCTGCGGGAGCCAGACCATCCCAGCCCGACCTAGGCTGCGGCCAGAGAGCTCTGCACATCGCGGGGCGGCCACACCGCGGGTTTCCGCAGCCCCGGAGGCTGCCCTTCGGCGAGCTTAGAGGAGGCCGGAATTCGCAAGGGTCGGACACCCGTCAGGGCAGGGAGCTGGCTCGTAGCGATCACAGAAACAGGACTCCCTCTGGGCAATCCCGAGACTTTGTCTGAGGCACCTGCGGTTCCGGGGCCGCCGAGGGGGCTTTCTGAAACTTCGGGAGAGTGAGCGCTCGCTCTGGGACCCTGTGCTCCGCCTCCCGAGATCTCGGCATCTTGTGGCCAACACCCCTGGCTGTTTCGACTTGGGGTCCAGCTGCCAGAAGCCTGGGCTCCGTACTTCCCAAGCCAGCAGAGGTCCACTCTGAGCCAGACGGGCAGGGAACTTCCTTCACACCCAGGACAGCGGGCAAAAACTCTTTGGAGTTTTGCGGCTGCTGGTCCTGTGACCTTCATGAGTGCGCACAGCCCCGGGGAGGCAATTATTTTAATTTTTGAAACGCACAAATTAAAGTTCCGTTTAAAAAATGGGGGAAAAATCCCCCCAACAAAAGGCATGAGGTCTTCGCCGCTAGGTGCTTTCAGACTAACAGCCCTTAATGTTTATGTTGCTCAGAACTGCTGAGAAGGGCTTGTGGGAAAGACAAGTCCAATTCCTCTTATTTTTGTCGTTTAGGTAACTATCCATTCAGCCCAGGAGTTAGACTTAAGCATCTTCTGAAACATAGGAAAGATTCTCACCCAGGGTGGCTGCATTAGTCAGTGAGGCTCGAACTCCCCACAGAAGGGGTTCAGCCATGTGTAAGGTGCCTCCCTATGTCTGTTCTAAGGACTCAGTTTCCATTTCTGTCCCCATGTCACTAGGAATCCTTCTGGATAGTCGGATAAGCAGTGAACCTTCTGAAAAGCCCTATTTGAGCTCTGCCCTCTCAGACAGTGAAAAGGTCTCCTGTCTTTGACACTAGGGACACCAACACTCTTCCTCCATTTTTCCTTTTTTTTTTTTTTTCTGAGCTCCCTGTCCCATGACTCCGACCTTGGTTTACTGAAAACATCTGGGGTGTCTCACATTAGGGCCCCTGGATGTGCAGTCCCTCCATCTGAGAGCTTTTGAAGTGCCAACAGACCCTTCTCTGTGCAGGGGCCAGAGAGCAAAGGCCAGGAGTTGTCACAAGCCTATCAGAACTCCTGTCCTCTGAGTCCACCCTGGATCCTGCCTGGGCTATCAGTTTGATGGGTCTTTAAGAAAATCCAAACTCCAAAAGTGTACAGAGGGCATTGAACTTATTAAATAATTGTTAGTCTGACGGGGGAGGCAAATGGGATTGGGAATCAGAACTCTGCTCCTTTTTGGTAAGAATCTGTTGCCTCTAAGGTGGATCGCTGTCACTCTGCCGGAAGAGAGTACACAGGTTGAACTCTCACCCCAGGACTCCCTCCCTCCTGTGCCATCTGCAGATCTTTGGGGCCATTGCCAATGGCCTCAGACAGACAGATTCATCTTCTTTTTCTTACTGATTCCCATGTGAGCCAGAGGTCAGAGCAGAATCCTCAACCTTAGACCATCCCTGTAGCAGACAGTTCCCAAAGAGCAGGGGGGATGGGCTTGGCTCTGGGCTTGTCCTGACTGGAAGTCTCTTCCTCCACACCCCTCAGCTCGCCATTCAGCAGACAGGGAGAAGCTGAGATGTTCAAGATCCCATTTTACAGGTGAGTAAACAGAGGCAGGTGGCTACTTGTCCTAGACCTCACCATCTTGGTGGAACCAAAGGTAAACTGCAGGAACTGGTGCTGCAGGATGCGAGGGGAGGTTTCTCTTATTACTCTTCGGTCACATTATTAACCCAGGAATAGACCTGTGTCCCAAAGCCCCCCCCCCCACCCCCTGGGCACCTGATGTAGTTAAGGTGCTAAGCATTTTATTAGGTAACAAAATAATGGGGTTGTCGCTTCTGGCTGTGTCTGCTAGGAACCCACACTCATGGCCTTGGTCACAGGACATGGACCTAGGGAGCAAAGGAGGAAGGACTCATTACCTTGCACAGTGGGTCACTAGGTGTTTGGGGGAGCACTGTGGTTGGTGAGGGTTCAGCCTCCCTCCCTGCCCACCCCACATCCCTGCCTCAGACCCAGCTATGTGCTTCTAGGCTGGACACTGGAGCTCTGAACTTTCATGTCCTTTCCTGTAACCCTCTTTCCCACTCCCTAGTGCTTGGGGAGGCTCAAGCAAGATAAGACTGGATAAACTATAGAGTGCTGCACACATGCCTCGCCTTAATTCTCCTGGTTTTCCCACTAGCAGACGTTTCTCCCTCACTCCTTCCTGGCTTATGTACTGCTCCTAGCCTACAATTTTCTGCTCATTACATTGTGTTTGTATTCAGAGCAGTAGGGCTGGCATTGTCTGAAGCTTGGCTTCTTGGTGGGCGCATCATGTGATCTGGGACTACATTGAAGGCTTGTTTGTGTGTTAAACATAAAAAAAAAAAGAAGCATCTTGGGGGTTAGTGTGGAGAGATGGTTTGGTTCTCAGTTGAGGTAACCCCAGTTCCAGGGGATCTGACGCCCTCATCTGGTTTCTGTAGGCATTACACATATATGATGTGTAGGCAAAGAACTCACACATACAAAATAAATAAATACATAAGTATTTTTACAAAGCATTGGGGGCTGGAGGGAAGACTGAGTCACCAAAGTACCTATTGCACAGCGTGTGGACCTGAGCTGGCTCCTCTGCACCCGTATGAAAGTCTCTCTGTGGCTGCATTTGCTTGGAATTCTAGCATTAGATAGATGGGTGCAAACCGGCAGACCCCTGTTGCTCACTGGCTGGCCAGTCTAGCTGAAATAAAAAGTCTAGAGGAAGGCATCTGACTTCAGCCTCTGGCCTCCACACAAACACACATGAAAAGAACACTGAGTTAAAGGAGAGGTTGGATCACTTCCCTCACATCGAAACCTAATTCCTGTTCAAACCGTACACATTTGTGGGAGATGTTGAAATCTGTGATAAATGTAATTAATAATGGGTTGGATAGAACTCACACTTTATTTTACAAATCTGGTATCCGAGCCTCTGTGAGGGGTGACTAGGCCTTCTGGGGGTCTCCTATCATCCAGTCTCCTTATCCAAATCATTCACCTCTTTCAGCTAGTTGAAGTCTGTCTAACCCAATCCAGGGACATGAGTATACACTCTGAATGGGGCTTCCCAGAAAGCCAAGCTTTTCTGGCCAGGCAGTGGTGGGGTCTTTGACAAAGAGAAGGCCGTGAAATTCTTAGGTGGGCTCTGGTGACTCAGGACACATAGCCAAATCCCAGTTTTTTTTTTTTTTTTTTTTTTGTTTTGTTTTTCCTTAGGCTGTCAAGGGGGGTAACACGTGGCCCAGAACTAAGGCAAAGTTGATTTATTACAAACACTTCCTTGCATTCACCAAAGCAGTGTCTGCCCCGTGTGGGAATCATCCAATTTTGACCAAATTGATTTGAATAGGCAACTTCTTACTGGTCAAATTTTGTAAGTTAGGATTCATCAAGTCTCCGTGCAATAGCTTTGTGGGAACACGCAAATGAATCTGTTTCCTGATGTTCACCTAGTTTGCTCCTGCTGTGATAAAATACCTGAATCAAAAGTAGCTTAGGTGAGTGAGGAGAGGCAGGAACTCAAGGAAGGCACCTGGAGGCAGGGATCACAGAGGAAGGCTGTCCATCGACTCATTCAATAGTGTATACACAGCTAGCTACTTCTCAAATGCATTCTAGAACCACCTGCCTAGGAATGGTGCTGCCTACAGTAGACTGAACCCTCTCCTCCCAATCATTAACAAAGACAGTCTTTTACAGACACAATCCTAGGCTGATCTAATCTGGGAGGTTTCTCAATTAAAGTTCCCTCTTCTAAGATGATTCTAGGTTGTATCAAGTTGTCAATATAAACTAATCAACACAATGTTAGTCAGCTTTCTGGTGCTGAAACAAGACACTTTGAACAATCAACCGATGAGAAAAGTTGAATTTCGGCTCATATTTCCATGGTCCCTTGGTCCTGTTTTCTTGGACCCATGGTGAGGCGTACATCATGGCTAGAGTAGGTGGCAAAGTTAACCTCACACTGGCTGAGAAGCAAAAGAAGGGAAAGCAAGAATGTGCTAGGTTCATAATATCTCCTTTAGAACAC
The DNA here is from genome assembly GCF_963924665.1 of Micromys minutus. Taxonomy (NCBI): domain Eukaryota; kingdom Metazoa; phylum Chordata; class Mammalia; order Rodentia; family Muridae; genus Micromys; species Micromys minutus. The sequence goes on from NC_137972.1 coordinate 67,980,723, forward strand.
ACTTCCAGTGACTAAACGTACTTCCATTAGGCCCCACCTACTAAAGGTATCATTGCAGGATGAAGACCAAAGCTGTAACATGTGGGTCTTCGGGGGTCCATTACAGAGTCTAAGTTACCATGGTAACTAGGATCATGAGAGAGAGAAACAGCCCACAGAGAAGAAACAGAAGTTGACCATCACAAGCAAGGTAAAGACTGAAGGACTACCCCATTGCCTCTTTCAGCTGCTTTCCCCTCAACCCTTCTAGCCCTTTTGGATCCCAAGAAAATATCTTCCACATAAACATACATAAACCTGAGGTAAATCCAACCCCAACCAGGCAGAAGCAAACAGAACTAATCATATAAAAAAACCAAAGAGACTACATCACAATGTTTGTGGGTCTGGCCTTGATGAGACCTCACACACACAACATCTGACAGTGCACAGCTTCTGGAACTTTCCTGTCTGCCCGTGGTTAGGAGTTGTGACAAAGCCAGGAAAGAGAATGTGCGCAAGCATGACAGCTGGTTGACCTTCCAATTTTTTCTTCTTTCTGGCCATAAGAACCCCACATTATCAGGGCAGCCATGTGTTTTGATAAAACATGCTTACTAGCCTCTCTTGCCCAGAAAGAAATAGAAACATAAGCTGAAACCTTGGCTTGAGCTCCCAGAGAGTAGAGTCAGCTCAGAGACTCGTTCATTCCCAGTGGCTGGAACGCAGACGTGAGGGCGGCAGCAGCGGCAGAAGCAGCCATTCTGTGACAGACAGCTAAGCATTTTGTAACTGGAAGTTTAGGATAAGGAATTTGGAGTAGACACACAGTAAGAACCAGACCCTGGACTCTGGAGCCGGCCTTTTGCTATAGATTTCCCCCACTGTTGAGGCTGTCACCCTGAGCAGGCTGTATAAGCCCAACTCACCACTGGACCAAGCAATAGCCTCTAAGGGAATAGATATACCATTTTTATATCAAAAGAAGTATGTTTAGAAAGAATGTCTTCTCCACCTTTGGTATCTTGAGCTTAAACTAATGCAAGATGGCTCATTGGGTAAAAGTGCATGCATGCTGCCTTAGTTTGATTCCTGGAGCCCATTGGAAGGAGAGAGGCAACTTTATATGTTCACCTGTACATGTTTATACCCCAACACACACACACACACACACACACACACACACACACACACACACACTTTTTCAACAGTGCAGATATGTAGATGTACATCTTTATGTTGTGTAGGAACTTTAAAATAGCAATGCTAACCCTGAGATGGAATAAATAAACCCTCTTCACACAGAGTCAGTCACAGCTTCATTGCCTAAATTGGACAGTGGGATCCCACCTAGGGAAGATAATAACTTGATGCAAATGCCCCCACAGATCTGGGCAGTCTCCCCCAACCCTATTGTGGTCCCTTTCTGTGTCTGCTGTGTTCTGAGGGATACCCAGCACTGGGAGAGATTCCCTGAGGGCCAAGGTTTACTGTGCTACCCAGACCAGAAAGATGCTTCTCTGGGCTGGTCCTCACTCTAAGGAATAAGAGGCCAGTGTCAGTTTTAAAGTATATCAAACATTACCCTCCCTAACCACTGCATCTCACTCACGGCACCTCACCTTTCTTGGTACCTCCCCTGGGCATCCTCAGTGATATGAGAAGCTGTTTGCAAACTTCTCAGACATCATCAGACTGGAAGGACTCTAAGGTTTGAATTAAGCTTGAACGTCTTAGCTTCCGAGCTCAATTGATCAGGATGAAACAGGCCTCCTGGTTAGGAGGGAAAGTGTTAAGGGGCTGATAGAAGAAAGGGTCTAGGGAGGGTCTTGGATACAGAATGATTCTCACTGAACAATTGTGTTCACTTAGACCCAAGTGAATCAGAAACATACATATTAGATTTCCTTTGAAATCCACATGGGTGTAAGAATGCCGGGAAAGGGGACTTAGCGGGACACATTTTGCCAAACCCAAAATGTTTAAAAAATAATTTGAGTATGTTAGGGTTTGTCAAATTATTCTTGGGTGCATCTCACTGGCCCCACAGTGAGAAGGCTGTCCCCCTGCCCTTCAGCTGAGACGTGCTGTAAAGAATGTGCAGATTTCTGAGGAATCTTCTCTTGGAGGTTTGCCACTACTTGGACCCTGGGGTGGAGATCGTGGTGGGGAGAGGTGACTGCTGAGGTTTCCCGAGGATATGCCTGTAGCCACACCCTTATTGGGAATCCATTGGCAAGCTCACACTCCTCTGCAAGGCACGTCATATCTGAAGGTGTAATACGTCTGTTTGAGCGTATGACATTGTGATGATTCTAATACCTTCACCCCATCACCAGGGGACTGGCTTAATGGGTGGCTACAGCACTTTCCAATTCACCCTGGTTTTCGTTCTCGAGCGAGCATTCAAGCACGGGGCTCACATCGCATTATATCAGGATGTCATGTACCATATGCTTTGCGTTACCGCAAACAGTTTACTAAGAGACAGCGGATTACTTGTTTCCACTGGTGATAGTGAAACAGCATAAATATTAGGAATGAAACGCAGGCCTTAGGAGGCTCAAATGTGCATCTGACTAACTCCACCCAGACTTCGGCTAAAGATAAACTCCTGCATGTCCTTTATCCCATAAACCAGCAGTGTCGGTTTGCACCTGCTTGCCTTGCACTTCCTCAGTTGGCCACTAGATGGCACGGGTCTAAGTTGAGTAGGGAATTGCCACTATATTTTACAGAGAAGACAGGCATTCACGTCCCAGTCACAATTAACTGGTTGAATTTTGGATACTTTGTCTACATGTACATCTACACATTAGAAGACAGCATCAGACAGGTGTGAGCTGCCCTGTGGGTGCTAGCAATTGAACTCAGGACCTTCAGAAGAGCAGCGAATGCTCTTAATCACTGAGCCGTCTCTCCACTGAGCCACAGTTCCCCAAACTTCCGTGGTGCATAGGGCCAGTCAGAACTGCTGCTCCATTAACGTAGACATGAGGCCTACAGATTCTGGTGATGATGTGTTCAGATGGTGCTTGGTCCACAGTACCGAGGCAGGGCAGTGGAAACAGCTCGTTTATTGGAGAGATATAGGTGCGCATCCCAACCCAGGATGAACTTGAACCTAATACCTTCTCTTCGTCATCCTGTCCTTCTGTAGTACTTGGGAATAATGATTTTCACCCAGCAAAGGAGTCACAGGGATGAGAGAACAGGTGGAACGTACCCACTGTACAAGAAGAGCTCACTGCAGCCAGACTCTTGATTGAGCCAACAGAAAACACTAACCTCAGCGCCTGCCTGTTTCCTCATCCCTCCGAGTCTCTCCCAAAGGATGACAAGCAAGGACCTGGTGAAGCAGCTCTGCCAAGAGATTGCAAAATGGTTAAAGTGCCAAGACATACGATGTGTGGGTGTAGGCCAGCCTGGCAGGAAGATCGATGGTAAAGTTTCCTGTTGGGCACTCTCGAGCTTTATCGCTGGAACACCTTTGCCTCAGAGTCCTCACTTGAAGTGATGCTGGAGTAAGAACTTTGACTGACATCCTGGGTGTGGGAAGAGCAGTCACTGCCTGGTGCATGGTGGGCAATCTATTTATGCCTCTTGAGATCCTCTTGATGGAGAGACAGACTAAAGTCCCTTGCTTCATCACAGGTCAAAAAATTCCTGGGCTGGTGAGCAGTTTCTCAGCCCTGTAGGACTTTTTTTATGAGCAAAGCTGTAGGTATATTTTAGCAGCTTCAGAACTATGGTAGGAGGGGCTTCCACAGAACTCGGAGCTTTGTGGATATATATGCCTTGTCTGGCATTGCAGACACTTTGGAGTACCTTCTAGAAATCTCCTTGATTGGGCTTCTAAAAGCCCAACTTGGCCCTGGCCTATTTCTCTTTCTCATGTTATTTAGCCATAAGTCAGGGGTGATTTTTTTTTTCTCAAGATTCGGGTGCAAGGTATTTTCCTAGATTGCCTCTCAGGCATTGCTTGACATTGTAATCCCATGTAGAGAGGGGTCATCAGAGCATCTTCATTGATAAGTTATGTCTGCCATGGACCATGGGATGAATTCAAGTCTGAGAAACCACCCCGTCACTCTCATAGGAATCTGTAATTGCTGGATATGTTCCATTCGCAGTCAGAAGAGGACCATCTCAGGAGGTGGCTGTGCTAATCCGATGTGACGTTAGCACATAACGAATAAGCATCCTCTCTGTATCAGCGTCGTCCAAGAGCTTTGTTAGGGACACAGACTCTTGGGTCCAGTCTGAGACCTGCTGACACAAAAACCTGCAAATTAATAAGGTCTCTGGAAGCTTTGAATGCACACAGTAGTGTAAGAAAGGTTGCTACTGGTGCTGTTAATTCTCTTGAGAAAGGCAACTTGGCCTCACCTCGTCAGAATGGATAAATGAATCTCTCTTCTCTTTTCGGTTTTCAGCTTAATTTCAGTGAGGATGCCACCATGTTCCTCTGTGGGTGGAAGAAAAGTTCAACACCCAACCCAGACCCTGCTCTTTGGAGGCACTTGACAACTGTCCACCAGGAGATAGTATTAGAGATATTTAGTTGGTAAGATTTTTTCCCCAAGAGCCAAGTCTAGCAACATCAAGGCAATGCTATTAAAAAGAAGTTATGTCTTCATCATAACAGATAATTTTTTTTTGTTTTTTATTTTCTGAGAAAGCCAAGCTTAAAGACTTCTCAGGGTAGTGTAAGTGTATGACCCTACAGCAGCTGGAGTGATAGGTGGATCCTAGGAAATAGCTGATTCCCCAAGAATGTCTGACGTGGACAGGTATGGCTAATGGATTGTGGAGCAAGCAAGAAGAACACAGCAGGGAGACAGCTTCCCCACTCCATGCTTTCATGAAGATGGTAGAAGGAAGCAGTTGCAGTGTTGGGAACTCTAGCGTCTGGAATCTCTGCCAGGCATCAGTTTCCCCTTGTGCATAAAGGGTTTGCAGAGATCAGCTATCCAGATAGTATGGTGCTCTAGTGCTAGACTGTTCAGGAAGTGGGCATTTTCAAGGGATATGCCAGAAGAGGGGCATGCCAAGAGATGCCCTGGCATATAGCATATGCTGGCCCCTCTTCATCTACTCGGGGAAGAGTCTCATTTCACGATCATGTTGCATTCCCTGGCTTTGTTCCCAGGTAGATAATATGGAGGTTTTTTTAAAGGGGAGATAACTGTTTTTCATCTGTGGGAAGGCTAGACTAGAAAGAAATTCTAGTTTCTCTCTGTATATGTAAGCTCTACAGTTGTTGGATCAACCAGCACCAGATCCAAGGTGTTGGGAAGAAAGGATTCTTTACTGTTACTATTTCTTAAAGAGTGAGCTATCTTGTCTACCTTCATGGCATCTCATTATACTAAGTGCTGTAACCCACGAGGGATGGTTTTCTGTGCAGGGGGATTGTGCGAACATCCTTTTTGTTGCAAGAGGCTGGAGCATCTGGAGAGTTGGGATTCTGAAGGATAACGTGTTGTCTACAGCAGAGCATCCTAAAGTATGATGTGTGACCAAGAAGGAAAGTTTCAACACAGTGCCGCAAGAACTGATGTTTCTGTCCTCACCCAAAACCCCACACTATCCCTGATGCAACTCAAAAGTCTAGGGTCAGAGATGGAGCAAGCTGGGATTTCTGCCTGTCCCACACCACCCTCATGCTTGACCCTGACTCCTGACTTTCTGCCCTTAAGTCCACTGCTTGTTCTGGAAAGACTCCAACATGGCCCTCTGTCTGTCCCACCACTACCCAAGTTGCTTAAGACCCAACTGCCAAGGTCTTTTGCTCTCTGAAGCACGATCATCTGGCACTCACCCCAGTCATTTGCCCCTTTCCTCTGATCTTTTCAGGACTTGCTTCTTCCCATTGTGGATCTAGGGGACATTTTCTGTCCCTGATGATTCCCCTGACAAGTCTGTCTGGGATGTCACATCCACACTTCCATCTGCCCCTCTATCTTCCTGACTCTGTTACACCCTTTTCTATTTGTTTGATGTCTGGACTTCTAATTCTTCAGTGGGAGTCTCTGGTATTCCCATTAGCCATGAAGTAGAGCCCTGGCCCAGGACAATTTGATTCTGGATCTTCCAAGGAGTCCCAAAGTATTGACAAGGGCCCTTCTGTATGGGGCATGCTCACCAAAGGAAATTGGGGAGTGGAAGAAAAGGTATTAGCCCAGGATCCCCAAGACCAAGTTCTTAATACAAAGGAGCTCCATTTTCCCCAGAGGGACAGAGAACTGGGGATAACAGACAAAGATAGAGGAAGAGGAAGAAGAAGGGGGAAAGGAAGCAAAGGAGAGGGCAAGGGGTATTTGTTCAGTGGGCAGTGGTGGGGCAGGGAACAAAAGACTGTCCCTAGATAGAGAGGAGACAGACTTGGCCACAGGAAAATGTCAGTTTATAAAGGAAATATGGGAAAACCCTGTGTTAGGATGATTAATTTTAATTGAACATGTTAATTAAGTGAGCCAAAGGGGCTTGCTTGTTGGACTTCAATACTTTGATAGCTGGACCTTGGTGGCCAGCCTCACAAGGAGAAATTGGCCAAATAAGGACAGAAACGTTGGGGGCTAGCTTCCGGAATGTAATCTAACTGGTTTTCATTTGTTTGCTTTTGTTTTTGTTGTGTTCAGAGCCATGTTCATTATGCTCCAGCTGGCCAAAGTTTGTTCAGATAGTTTATTAGTAGGTGTGTACTAAATACATCAGAAACAATATTTTTTCTAGAACAAGTGGAAACAAGCTTATGCTGGAATAATACAAAGCCATCCCCTGGTATCTTTACCCATGCTTCTACCTCTACCCGTGCTTGAGATACTCACAGATGAGACAATCTCCCTGACCAGCCTACAGCTGCAGCCCCGGTAGAGACGACAGCCATTGCGTCACCAAAAAAACATGTCCTTTGTAGACAAACAGTAGAGCTACAGAGCAGGCAGAGTCCAGAGCCACAACCATCAGCAGAGACTGAGCTGCTGGATGAGAAGGGACTCTGGGTCCCCAGAGCAGTGATGGATATCCAACATATGCTTTAGGAAGTGGGAGGGCCACTACACGCACACACGCACACATACATACACATGCATATATTATATATACACACATACATATATATATTCCTGTATATAGTTCCATATAGATATATTCCTAAATATATCTATGCATAGATAGATATAGGTATATACTTAAATATAACCTGCTCAGTCCATATAATGTTTATTATATGTATGTTTCACTGGACAGCCATTTCTTCCCTCAGGGAGATGACCTCTCCAGTGCCTAGATCTCCCCAGTCCTTTATGGTTCCTTGTGTGGGCTTTGTCCTGGACACCCTGGTACGGCCACTGGTGGTTTCCTTGTTCAGCTCCCATTTGAGCAACCATGTTGGTGAGAGTTTATGGACATAGTGTTCAGCATCGCTAGGAGAAATTATCTCACAGCAAACTTCTTAATCCTCTTGCTCTTCCAATCCTTCTGCTCCTTGTTTTCACTGAGCCTTCCCTGAGCCTTAGCTGCAAGAGTGTTTTGTGGATGTGTCCATTGGGACGGGGATGCACAACTCTGCATTTGGTTGCTTTGGGTTCTGTAGTGTGTCTGTCTGTTGAAAAGAGAAGTTTCCCTGAAGAGGGGTGAAGACTACACTTATCTATGGGTATAGGGACAAATGTTTATAGATTGATTCTAGACATTATGCTGGTTTGGCAAAATAGAGGTTGTAGTTTCTCCTCCGCTATCTACGACTTCACTAGCATTGAGTAGTTAGCTAGGTTTCCACTTACCTGGCCTGGCTTCTCTCTGATTGAATGAGTCTGAAGTCCAATTAGAGAGTGGATGGTTACAGCCAAGGTGTGAATGCCACTATTGCATTCGTAGGCTTGTCTTGCCATGCTGGTCATTGTTGTGGTTCATAATCATTACATCTGGGCAAGACTAATGGTTGCCTTTCTCCTTTGCAAGCTTGCTTGGTACTTTCTGCTATTATAGAAGGTAGTCTCTAGCTCCAGATTAGGTTTGTCTGGGGCCCGTTTCTAGCTTTAAAATGAATATTTCTTCTGAGAACCACCAAATGACTCAGAAGTTGAAAAGATCTGAGAACGGGCCTGACTTCAGCTGCAATGAGGTAATACATTGCCTGTATTTTAAAGCAACACAAACGTCATCAGCCTTTTATAGTAGCAGAACACATTCTAGGGTGGTTTAGAGAGCTGTCCATTCTCCAGATTCTCTCGCTCTACATTAGGCTGGTGGCAAAAGTGTGCACCAACAAGACTATAAGACTACAGGACATACCCATAGGGTATTGGTTGAAAGAAGAAAAATGTTTTTGTAATGGCCACTTGTGTGTGTGTGTGTGTGTGTGTGTGTGTGTGTGTGAATGTTTATATGTACATGTATACTTGTGTATGTGGGCACATGTATATCAGAGGACAATATTGGCTGCCCCCAAGTGCCATTCACCTTGGAGTTTTGTTGTTGTTTTATTTTGTTTTTTAAGGCAGGGTCTCTACTGGCCTGGCACTTACTAGGTAGACTAGCTGACTACTCAGTGGGTTTCAGAGAGCCACCGGTCTCTGCCTTCTCCACGATAAAATTCAAGTAGATGTCACCACACCCGGTGTTAATTTTAAACGTGTTCTGTGGTTCGAGCTCAGGTGTTCATGCTTGCTAGACAGACCTTTTTAGACTGAGTTACCTCCCCAGCCCAATACTAACCGCTTCTCTTAAATCAGAGCACGCAGCCTGAGCTGTTACCCACAGCTGTTTCTGCTGAGCCTTGACTATCAGGACTGAAGAGACATACATGATCCATGTATTAAATATTGCCAACGCTTGAGTAGAGACCTGTACGTGATTGTCTGCGACAGATCTTTTACAGTCCTCTAGTGACTCCCTCTCTGCCCTCCTTTGTGACGGAGAGCATTTATTTCTGGAAACTTTCCCAGTGCACAAACCAATCCCGTTTTAAGGTGGAAAAGTGTAGTGTTGTAACAATGGCACTACTGTGTTTTATGTTGTTGGTGATGTGAAAACTGTTCGAGCCTGACCCTGACACCAGTGCCTTTTCAAAGGCACTGCCTTGCACAAAATACCAGACCAAATCCTAAACTGTCTGGCTACGGTTATCACGGTTCACTTCCTTAAGCCATAACTCCCATTGCATTCTTTCTCCTGCCCTGCCCTGAAGGCTGAGCTGGGAGCTGGGAGGCCAGGGGGCTGGGCTGGATGGGATCTGTGTGTCCAAAAACATACCAGAGGGAAGCAGATGATGGGTGGGCAAAGGAACTCTCACACTTGGAGGGACCCTCTCCTCGGAGCCCTGCTTCCCCCCCACCCCCACCCAGAGTGTTTCCCTTCTTGATGTCTTGCACCGCTGTGTCTACAGAGATTCAGCTAGTGCACTTCTAGGTGAAGAAGCTCAAGTGCATGCTGGGACGTATGGCAATTCAGCACAGTAGTGCATGCTGGGACATGTGGCAATCCAGCAAGATGCTGTATGGGCTGAGTGAACAGAGAGTCTGCAGCTGCAGTGAGGTATGGTGGCTGTCCTGACTCTCCAAGGAGCAGCCCTTCTAGTGAATCAACTCTTAACATTGGTGGCAGGTTCCTGGGGTCCCATACTGCTGCAAAATCCAGAGAGCATGAATGGGAGCCCACCTTTAGTCCAATGTGTGCAATCGTCATGCTTTGGGCACACAAATGCACCGTCAAGGTGGAATGTCACCACCAAAACTCATGTTGACAATTTAATCTTCACAGTCATATATAGATGGGATTTGAAGGTGAACCCTTTGAAGAGTAAGTAATCAGGGTTAGACAAGGCCATGAGGATAGAGCCCCGTATGGATATTAGTAGCTTTTACAAAGATGAAAAGAGACACAAGCTAGCAACCTCTTACCATGTGATACCCACAAGACCCTGTAGAGCCCTTACTACTAAAAGATTTCCCGGATGCTGCCCTTTTCTCTGGACTTACCAGCTTCCGAACTATAAGAAACTTCTTTCTTTCTTTCTTTTTTAAAAATAGACTACAGTCTACTGTACTGAGTTTTAGCTATAGAAATTACACTGAGACAGGGCATGGGGGGAGAGGGGCATCTGCTTTGGTCCTTAATATAACAGTGTGGGAAGATGCTGAGGCCTATTGGGAGGACTGAGGTTGTTCTCATGGGTCCTTGTATAGTCATTATGAGAGGGTTGTTATTAAAAACAAACAAACAAACAAAAGTGAACTTGACACTTTCCTTCAGGTACCCTGTGTTACCAAGTGTCACCAAGTGGCCTTTACTGTGTGTGTTTCTTCCATGATATCATGTGTTATTAAGCTGTCACTGGAGTTTGTTTCATGCCACATGGCATGGAGCTTTTAAACATCAAAACAGTGAGCTAAATAAGTCCCCTTTACTTTGCACAGGACTCGGCTCCAGGCAGTTTATTATCGCTATTGAAAAGAGATTAAGACAATATCACTTTGTCCAAGAGGCCAAGAATGAAATTAGGCAGTTGAGACAAGGAACCTGAGTTTCCTTCTCATCTTTGATGGTGCGTTGTCCTGGGCAAGTTCCTGTGTCTCCCTCAGTCCTGCTCTTCTCATCTGCAAGTATCAGAGAGTCACGCCCATGAAGGAGGCACAGCAGCTAGACCTCAAAGATAACCTTGAATGGCATCTGTCCACAAACATGTTCTTGTGCAGTTCCTCCTTCCCAAGTTAACTTAGGGGTAGCTTTATCAGTCCACTGCCTTGGCTCTACAACACACTAGGGAAGGCCACGCCCATCTGAGTCTCCTCTTTAAGGGCTTCCCGTTTCTGCCTCTGCACTTTTATGGGCCTGAGCTCCCATGTAGGAAGTCCAGATATCTTTCAGGAGTGACCCCATGAGAAAGCCATGTTGGAAGAAGCTCTACTACCCCAGAGAGAGGCAGATCCAACTGTCCCAATGTCGTGGCTGAATTTTTCCTACTGAGATTCCAGACAGATAAGTCAAGTAACCCTGAAAAACTGTGATTAGTGAGACACTCCAGGCAAGACCAGCAGGGAAAACATGAGCTGAGCTCTACTCAGCCTTTAGGACTCTAAGAAAGACTAGAGTATGCCAGGGGTTGTAAACCTTGAGTTTGAGGCTGTCTGTTATGTGACAGAAGTCATGGGACCCAGCATAAGGTACCTGTATAAGTCCCACTGTGAGGACTAGAGGTACTAAGTCCCAGCTATGAGGTCACATGCTCTCTAGCTTCCCTTCTCTCTCCTCAGAAATCAGGCCACATGCACCACCCCCATCTGCCAAAGGCTGACTGGCTTCTCAAGTGATGGTTACTGCAGTTGGGGATAGGGATGGGGATAGAGGAGAGACATGAGCCCAGTCTCCCCCCAGCCCCTTTGGAGCTATAAGGTAAGTTTATGGTGCCATCTAGTACTTGACTCCACACCCCTTGGCAGGTAGGCTAGGCCAGGCTAGGTCACGTGGTGTGGAACGTCCTGCATCATCCACTTCCGGTCTCAGCCCCTCGAAAACCAAAAGCCAGAGACCCTCTTTATTCTCCAAGGCTTTTCTCCAGGGAGTCAAGGGTGTTTTTCTTATTCCATATTGCAGTGGATGTGGTCTGTATCTCCCAGTGCAGCTACTCTCTGGACCTGAAGGCCTACTTCTCTCCCCTCAGAGTCCTGACTCCTCATCCAGCTCCTGCTGGGTTTTGAAGGGGAGGGCCTCTCCTTCGCTCCCTTTGGGGACCCACTGTGATATTTCTGATACGATGCTGTATCTTTCTTAATTGCTCCCCTACTTTAATGCCCAGCCACAGCCCTTGTGTGCTCTCCCTAATAAAGGTCATCCTGGAGCCTAATCCCGTGGCAGCTCCTTTCCTGGACCTGCAGCAGGTGTTCAGACTTATCTGACCCCGTCACACGTGCAGGTAGCAGATGCCTCTCCTGTGCGTGTACTCTGATCAGTGCACAGTTAATCTCTCTGGAGCCCTGACTCGTGATATCCCGGAATCTTGTCTATTTCTATGGCAAACAGCAGAAGATGAAGGAAGTAAGGGGCCGAGGCACCCAAACATGAATCAGGAAACAGTAACCCTCAACACCATAGATCCTTGCCTTCCTTTTTAAAGCTGAGGAGGTCTCTGAGAGGGATAGGCGGGCCCTCCCCATCCCCTGCCCCTGTCCCCAGCAGCAGATGTGTGAGAACTTCAGGAGGTTCCTGTTTACAAACTCAGTTTAATAAATGCATGGAAGAAGTATTTTCAAATGTCTCCCTCCTTCGCTCTGTCTGCAATGCCCTTTGTTCTTTTGTCCTACATCAGTGTTGTGTGTGAGGGGGTCTAGAGCGAGGTCATCTAGATATGCGGGCCAGACGAATGTAAAATACATTGTCATCCTCTTCCTCTTCTTCTTCTTCATCTTCTTCCTCCTCCCCTCCTCTTCCTCCTCCTCCCCTCCTGATCCTCTTCTTCTTTTTCTTCTCCCCCCCCTCACCCCCTCCTGCTTCTGCTCCTCCTCTTCTTCTTTTATTAGGTTTCTGCCTGTGGTTACCTTGCTAGGCTTCTCAGGCCCTTTGTGTCCCTCTGTCAGCTACATCTTAGCCCTTGCTGGCTCCGTTCCCCAGCACATCTGCTGTGGGCTCAGGGCCCAGGCATTGTCCATTAGCAGCTCCGTCCAGAGAGGGCCCCACAGCAGCACAGCTGGAGAGACAACATACCCGATGTATACACAGGCTCCCCGCCTGTCTCCCTCCACCCTGAGCGTCAGAAACTCGGGTTTCCTGTGAAACCATTTGCCTTTGTAAACCAGGAACCATGCGCCTCGTTCCACAAGCCAACGCAGCCTCAAACATTTCCTTCTCAGGAACGTCCCCTCCCGCACACAGATGTTGTTGAGAAAATATGTGGTTTGAGAAGGGGAGGAGAAAACAAAAGCTCCCTAATCTGGGGCAAAGAGCCTTCACCGAGTGCCATCAGGAATCCAGGCTGCTCTACAGACTGGGGACATGTTTACAGTTGCTCCCTTGAAATGTGAGTTACAACTCTAACTTTGCCTAAGGCCTTGCTTTCAGGATCTGAACTGGTTTCTTCGAAGGCACGGCACCACTTTTAATATGCAACAGTCTGACATGATGCTAGGTCATTTTTTTAGTTTCATCGATTCTTGGGTTGGGTTTGCACACCAGCCTTTTAAAATAGATCCACAGTTAAAAAGAAACACAGGAAAATACCTAGCACGTCAGTTTACTCTTGTGGCTGTCCAACAATGATTTCTGTCTTCCGTAAGACACTGTAGGTTCTAGGGGCCCCAGCGGATGGCTTCATTTTCCAAGCACCAGCAGCTGTTCTCTGACACCTAGCCAGACTGCAGCCAGAGAGGGCTGGAAGCAGGGACAGGCCTCTGCAGAATGGAAGTCACACTTTTCCAAGGATGCCACAGTTAGAGAGGCAGCTCAACCAGGCCTAGGAATGTACCAGTGCCTTTTGTGATGAGATGCCTTTTGTGTTACAGTGGTGCCTCAGTAGGAAAAAAAAGCTGCCTCCCACTGTGCTTCATCATCCTTGCAGTGGACCCTGGGGATCCACGGAGAGCTACACTTCCCTCAGGAATCCGCCATCCTCTGCACCAAATCTCCCCTTCCTTCTATCTTCACCTTATCATTGGAATGTCTGTCTTGACTGTGGTGGCTTATCTGCATGCTGGTCTCCTTACAAGTGAGAAAGGGGCCGGGGTCTTGAATATTCCAGACACCTTTTGCTGCAGGAGCCCTTGTAGGTACTTCGAGCAGGACGCAGAGACATCGTGTCCAGAACAAGATCCCTGTTCCTACCTAGTGCTCGCCACAGACCCACCCCTGTCTCTCATGTCTTCCTCACCCTTTTATTGTGCCAGCCCTATGCTACTGACCTGGGGCTCTCCCTCCATGTTCAGTTCAGAACACGCAGGTAAGATAAATGTGAGCCCATTAGGTGTAGATGATGGGAATTTTCTTCCAGTTGCAATCACTTCTAGGAAGCTTCCAGAGACAACAGGACTGAGGAACAAGCTGGCAGCTAAGTAGAGGGCAGTGTGGTTGCTGGCTCAGAGTGCTAGGGAGAAATGCAAGGTCTGCGGACAGGGCCGTGGCTTGGTGGGCACAACACTTGTCTGGCATGCTCAGGGCCCTGGGATTGATTTCTTCCAGCACTAAGGAAAGAGGTAAACAGGAGTGGAAGGGAGGGAGGAAGGAAGGAAAGAAGGAAGGGAGGAAAAGTGATCTTGTAAGTTCCAGTATAGACATTCCAGGAATGTTCTGATGGCTCGCTGCATAACCCCCCTTTAGATCGGTCCCCTCTGGACCTTCCTCCTAGGGCCTTGCAGAGTTCAAAGTGGGATGGAGAATATGTAACCCAGTCCTCTGCCCAGGCTTCGAGCATTTTTAACAAAGCCAGCGCTGGCTGCCGCCCAGCTCCCCATGAGACACTACTAGTCCCCAGTGTCCTGTGTTGCAAGCTTCTCCCAGATCTCCATGGGCTCTGGCCTAGCTTCTCTAAGCCCACTTAGAGTCTGGAAGCAATGACTGTGAGAGAAACTGCTTCTCATGGGGGTGGTGAGGGGGGGGCTAGGGGGTTGGGGGGACATTGGAAGCAGGACCGAGAATCCTCCGAAAACATGGCTCGCACAGGGCTGTGGCTTCATGTGGATGCTTAATCTGGGCGGGTGGAGGGGTGGAGGGGAAGTGACAGAGACAATAGGAGCCATTGTCCCTTCTCCCAGGAAGCTCTGCTTCACATTGCTTTCAGGGAAATTGACTCTGGGGCCGTTGGGGTCTGTTCCAAAGCAGCAGCCTCATGTGATTATGTCGGCAGGGTAGGGCAATCCCACCCTTCCTTTCTCATTAACAGTGCTGAAGGGTCCAGGATTGCCATGGGTGGGGGCTCTGTGCCCTAATTCCTCAGGGGAGGAGCATGGAAGTCACAACAGTGCATTTCAGAGCAGAAGTACTCTGCAGAAGGGAAGACGCTTTGATGTGGTTCCGGCACTGATTGGGGTTGATGGCTGGGACCCCTCTGCTCAGGGAAGGTGACATAAGCTGTATCAGTTGGGGCTGTAGGCTTTTGCACCTGAGTCTGATGAAGCCTGATGAGGTTTAACACATGTAAACAGTAGCTTTTGTTCTGCAGGACAAAGGCCTTTCCCAACCTGAGCCCAGGCTGGGGCTCTGATGGTGGCATTACCCCCCCACCCCCAAGTTCCCTGTCACCTCTCGTCCAGCTCCTTGTCAAAGTTTAATTAGGACAACGAGCTTTCACACGCTCGTTTTTCACTTCAGCAACTTTCTAACACTTCCTAATGAGGGGCCAGAGCCAGAGAACTAGGGGAGGGGACCAAGAGTCTAGGGGCAGACAGTTGAGGGGCTGGGAGGAAGGGGGTGGGTGTAGTATGATGGAGATCGGAGGAGGCCAAAGGAAGCTCAAAACCACAGCGGGTCCTTGGGGAACTGAGGACTGGTCTAGAAAGAAAAGAAAAGAAAACAAATCCTAACGGTCTTTGTTTTCTGGGTGGCCAGACAGCAATTTCTCCCAATTCTCTATGGTTCTGGAAAAGAAAGCAAAGAGTTGAACATGGGGCTGCTCCTTAACACCTTCCACTCCTGCCACTGCTTCACAAACTTCTCCCACCCATGGTGTCTCATCAACAGAGCCATGGTGACTGGGCCAAGCCCTAACTGTCTCCCTAAGCTGACTCTACAGTTATTGTTACCTGCACTGGGCACACATGGGTGCAGCTTCCTGGGCAGAGTCAAGATCGCACACTCAGCCTGCTGCTCTAAACTCAGTGGAGATGGTGGCTTGTCTGGGCCTAAAGAGTGTAAAAAGCAGAGGACGGCGAGAATAAGATCCTTGTGTCTCTTTGGCTCCATCAGTCCAGGCAGGGCAGCGTGTAGCAGCAAGCAGCTACAATGGAGAGATGGAAAGCCCCGATCGTTTATTTATTCTGCTGTACGTGCTCTTCTCCTCATGGTCCACAGTGGGTAGAACCATGTCACACTATTTAAACCTCCCCTCCCCCTTGCTTTGATAGAGGAGGAGGGTTGGTGGCACTCTACTGGCTCTGAAAACGCTCTCACCAAGGCGGCACGTATACATTTCGGTTCCTTTTATTAGCTGAGAATTTGCATACGCTTAGCTAACTTCCAACGGGGAGAGAGAAATGATTCTGTCCGTGATTCTGAAAGCTAGAGCCAGAAGTATTTGGTGACTAGCAGTAATAAGCTGTGTGTGAGCTAATGCCGTGTGACAAATTTCCCCACAATGCAGAGGCAGGACACCTTAACCACTTATTGTTTAATTCAGGGATTCGGGAGCAGCTTAGATGGGTGGTTCTTGCTCATGGTTTCTCTCGAAGTTGAACACAAGATGTGGCCAGGGCTGTGGGCATCAGAAGGCTTGACTGAGGCTGGGTAGGCTGCTTCCAAGAAGACTTACCCACAGGGCTATTGGCAGGAGGCTTCAAAATTCCTTACTGTGTGGGGGTTTGTCTGCTGTGCAGCCTGAAGGGATTCATGAGGTAGCAGTTGCTATTTTCCAGAGGGAGGAGGGAGAAAGAGGGTAAGGCAGACACTAGCCTCGGAAATTTACCACTGCAGGGTGTGTCCTGTTCGAACCAGGATCCCTTCCTGGTAGACTGAACCGTGCCCTTTGCGCAGAAGGTGAAGAAAAAGCCGAACTTCTCAGAAGCTAGAAACACAAAACCCACAAGCTCGCCAGCTCTGTGCTATATATGGTGAGCTGGGAAGCCACCATCCTGGAGCTCCAGGTTATGGATGACACTTCAGGGCTCAAGAGCTTCTAACCACCTTGGCACGACTCTTGATGGAGGTGTTAACAAATGTGGCCAGCAAGGGAGGCTCTGAGAGACAGCTCTGGAGGAAGATAGCCAGTATGGAGCAAGGGAGACTCAGGAAGGACAGCCCACACCACTGCTGTGGAAGAGTCTCAGTCAGAGGTGATAGGGGTGGAGTTTGTTACATTTAAATACTGGCATTGCTCTTGTGCAGTGGTTCTCACCTTCCCTCATGGTGAAACCCCTTAGTTCAGTTCCTCATGTTGTGGGGACCCCCAGATATAAAATTATTTTCGTTGCTACTGCCTAACTGTCATTTTCGCCACTGTTATGAATTGCAATGTAATATCTGATTTTGCAGGATATCTGAAATGTGGCGGAGGACCACTCCTTTAGTCGGTTAGAAAAGTTGTCAGTGCCGAGGTATCTGATTAATGACGTTTGAGCTCAACTCCCTTCCCCAAAGGAAAGAAAATTGGAAAGGAAGGGAAGGGGAAAAGAAACAAGAGAAAGAAAAGACAAGTTGTCTGGGGAACATATGGTCTGTCCTCAACCTCAGTGTCAGTTTGTAGAACCAGAGATGGGGGAAGGTGTCTGGCTTTCTCACTTCCTCTGGCAAGATGACTGCTACCTAGAGACCCCAGAGTCTGGAAACATGTTCTAGGACATGAGCATCTGCATATAAGGAGAAGGGGACAGCACAGAAGGTAGGGTCTATTGTAGGGTGAGGTTTGAAGATGCTGGACAAAGAGGGGTGCTTTCTCAATTGGCCTTTCTGATTGGGAATGAGAAATCATGATAATGATGATGATGACGATGTCGATGATGATGAGGTCGATGACAATGGCAACGATAACACTTAAAAATGAACCTTTGACCAAGGAAGACAGGCTTCTGTGACTTACTGGATCCAGTTGGCAGGTGCCACCAGCAGCAGCACCTTACAAGACTAAGATGGGCTGAAGAGTCTGGAGACAGCTTGACCCTAAGGAAGCCTCTTTGTCCCTTCACTGTGGATAGGTGGATGAAAATCTTGCAGGAATAAGTTGCTTAGCCATGTCCCTCACTCTGGCCAGCATGAGTGAGAAGCAGCTTACCCAAGAAGTACCTGTCCAGAGCCCATTCACTCTGGGCTGGCTCCTTCCTTGGGAGCTAGCTGGCTCCATTTCATCCCCCACCCCTTTGCTTTCTTTCACGTTACCACATAGCATATTCTACCTTATCACAGGCCAAAAACAGCAGAGTCAGACAAACACCTACATCTGGAACCAAAAATCCAAAAATAAGGAGCCCTTCTTTTCAAGGTGTTTATCCAGTGTTTAGTGACTTCAACAGAAAGCTGGTTCACTGCATGAATAATATTAGAATGTGTATAACATGAAGACTAGACAGACTCAGTGTGGTGTCCACACAAAGGAAAGCAGGAGAAGGGCACGAGGCTAACCACAGACAAGTGAGGACCACAGATGCTAGTCTCAGGGACAGACGCCACCCAGAGAAGATTGTGCAAGTTATGTCCCCCAGTCTGGGGTGGTGATGGTGGTTAAATCAGGACTGTAGTGTCCTTGTGTGGGTGCTCACAAGATGGGGCTGAGAGCCTTTAAGAGATGGAACAGGTCTCACCCTTGATCTTGCCGTTGGTCACAGGTCAAAACAGGCAACAGACTGTGTGAGGACACCAGACATGTGGCTCAGTGGTAGAGCGCTTGCCTAGCATGTTCAAGACCCTATGTTCAAGCCCCAGCACCGGCAAAGAGAACATAAGAAAAAGCTTGAAAGATGTGTTCCCTTTATATTGTACCATGATTGCAGAGGAAAAAGAAATGAACCTTCGTGGCCAGTGGGTTTCCTCATATGCCCTGCTTCTTTCTGGAGCATTCAAAGACATTTCTCATTAACAGTGAAGAATTGATTATCTCTCCTCCCCAACTAACAAAAGTAGTACACACGTCACATTCGTCCCGGACTTTGAGTCTTTCCAGGAAGAAGTAATTTTCAGGGATATGAATTTCGTTCTAGAACCTTCTCTCTCTGAGGGGGGATCCCTGACCCTTCCCCTGTACTGAGGTATGAACCATAACAGTTTCGCCTCTCAGATGTCAGAGCATCAAGTTCTCATTACAGCCTGGTTACCATGACTGTTGGCTATAGGGAATGAACAGCTAGGCTACCAAACTAGGTGAAAGGTGGTGAGAAGAGCTTATAACCAGTTTTCATTTTTATTTATTTATTTATTTTTAAGTTTTGGAAAGATCTCCCTCAGTCACCTCATGGGTTATTGGGTATGTTCAAAAAAAAAAACTGCCTAGTTATATATTTAAACAAGAAGCCCAAGAAGACAAACTTTAAAAAAAAATGTTGTTTCAGTCTTCTGGATAAATAAAAATAAACGTGTGGGTCCGAGCTTTAAATAAAGATAGTTTATATTTTTAAAATGTCTAATTATATATCAGCTTGAGCAATTTCTGCACACCGTGGTGAAAAAACATAATATACAGAGTACACTATCCCCTGAAAGCCATAAATGTACGGGCACATACAAAACAGGCCTTTTTCTGCAGCGCAGCGAGACCGGGTCAATAGAACAGTTGCTGAGAATGTTCTAGGTAAAAACCTTTGTGAAAGAGGTCGTTGAAGGACAGTAAACTTCGAGAGCCAGAAATGTTTTCTTTTCCTGACGCTTTTGATACTAACCTTTTACCCTCCGGCCCCCACTTCTACCCCAGGCAGCATTTTCTTCCATCAGGGTGGGTAAAAAGTGAATCCCTTCCTGGTCGTTCATTGTTCCTATAAAATCTATGCCACGCCCACCAGCCCAGAGAACGCCCCCATGAGAAGCGCCCGCTGCCAGACGTCCCTCTGCTGCCTGGCTCTGTGATATCGGATATGACATGAAAACTGAAGAGAGCGGTGGTGGTGGGGGTACGGGGGACAGAAACGTTGGGAAACAAAACCTGTATATTTTATTTCAAAGGGAAACTCTTCATTAACGTCCCTTTCTGGCCTCATGAGACGTGCTGAACACGGGTGTACTTTTAATCAAGGAAATTAAACTTGCTTCTGAGTGGGATGGAGCAGCCAAAAATGCCTCTTGCCAGAGAGATCAGCTTAAATGAATGAAAATGCACTTGCCCAGTGAAATCTGACACCGCACAGGAAATGATGAATGGGCAGCCCCTCCCCCACACACCATTTTAAGGCAGCGCCCTTCTCCCTAGTTCAGAAGCTAGCAATGCACTTTCAAATGGTGAGCCAGGCATGGGTTCTGAGACAGGAGTAAAAATATAAGCCCCGATAGCGGCTTGGATTTCCGTCCCTCTTAAGGTGTATTATGTATTTATAATCACTAAAATCTTTTAAAACTATCAATAGTAGTCACAGTTCAGCAGAAATGTACTTCCTACCTTTCTGGCTAACAGATGTATGTATGGCTTTGTTCTTCCAAATAACCATCGGCGATGTGTGAGAACCAATTGGTTGGTTATTCATTACTTGATTGATGATTGATTTGTGTTGGGAGCCCAGGCTTTGCACATGCTCGGCAAGATGTAGCTACCACCCCTGATTTATTTTCGTTCTCCACATGTGATGAATGATATTAAAATTAGCACGAGGGCACACTGCGTTTTATCTGTTTGTCATCTGGTGCAGGGAGAAGAAGCCTATGTTCTTAGAACAGGTTCAGATGCCCGTCAAAACCGGACATTTTCTTGGCTATATTAAATCTCTCATTATATTGGCAAATGGCTATCACTATGGTAGATCTCTTTTTAACTTGCCTGTCCTGGCATTTTCAGAACTTCCTGGAAAATGTCTCGACACCTGTTTGTGCCCCAGAACACTGTTGTACGCTCGAGGGTCTGAGAGCATGGGTGATGTGGACAGATGTGGAAAGAATACCGTCCACTTCCTTTCAGACACCATGTAGCAGGGCCCTAAGACAACAACGCATGACGATCCTTTCCATCAACGACCTGAGGTTCTATCAGGACCAAATAATAAAGCAAAACTGGGGTATTCTCTTCAAAAAGATAGTTATTGAAGCTGAATCTATCTTGAAGCGTTGCCTGCTTCTCCTGCTGGCCTTTCATAGAGGCAGGCCATCATCCGTGGTCATGGTTACCCATGGCCCTGAGCTCTCCACCTGGCTTTGCCTCTTATCTCTAAGGTTCACCACTGAACCCCCACCTGCTCCCTATCCGTGACTGTTGCATGAATCCACAGAAGAACGGAGACAACGCTTTCTTCTGGAGCTCGAATGTTCTGAAGCACAGAGAGAACACTGGCTTTTTCTGCTCCCAAGAGAAGTATCCTCAGGCATGAGCTGATCCTGCATGGAGTGGCTGCTTCTCACACAGCCTATACACAGTCTCCACAGCTGAGCAGTCGCTCTAGACAGTGGGAGAAAATGAGAACGGGAGGGCAGACTCCAGGCCTGCTGTCCCTGTGCCCCTGGTCCTCTCTTCTGTGCCCTAAGTGTTGTCCTGGAGGGCACCGCACCATCATGGTCCTTTTCCTCGGATGCACAACAGCTTCTTCATTGTCCACACACTGCTTCAGGGATCAGGGTCTGACGAAACTGGGGCAGGCACAGCCAGGGGGCAGCCTGGGGTGGCCTGTCCTTCGAAAGACAGAGGTGTACTTGGGTTCTCAGAGCCCCCTTTCCACTGTGACTGCCCCGGATAACGTGTTCCAGGTGTTCGATCTCAGAACAAAGACGCTTTTCTCTCTCGTCTGAGAATGGAGCGTCTTTGCTGGTTGCATAAGGGTTTCTGGGGATGGTAATATTTGGTTACAGTAAGATCTGTTATTTCACAGGAAACCCAGCAGAGGTGCCTGTAATTTGATCCATGTAGTAACCAGGAACACTGGAAAGCTGGGAGCGGGGGGGGGGGGGGGGGGGGGGGCGCGGGAGTTTGGGTAGATGGAGACCTGCTCTCAACCCCCTGAGCTTGCAGGACATCCTGCAGCTTCCTGGCACCGCCGATCGTCAGAGTCAATTGTGCAAGCCGTACAGATGCTACTCAAAGTGTAACATCCGAAATAGTTCCCATCACCTTCAGGGGTGCATCTGTCACCTGCTTCCTAATGATTATGAACATGACTACTAACTGTGCAGTCCAGGGACTGGGACCCACTGAACATCAGAACATCAGAAGCAAGGCTGGAGAAATGGCTCAGTGGTTAAGGACTCTTACTTCTCTGGCACTGGACCTGGGTTCAGCTTCCAGCACATACATCAGATGGCCCATGACTGAGAGTGACTATAGTTCCTGAGGATCCAACACCCTTTGGCATCTGAGGGCACCTGCACACACATGGTTTATATAAATGCACAAAGGCACACACACGCACATAAAAATAATGAATACGAATTTTAAAATGACGGTCAGAGGTAAGTTGTATACTTTATGGGGAATGAATCCTCTTATATATATATGATGGCTTGAAAAACTGTCAGTTTTCCCAAAGACGTCCTATGAATTCTCATCTTCCCGGGATTCTATTTACATATCAGTTAAATGAATCAAATAAATTTGGAAATGAATACAAATTACTAAAGATTCATGACAACGTACAAAGAATGAACACATCAGCTACTGATGTATATAAATGGTATAAAATCAAACGTATTGGAATACACTTCGTCCCAAATTAAAATTGTTAAAAAGGAACACATAGTGGGTGACTAGGTAAGGCTAAATAGATCTGGCGGTGTATGTCCTTCAGCACCTTTGAAAAATTGTGTCTTCAGTGTTTTGGGGGGCACAGCATACATGAGCTCACAGCAGTTATGGAAGCAGGTACAAGATCTTCAGCGGCTCTAGTCAGACAAAATCACAGCACAGTGGGAGGAGGCAGGCAGGGAACTTCACCCGTAGCTGAGGAGCTATAGGCATTTGGTAGCTATAGAAAAAGGGAAGATGATTTTTTTTTTTTTAATGATGTGACCCCTGGTAGACTGACCAATGCCAGGTCAGGCCCCATTCCTAAGACTGCAACATACACTAGTCTCAAAGTGGGGGAAAAGAAAGAGAAAGCTCAAATTCAAAGTTGGTAGGAAGGAATGGTTATGCAGGCGGGGTTATGGTGAATGTGTTCAAGGTACACTAATTCTCAGAGGATTCAAATATTCAAATAGCTGTTTCTTGTTACCAGACCAGGCAGACAAACAAATAAACGATTTGTTTATTTTAGTTACCTATGCAGGAGGTGCCTAGGCTCAGTTTCCCCAGTGTGGAAGGGGGAAAGCATCCGAAGGACTTAAAACCATCTAGGTGGCATGTATAGAAGGCGAGAGTCCTGTGATGGTCTTCATTCATCCCCTGAGTACTTGGGCTGCCCAGAGATGGCTTTACAGATGGTTATCTGGGATATGAGCTGGGGCTGGGACAGCATTCAGGGACACTCAGAGATGGTATATAAATTGCAAACGCAGTAGCTTCCTGATTCACAGTCCCAGACTCTAAAGTGCTCCCAGACTCCAAAGTGCTCAGAAAGGCTCCTATCTTGTGGAAGGAACGGGATGAGTGACTGATGAGTTTCCATCACCAGGCAATAAAGTGACTTTTAGCTGCTTCTGTGAAGAGACATATGTATGGTGTAGCTTGTCGGAGGCTCTGCACTGAGTGGATATCCCGACTTTATGTATTTTGTAAGTCAGCAAAGTGTAAAGTAGCCCTAAAGATCCCGAGGTTATCTAGAAGTGTCTAGCTCCCCCATCACACACAGACTACACACACACACACACACACACACACACACACACACACACACACCTGTATGTTGCACAAACAGTACAACAGACTTATAAACACACATCATTCCCTAGCTCCATCATAGGGAAGCATTCAGGTACATATGATCTTAGAAACCTGCTGGCTATGGTTAATTATACCTCATTAGCCCCGTCTGCCTGCCGCTATTCTTACCCCGCTGTTTCTTGGATGGCGAATAAGAGAGCTTTTTATTTTAGGTTGCAGTGGCGGGAGGAGGGAGAAGAATCACATTGCTAATTTCTCTGAGACGCATGAGGGTGGAATGACAGATAAAGCTGAAAACCAAGAGTCACTTTCCTTAAAAGATTCCGCATGAAAGCCATTCTTTAAATGGTTCAGATCTGTGCTACCGAACTCAAAAGTCCTAATTAAAAACAGAAAACTAGAAGGTGGAGGATGGGTGTGGGGAACAAAAGATCCCATGGCCCAGGGTCGACTTTTCTCAGAGGCTCACCTAGGCTGTACTTCCTTTAAAGCACTGTAAAGCCCTATGACCTGAACATTTGACTGTCCCTCTAGTGTGGTGGGTGGCAGCGGCCAGTGGGAGCCAGAAGGAGAAAAGCTGCCCCTTCTGTTGGTTTGCTTAGTCTGTTTCTCACTAACCTGAACTGGGACTGCAGACAAACGAATTCCAGAATTCTCATACTGAGTAAGAGGGTGGCATTGCTCTTTTGAAGCGTGAGCATCGTCTATCTAGAATGATACAGAAATGCACTTTTATAATTCTTTTGACTCTTTGCTGTTTCCCACTGGAGAGCATTAGGAAAGATACACTACTTTGAATCATTAACGACCAAGCCACAGTGATGAGTGTCATTTGGAGGTTTGCCTGGGGTTGGACAGGGTGGACAGGTAAGTGCTGGCAACACTGGAAACCACACTATCGTTTTGAGGGAGGTACTTAGTGACTGTGACTCAGACATATACACATGTGGAGTTTCAAACTTATTTTACAGTGAAGGAGGGAGCTATACTTCAGATCAGGATAGGCTGAAGAACACAGCAAGGGCTTGGTCATGGTCCATGAGTGGTCATGAATCATAATGCTTCATAGACAGCCCAATTTCCCTCCACACCTTCTGTTGTGTGCACTACTGTGCTTTCTAGAGAAAAGGAAAAACTGGTCTTTGGAAGAGGAAGCATGCCATGTGATATCTCACTTAGAAATAAGTAGACAAGAGATGCCAATGGCGAAAATGCTTGGCTAGAGTTTAGATCATGAGAACCCATACATAAGATGGATGTGGCGGTATATGTCTGTAATCCCAGGGGGCTGGAGTGACGGCTCAGTGACTGAGCACTAAGTGCTCTTCTCAAAGACTAGCAGGGCTCTATCCCCAGCTCCCATAGGTGGTCTGTAATTCTAGTTCCAGGGAATCTGATACATACCACACACACACACACACACACACACACACACACACACACAAATACACATACACACACACACACACACACACACACGGGAGGAGGATGCAGAGAGCACACAAACATACTTGCAGGACCCCCCCTACACACACAAAGTAATATTAAAAAATATAAGGTAGAAGATGTGTGATCTTCACACATGCACACCTACACTCATGCATGAACACACATGCACACCCCCATACACTAAAAAGCAAGCTCAAAGTACTATATCTGTGAAGGACTTCATAAATTTGCTAAATCAGATCATGTAGTGATGTAGAAGCAGAAATGCGATAAATATGTCAAAGTTATACAGCCTGATATCAGGCAGTTAAAGGTTATCTACTTGCTAGCCATGGAGAGAGCCACCATGGTAGTCTGGAAAGAGGAAACTATGAAAAGAGATGGACATTGTGATCACAGTTGCTCACAGATACCTGACAGAATGTGCATCAATGCAAGCAGTTGGGACAAAGCAAGAGGGTGATGAGCAGTTATTTTCATTCATTATTCTTCACGTTTTGAAAATTTTAGAAAAATTAGGCTTATCCTAGGTTTGGCTGGCAGTTCTCTTTAGTTGAAGGTGTGCATTAGAAGAGTCACTCACTTCCCCTTAAACTCCAGGTCAAGAAACAAAAGGCACAGGCAAGCAAAGCTGGCATGCCTTCCATTACAAATAATATGGTTTTCAACACCCGATTAAAAGTTCACTCAAACTGAAGGTATCCAAATGGTCCCACAGCAGCCATGAAGTCAGCCATCACAGAGCCCGGGGCAGTGTGGCTTTCTCAGCTGTGTGGCTGTTTGGCCTGTCACGTTGCTCACCTGTTTTGTGAGAGACTGAAGGTGTGCATTTCCCCCTATTCTGTGAACCTTAGGGATGATGAAACAGGGATTAGTCACTTTGCTGTGTTCTTGCCCAGTTTGCCCTGCCCTGAGAACCAAATCTCTAATTAAAAATCAGTCTAAAACTCCAAGTGTGGATATGTCTTTGTCTGTTTAAAAGGCATTGCGGGCACAGAGATGGTGATTTCTGGAGCCCGAGAGATGGGGAAGTGTTGGGTCAGAAAGAGACTGTCAGAGAGGGAGATCTCACTGGAGAAAAGTTGTTGACTGCTAAACTGAAAGCTACATCAATGCTGATGATTCATGGAGTTAAAAGTTAGAAAAATCTAGTGAGGGTATTGAACTTAACCTTGACACATGATCACAGGTGTAGTCTTTTCAGAATTCCTGTTGTCTTTCTGAGATAGTCAGCCAAGTTTCCCCCACCCTTCTCCCTTTGTAAAAGCTGAGAAGTATTCTCACCCCAAGGACTCCTAGCCCTTCCTATTCCCCCCGAACCCCCTTTCATTTTCTACTGCTTCCTTGGCTGGTGTCAAAGATCATCCCTGAGCTGCTGGGACTCTGCATCTGACCTCAAGTCGTCTCAATTGCAAAATGGATCCTGGTTAAGTCACTAGGTCCATATGACTTTGGGACAAGGGCCAGCAATGACCTTTGACTTTTCGATGATAGTCTAAGTATGGTTCAGCCACGGCGAGCAAGTGTACACAGTGCCCTGTCCAGATCTGAATGTACTTGGTCCCTCACAGGATCCAACCGAAGAGATGAAGACAATGTGCTATTCATGGTGCGGACCACCCACTACCAGGTATTGACAGATGTCACCAAGGTAATGCTTTGAAAGCTACTCTCCCACAACCCATCAACATTGTCCAGACCCAGCTTTGGCCCAGTTGTGCAGACCTATCTAAAACATCTGTAAAGCTCAGGGCTCTTGCATGGTCTTAATTATCCTCATGAGGGCCCAAACCTTTGTTCTTTGAGAGTGGGTTTCATGTCTGTAAAATGCTAAACCATACATCTCTGGGGGAAAATAATCTCAACAGGTGCCACTATTTCTATTTTACAAAAATCTCACGACCACATCCAAAGTACCCTGGGAATGAGGTTCATTAGGGAACAATTCCAAGACTATTCCAAAACTGGAGCATGAAGTATGACATTTAACCCTTCCAAGAGTGGCCTTGAAAAACAGTCCCCGGGGAAAGGCACCAGTGTGGGTTCAGATGGGGGGATCTGTTTTAGAGATGGTGTCTTATGTTTTCCAGCACAGCTGCCTTCTAAGCAATAACCACTAACTCCTTGGGCGTCCTAGGTTGTGGTATCATCCACTGACTGAACCATGTGTGTTTTAGCTGTGTCCAGGTACAAGAAGCAGTTCCTTAATGAGTTCCATAAATGGTTGAATGTTCCTACCAGGGAGCAGAGCACTGGCCTTGTGTGAATTGTCATCTGCTCGTCCTGAAAAACACTGTACTTGGCTTACAAAGAATCAACGTATGTCTTGTTAGAGTTGCTTTAGAGTTTTGTTGGTTGGTGCTTCAGGGATAATTCTCTCTGGTGTCACATTCATATTAGCCCTCCTCTTAGTCTCCCATACATTATATTAAAGAAACAAGAGAATGTCAATTTGATGACTCTGTGTGTGTGTGTTTTTTTAAATGAACGTAACATTTGATGCATAAAAAGAGCAGTTTTGCTGCCAACTTGTAAAGAATGAAACAGCACTATTCTTTTTTTTTTGTGATCTCATTAAAATACTTTGTTTTCCAAAAGTCAGCCATTGCTCAGGGGTCAGCAGGAATGTGAAGAACATTCTAGAGGAGTTGCAGGGTGCCTTGTCTAACTCTCCCAGGCTAGGTAAATGTCAGACTGGCGCTGCTGATGTCAAGCCGCTCTGTGTCTTAGAGGGAACGTGCATTAAGGTTCCATCTTGGCTGTCTTTATGGATAACATTCACACTGCTCAAGGAGAACTTTAGTTTATTAAAGCTCTTCCTTCAAAACCGTAAGCAAGGCGGTGGGAAAAGAAGCAAGGGGGAAGGGGGTGCTGCTCAGTGGTAGAGCACTCAGGATGCTCAGGGTTCCGTGCTCAATCTTTAGTGTCACATAAAAGGAGTGGAGAGAGAGCCTCAAGTCAAGACATCAGAAACAAAAGAATCTAACTGAAACATGGGGGGGGGGGCATGTGCTCACAGAACCTCCTGGGCCAGAGTTAAACGAGCAGGGTGGGAGACAGACAGGCGTGGCTTTGCGACTGAGGAAGGGCTGACCGCTTCCCTCCTGACCGTAGATGTTATCTGCGCTGATTATTACCTGGTTTTGAACCTAAGAGCCAAATGTGCTCACACCTCCGAGAATAACATTAATCCCCTCTGCAGAAATCCTCCTGGGCTACAGCTCCTCGGCTCCAGGAGAATTTCACTTTCCCCTTTATCTCTGCCTTCCATCTGGGCTGTCAGGCCTGTCACATACCTGCAGCCTACAGCCTGGAAACCAGGGACTTTGATGTTCTAAAGGACGCTTTATCTGGGGTAATTTTCACCAATTCTTGCGTTATTGTGTAGGGTACTCAGGGACTGGGAGAATGAGCAATGGCTTTGTCCCCTGAGATCAGAGCAATTTGCAAGCTTTACTGAGGGACAAGGTCTCATAAAGGGACTTTTGAGCTGAAGTCTGTCAACAGCACTGGGAGCTGGCACTACATCGGTTCCATGATTACGGAGAGCTCAAGCCTCAGTGGGCAGAGAGAAAGGCTGTGGACACATGGAATTCCTCCGAGCTGGAGCAGGAAACCCTTCAGCTTATTGCTGGCTTGCTGTGGGGATTGTTTTTTAATTAAAAAGGCAATTCATACAGGTAGGCGGGGAGGGTGAGCTATACGTGGAAAATAACTCTTCCAACCAGTTCCTAGCTGACTTCCTTACTCCAGTGGGGCTCCTATTGACCATATGGATGTGGACATGAATGTTTCAGGAGTTTGCTGGGCCTGAACCTTTCCTACCTTCTAGCAAGTGAGTGGGCACAGCCTATCCTGCCTCCCACTCAATCGGCCCACAAAGTTATGGATTTAGGAGGTCAGCCCTTAACAAGGGTAATGGCTGAGTCTTACATATTCTTCATACGCAAAGGATGTTTTGCTTGACACATGGACATAAAGCTTTAGTCCTCTCTGTGATTATAGGAGGTGGATTCAACAATTAAATTCCTTTTGGGCCAGTCTTGACAGTTTGAAGGGGGTAGTCTGAAGTTGTCTGTGACCACCGCTAAGCTTGTCACCCTACAGCCAGTCATTTTTTAAAGAATCACACGTTTCAGCACAGTACACACGCCCCAAATAATCAAACCCCCTAACCTGATTTTAAACCAGACCATGGCAAAGCCGCAAAGGTTCAGCTTCATAAAAACCATGGAAATCTTTTCTCTGGAAGAATATCCAAGCAAACTTCATTACTTTTTTTCTTTTATTTTGTTCCCGTTATACACGGTGGAATCCTGTCACTTGTGGACTCCACAGTCAGCCTCGACTATAATTTCATGAAGTTTCCTAACTGGTAGGAGTCTGGCTCTTGTCGGGGTCTCTCCTTTTATGTGTCTTTGTGTGCTATGGAAGGGTAAAGCCCTGGAGAAATATGGTCAAGAGGGAGAAACCAACAAAGTAGCCTCCCAGTTATATCAGACACTCAGACACACCTCATGAATTATCCTGTTTCTTCATGGGAATGGACACTTTTTTGTCCCTGACAGTCTGAAAGATCAAAAATACTATATTTCCAAAATAGATAAGGTTTGCACAGCTCCGATTGAGCATGGGCGGCCATTGCTGCTTCGTTTTACTGAAAGCAGCCTGGCTTATGTTACTTGTTTACCTGCTCTTAGCTTGCTGAATCTCAACAGATCACTACATGTTATGGAAATCAGATTTTTCTGTGCCATCTGCCAGATTGTGACTTATTTCCTCCCCAGATGGTGACTTACATCGTTTACTTCATATGTGGTTATATTATTTCTGTTTGGAAATACAATTATGTGACCAGATTTCTAACTGAAACAGGAGATTGTC
The DNA here is from genome assembly GCF_963924665.1 of Micromys minutus. NCBI lineage: Eukaryota > Metazoa > Chordata > Mammalia > Rodentia > Muridae > Micromys > Micromys minutus. Next base: position 68,010,616 of record NC_137972.1, read on the forward strand.
AAAAATGTTTTCAATGTTCTTGAGCTTCCTTTACCTCCCAGTGCCATCACTTGTATTTAAACTGCCTCAACCATTATTGCTATTATTATTATTATTATTATTATTTTACAGATTATTATCCAACAGTCCCAACTCCAGGTCTGAATGACCGACCTTTTCATGTACTTATTTCAGTGTTCTAGACTGTTCTATAACTGAGCTGTATCCGTGGCTTCTCGTTGTTTGTCTGGCATGTTTCTGTACTCACTACATAAGGTTCCAGTGATATTTGTTGATACATGAAAACAAACTGTAGCTTCCACTGTGCTAATGTGGGTAAGGCCAGTCCTGTTTTGTGGACCGTCATTTTTAAGTTTTCCTGAACTTGTTTCCCCTGCCTGACTCTCACAGTACCTGTGTCCTTGTGTGTTGTCCTTTATTTGTTTTAAATCAACTTGATACAAACTAGAGTCACCTGGAAAATGGTGCCTTAGTTGAGGAGTCACCTATATCAGATAGGGCTCAGCTTACTACGGGCAGTGCCTCCTCTTGGGTATGTAGTCCTGGTTTGTATCACAAAAGTAGCTGAGCAAGCATGGAGACCCAGCCAGAAAGCAGCATATATCATAGCAACAAAAAAGCTCTAGGACAGAAATTGAAACAGAGAGTGAAGTGCTAGTGTGAAAGACCTGACTAGGTTAGGAGGAGGACTGTGGAAGCATTTGGAACTGCAGGCTGGGAAAGCCTTTGGTGCTCAGATGTTGGCAAGATGTTGCAGGAGCTTGGGTAACAGGAACATTGAGAGAGTAGCAGAAAATGGAAGATCAGCTTGAGAAGTTTCAGGGGGCATTTATGTGATATTTTGGGCTAAGAATCAATAGAAATGAAACCTTCCCTTACTGGGGCAATTGTAACTGGTTAGTTGGGGCAGAAAACAAAATCAGCTGTTGTTAATTAAAAAAAATAGTATCTTCAAGATGAAGACTTCTGGGACTATTTCTTGAGTGTCAGCACACAGAAGCTGTAGTCTACATGCATCTCAAGCTAGAAACCAAAACTGGCTAGGTGCGAGAGTCTCCCCCGTGTGGTACCAAATTTGAAGATATAAAGGAAACATGGTGAGTAGCTGAGGCTTGGCACTGTGAGAGACTAGGAAAAGGTTATTGGTGAAGGGAAGGTCTCGGTTATTGTGGAGACCTTAGAATAGTAGAGATGCCAGGAGCACGTGGATACTGCCAAAGATGCATATCATGTGGTGCAGAGCCAACCTGGGCATAGGAGACAAGCTGCATGTGCTATAGATGTTGGAATAGAGAAGCTGGCGTACTTAGAGCTCAGAAGACCATGACTGAGTTCCAGATGTCAGACATGGAGAACAAGATTTGAAGCTACACTGCTAGACTTTGGTTTCCCTTAAGTGTGATTATCATTATGCCTTGGTTCTGTTTTCTTGGAATAAGAAGATATGTGACACAGATATGGATTTTTAAAGAGATCTTAGTGCTAAAGAGTTAAAAATTTTAAGAGTCCATGGGACCTTTAAAATTTGAATTTTTGTTTTATATTATATTACCATGAGATCCCAGTGGTAAACAATAAAATAAAGGCTGTGGTTTAATAGTGACGTGTTTGTGTAAAATATTGAAAGAAGGTCTATCTGTGCTGGTTATGGTTTTCAAACTCGACATAAATGAAGTCACTTGTTTAGGGGAAAAGAACCTTATTTGAGAAATTGCCTCCATCAGAGTGGTCTGTGAACAAGTCCATGGAGTATTTTTTTGATGGATAATTAGTGTAGGAGGTCCTAGTTTACTGTGAGCAGTGTCGCACCCGGGCAGCTAATCCTAGGTTGTTTTAAAGAGCAAACTGAGACAAACCATGGTGAGAAACAGCATTCTCTGTGGTCTTTGCTTCAGTTCTTGTCTCTGGGTTCTTCCCTTGGGCTCCTGGCCTGGATCCCCTTAAAAATGGATTGTGAAGTTTAAGTAAACAATTCTTTTCTCTCCGAGTTGGTTTGGGTCAGTGTTTTATCACAGCAAGAAAAAAAATAGCTAGAACAAATTATTCAATTAAAAATATGAAACAGATCCTGTCATTATTTTTGTTAAGCCTGCTGATGAAAAAAATGTTGTCATTTTTACAATGTTGAGTCACTTTATCCAACCTTAAGGTACTTTTTCTCATAGTTGCTCTTGTTGTACATCACTGGTTTCTACTCATGGAGTACATTTATGGGAAACTTCCATATTTTTTATTCAATGTGGCACCAGGTATCCTCTCTCATTTTAAGAAGTATTCTTTTGCAGTATATATTTTGAATGCACATTAATTAATTCATCGATAATTCCTATGATGTATTTTGAATCCTATTCACCTCTTTCTCCTCTCCTTAACCTTTCTCCCAGATCCACTGCTACCTACTAACTTCATTGATGTCCCATTTATTTATTTATTTTAAATTTGGAACCCATTTACTCCAATTTTTCTCACTCATATCCTTCTGGTGTGGGTCCATTCACTGGAGCATGGTTGACTACCAGGAGCCACACCCTTAAGGAAAACTGACTCCCCAGAAGCCACCGATTGTCAAAGCTCCCCAATTACGAGTCAGGGCCCACTCTGTACTAGGATGTTGATCATCTTGGTCTTTTGTATTTCTGGTGAAGAAAGCCATATCTGTTGTGAGTTTGAGTGCTGTGGTCCAGTCATGCCCTGAGAATATTGTTTTGCTCAGTTCTTCTCCAACCTCTGTGTCTTACTTTTTCTGCCTACTCCTCCAAGATAGTTCCTGGGGGTGGGTGACATATCCCATTTGGGAATGAGCTTATTCTTTGTACTTTAAAGAGTTGTATGTTTCTGTGTAAAACACCATCCACTGGACAAGATGTCTCTAATAAGGGATGCATGCTACATTAATCTACAGATAGAAACATACAAATCTAGATAGCAGTTTGATACTATGTCCATTTGGTAGCATCAACAGTAGCAGTTTGGGGTCTGTAAAGTCTCCAACCATGGTTTCTTGGTCAGATCTACACTCCTAGGCATATGTGTCCCTCTGTGGAGTGAGTCTTCACTTCAGTCGGAAAGTGGTTTGTTGTCTCCATAATATAAGCTCCACTGTTGCACCCATAGATATATCTTATCATGACAGACATTACTGTAGATCACAGAGTTCATTCATAGCTAGGTAAGATGATTGATGACACTCCCTGCAACCTCCAGCAGCCTACACAGCATCTTTAGGTAGCATAATAGTATGGAAGATGCTTCCTGATCAGTATCCATTTGATTTTCTTCATGTCTTATGGTCAAAGCCTATGTTGTTTTTATTTTTCGGATCTTATCCTTTTGTTCTGTTGGACAAACAAGGACGATATTAATCACTTGTATTATTTTTGGGGTCTCTAGAACACCCTTGACCAATGACATGAGAGGAGGCATTCCACACCTGGCACTGAGCTTTTGACTTAGTAATCTATGTCTTCTTGGAGATGGGCATTGTATTTTTTAGGAATTGTTTCTCTTACATGCAAAAGCTACTGAGTTTTATATAATTTTGTTTTAATAGTTTTTTCATCTTAGTTGATGCTTGTGTGTATCTCTGTTTTATCTGCAAACTACTTTTAACATTTGCAAATAATAAAAAATGTACTTTCTTCTTAATTTGTATGCATTGTATTTCTCTTGTCTGACCACACTGGCAGCAACGCCAATGTAATTTGGATTAATTATGCCAATCGTTTCTCCTGACTTCAATTGAAGCTTTGTCATTAAGCACTGTTGATTCATAGCTACATGCATAAAATCACTGTGAATCCATTTCTATTTTTTAGATACTTTTTCTAAATCTATGAATAATTACTGTTTTCTGGCCTTTGAACTCTATTTACTAGATCTCCGAAGGTGGAATATTCTTACATCTTAGACTAAGCCCTGTTGGTTGGAGTATTTTTTTTCTTTAAAGTGCAGTTGAATTAATTAGACCTTCTGGTAGCTATGTTCTGAGTGAGACCCAGCTATATTTTTTTGTTAAATACCATATCTATCCCATCTGTAATACTTCAAAAATGTACATGGGATTTGGCACGTGTCCCAAACTACATTTCAGGTAAATGGGTTATAAGGTAGATAATTCAAAGGTAGAGTTAGACCTATGGGACAATAATCTGAAAAAGAAAGATAAGAAGGAAGGAAGGGAGGGATGGAGGAAGAAAGGAGGAAGGAAGGAAGAAATCTTTGTCTTTTACATTTTAACAAACAAGCAAGCAAAACTTCTTTGGTGAGGACTTGTCAAATTTTATAATCCATATACACATTTTTGAGGCATAAAACTAATATGTTACCTCTACTGCAGTGCCTTGGACTAATTCCTGTGATAGCAAAAGGTCATCAGTGGGGAGACTGGGAGATCTAAAGAAGACCACTGACTAAGGGTTTCATTCCAGGATTCAGTCTTGGGTGACGCTGGTGACAAGAGAGTCATTGAGAGATATGAGGGGACTTCAGGAACTCTGCCCCATCTTCTTGGCTTTCTGTAAGTCTGAAAGTCCTTAAAAGCTGCAAGGAGACTTATCTTGGAAGAGCTCCTGATTCCCCTAGCAATTATGGCAGTTTAGAGACTGCCAACAGCAGCTCTGCTTTGTAGGGCTGAGAGAATCCATCCAGCACCCAGCTGGGCCCTCTCCACCAGCTCTTCCATAGCTTTGACATCCTTATGTGGCAGGATATTGTGTTTCTATGGCTACCTCTTCTGACTTCTACTTTTAAAAATCTATGTTTTCCCGCAAAACAATGGCTCTTCACATGTTCGGTTGTAACAGTAAGCAGGGTTGTCAGTCAGTTCTGTAGAATGTCCCCTGTAGCTGAGACTTTTTCCATTTCCATTTTTTTCCCAACAGTTTTCTCTCTTTCCCTTGGGTTGTGTTAATATTTATTTTGACAGTTATAATGTAATTATTTAGTTATATAGTCTAGCTCTTTTTCCAGAGGTAAACCTCTTGGGCTTACTAATGGTTTTTTTTTTTCACTTAAAAAAAAAGTATCCATTTATTTTTATTACTTGTCCCTGGAATCCCCACAAAGCCTTATTTTTTCTCCCTCTTTAATGATTGTTTGTTGAGCTGAAAGTGGACACCAGTAAGAAGTACTTAAGGCTATGACATTTCCTCAAGGCGCCACTTTAGCTGAATCACATTTCCTAGTAAATACGTGTATGTGTTGTGTATACATGGATCTGTGTGCACATATATCTTATTCTGCAATACTCTGTGATTTTTTTTCTATCCCATCATGAAATAAAATATGTATAAGAGAAAAATTAGAAATATTCAGATTCCCACTGCTTTTAAAAATACTTCCCTCATGCGTTATATTCAATTATGTCAGGTTGGCCTAGATAAGTTCTGTAGCCCAGACAGATTCTGAACTTTGGGTCCTCATACCTTAACTTCCTCAGTGCTGGGGTTAAAGGCATGCACCACCAGAGCTGGGTGCTGGAATAAGAGGCAGCCTTGGCAAACCCGCGTTTCCAACTTTTCAAAAAATTACCCAACACATTCAGGATGGATGCGCTTGGTGCTAAGAGAAACACGATCCCTGCATCTCCAAAACCTCTGCCTTCAGAGAGCCACACTCCGTTCCAGTGTTTTCTTCATGGCCACTGTGGAGGTTAAATGCATCTCCAACCAAGGGCACTTCTCTGCCTTGTCAATTGTCTCAATGGGAAGGCGTTGCTTGGAGTCATTCAGAAATGTGGCATATAAAACCCGGTGTGGGCTTTATGAATATTTGCACACAACCTATAAAACTGCCACTCCAGCGCCGAGGCTTCTTAAGTAATAGATCTGGACTTGTCCTCCCGGTCTGCCACAATGACTCAGGCTGATGAAAACGATAACGATCCCCGAGGGCTTCATTCCGTTCCATTGCCGATAGCATTCCCACTTTCCACCCTGTCCCAGTGCGGTGGGTCTGTCCTCTTCGGTTCATTTGGCTGATGGCTTCCCGTATCTTCTGTGCCAGCCCTCCTCAGTGTGCATTCTTTCCCGAAATACATCACCAAATCAGATTTCTGGTGTGCACACCCCCCCCCCCAACTCCTCAGGAGTGATTTATTTAGGTATAAGGAAAGGGACAGTGTGTTTTGTGTTGTACACCATCAGCTGTAGCAATCCACAGTTCTGTACGGCTGAAGAATGTTTTCTATTAAATTGCTTCTGAGAGCCAGGTGGTCTTTCCTTTGCTGTGTGAAATGGCCCAAGTCCCCCAACCCCCCGTCCCTGGGTTCCAAGTAAATGGGGGAACTGCCGTGGCCCCTGTATTATATTCCTGCATCTAGTGCCTTTCTGGTTCTCTCTTTGTGTTTTTCTTTACAACAAACACAGCCACACCAGAACCTCAGGAAAGCATCGACGAAGTATAAACTTCATCAGCATTCCAGCAGAGTGGTAACTGTTTGCTATAGTAAATGTGTAAAGTTAGCAACAGTGTTAAATGTGCATATAGTACACATTATATAATAGTCAATATAACATTCTATATATAACATATGTATATATATAATATACAATATATAATGTATGATGTAGCAGCAGTATATAATACACATTTTATACGTATAATGTACTATATATATATTGTACTGGCTGGGTTTTTGTGTCAACTTAATATAAGCTGGAGTTATCACAGAGAAAGGAGCCTTCCTTAAGGAAATGCCTCCATGAGATCCAGCTGTAAGGCATTTTCTCAGCTAGTGATCAAGGGAGGAGGGCCCAGGTAATTGTGGGTGGGGCCATGCCTGGGCTGGTAGATCTGGGTTCTAAAAGAAAGTAGACTGAGCAAGTCAGGGGAAGCAAGTCAGTAAGTGGCATCCTTCCATGGCCTCTGCATCAGCTCCTGCTTCCAAGTTCTTGCCCTGTGTGAGTTCCTTTGGTGATGAACAGTAAAATGGAAGTATAAACTGAATAATTCCTTTCCTCCCCAACTTGCTTCTTGGTCATGATGCTTTGTGCAGAAATACAAACCATGACTAAGACATGTATATATAATATGATATAATATAATACAATACAATATAATATACAGTATATATACTATGCAATGTAGTAAACATATAATGGTAGCTGCTATTGCCTTATAATTATAAGCTGAAAAGAAACACGGTATGCTAATGTGCCCAACTGCCATTGAATCCAGTTATGCTGTATTTGTGAATTTGTGTGTGTTGGGGGGAGTAACATGGCACAGATGAAGTTAGCTGTCAGCTCAAGACAGTATGTCCATTCTCAATTTGACCAAGCTCAAAGTGTCATCTGACCATACTCATGACAGTAACCACACCAACAGTATCAACCAACTGCCTTTGTCTTGATACCCCTCTTAAGTGCCTCACATAAATTAGTGATGTCAATTTGTTCAACAAAGCTATATGTTAGGAATTTTAATCCCCACTTCTCTTAAATGGGAGGAAACTGAGGTTCAGAGAATGATTGATTCATCTAAGACCATGGACAGAGCACAGGGTCTGCAGAGAGAGGGGCATTAAGGTTAGCATGAAAGAATCCAGAAGGCAGAAATATTAGGGACCTCTCTCTGTCAAGGTCAGAGGTAAGAGACAAAGTGCTCAAGATAAACAAACCTCTTAGGTGTCTCACTAAGAGACATTCAATATGCACATGACCTGTGAAGACATGGGGGGTAGTTCAGGCCTTTGTCTGTTCTCAGCTGCCTGGCTTGCTTCCATGCTTGGGAGTACAATCTTATCTCTATTTCTACCACCATTGGTGTGACTCATGGCCAGTCCTCTGTTCTGACACACAAAAACCTTGAAATTTCAGCAGATGCTTTCTACAACTTTGGTGTCTATGGGAACATGGGGGACAAGACAGTGTGGGCCAGAGTACCAGAGAGAAACATGCTCTCCTACCTGAGGGCTTCTTCCACAGTTTCCAGGGTCTCTTCCCTTGGAGCATCGATGTACCTATTTCAGAGTCGTGTGAAGAATTAAAGGGCCTGTTTTAGTTAGGGTTTCTTTTGCTCTGAAGAGACACCATGACCAAGACAAGTCTTATAAAGGAAAACATTTAATTGGAGTTGGCTTACAGTTTCAGAGGTTTAGTCCATTATCATCATGATGCTCAGGGACAGTGATCTGGAGCAACAGAGTGGGGCAGACGGTGCTTGAGCAGGAGCCAGGGTGCTCAGCTCTCACAGGGGCCAAGGAGGTCAGCTGCATGGCAACCCGGGTTGCTTCCTCTCCATGGAAGTTCCTTCTAGAATCCTGCAGGGCACAGCCCGAGTTGTTCGCTAATTTAGGGTGCTGAGTATGACATACCAGTACCATTAAGTCGGGACATTAACCATGTCAGAAAGTAATAAGCTCTCCTGTTGGAGAGTTTCTAAGGTCCTTCAGTCACTGGGGTAAAGTCTTTACTCTAGGTCTGCACAGGTTCAAAGGAGGAGGAACCGATTTTTCAGGTCACCCACACTAGCCAAGCTGAGCAGCTCAGGAAAGGATTCAACTTCCACTGAGGTCAGTGCTCATCTGCCCGCCAACCAGCAGGACCGAGAGCTGGCCTTGCCCTTTGATCATGGAACATCAACTCTCCTTGGGCAGGGGTGTAGGCAGGGTCACTGGAAGCAGAGATGTCTGCTCTGCTCCAGAGTCAAGTTAGCTAGCAGACTAACAGGCTTGGCTTCAGAATTTAATTTGGGGTACTGGTGCCTTTTCCTTTGGAACCGCATCTTGCCGATTGTTTTTATCTGTTTTGTTTTGTTTAGACAAGATCTAGACATGCAGCACAATCTGGGATTCACTGTAGTCCAGGCAGGCAATGGATATGCTCTTATGTCCTCAGGGTCACTGTGTCCTGAACTGAGCTAGCTATTGGCTCATCTAGGAGTGTGTGCTTCTTCTCCAGGCAAGTGCATATCCATATGATTTCATAAGCCACATACTGGACACCTTTTGTGTACCCTTCTTTATTGTAGGGAAAGAACACACACACACACACACACACACTAATTATAATAAAAAAGAAAAACTTGTTCAAGTTGCTATGAGAAAAACTAATACAAATGATAGGATGTTGTGGTTTGAATGGGAATGGCCCCCATATATTTGGATACCTGATAGTAGAACTGTTTGGGAAGGACTGGGGAGTGTGGCCTTATTGGAAGTGGTGTCAGTGTTGGTGAAATTTGAGGTATCAAAAGACTTCTATAACTACCAGTGCCTCTGTGACCCCTTCATGGTTGTGGACAAAGATGTGATCTCTCAGTGTTCCTCTGATTCTTCATCATGGACTCTAACCCCTGAAAACGTAAGTCAAATTGCACACTTTCTTATATAAGTCTCCTTTGTCCTGGTATCTATCAGAGCAATGGAGAAGACACGAAGATAAAAAAAAAAAAAAAAAAAAAAAAAAGGATACTCCGAAGCAAAATCCTAATGTGAGGACCATTAAAAATTTATGTGAGAAAGTGTAAGATTCTGAAAGGAAATCAGTAGTGCATCTCAGTTTAGGGTTAGACATCTGATATCAGAAGCAGTGTGGGACTGAAGATAAAGCTCAGGACCTGGAGCCCACCACAGCTAAAATCTCCTGTTTCACAAAATGCAGCAGGGCTAGAGGCTCTTCCAGAGGCCCTGAGTTCAATTCCCAGCAACCACAAGGTGACTTGCCACCATCTATAATGGGATCTGACGCCCTCTTCTGGTGTGTCTGAAGACAGCGACAGTGTACTCAAATACATTAAAGAAATACATAAATCTAAAAAAAAAAAAAAAAAAAAAAAAAGAAGCAGCATCAACTATCCATCATCTGGCAGGACATATTTGCGAACGGTGTAAGTAAGGTTAGCCTATTTGGAGTATGTAAAATTCTTGTATTTCAAAAGCAAGAACATGGATGACACAGTTTAAAAGGTGGGTAGAGTAATTGAAGTAACACTTCACCCAAGAAGACTTCTGGGTAGCACATAGTGGTACTCTCAGCCTCTCAGCTCCACCCCCCCATGTCATGTCAGAAAATGGGCATTAAACTACTGGCTACACCACTGCCACTGTGACCCATTAATCCTTTGCTAGACGTTTGCTCCACAAAAATGGAGCAAGTATCTATCAAAATGGCCTTTGTGCTCGTGCAAAGACTGGTTTGTGGCTGCTCATTTGGAAAGCATTCGTAGCTGCCATGACAGATGCGACCTTAGTATTATCAGACAGATGGCTTAACGGGTTAACTGTGTGAACGGTTGCTGTGGAATACTATTCGGTGAGAAAGAAGGAGATAACCACAGCTAAAACGACAGCTAGAATGAATGTCAAAGCCACTATACAGAGAGAGAGACAGACTGGTCTTGGATGGCTGCCTACCTGTGCTTAAATGACATTCTAGAAAAGGTCAAACAAGAGAAGGAGGAAAAGGCTAAGCATGAGGGAGGTGATAGAACTCTTTCGTAACTGACTCCAGAAGGCTTCCTTGTATCTTAAAATTCACAGTACAGTATTTGAAACAAAAGGCCACTTTCTGCATGTAACTTTTCAAACAAACAAAACTATTGCTAATAACTATTGAACAGTTACCACTCGCTCAGTCCTTTTGGAAGGGTGATGTCCAAGGCCGTGAAAGGAGAGGGGTTTCTTTCAGCCCAGCCTCTCTGCCTCCACCACGCCCTGTTAGTCTCTTCATCTGAGCACAGGTCAGCCCGGAGTCTCGGGGAAGCGTAAGGGGAGCAGTGGAGACAGCATTAATAAGACTCTTCCACTTGGCCTGTTCTTGGTTCCATATATCCATACATGTGGTCTGTCTCCCAGTACCAGGGGCTGTGGGATTGCTGGGAGCAAAGAGCTCCCAGGAAAGACTCAAACTTGAGGCAGGAGGCTAGCTGTGAATGTCAGTTCCTGAAAACAATCCTCTCAGTGCACAGACTATACTAGAATCTTATCCTTGACACAGGCATAGATAGGACCCAAAAGGCCACCTTGGTCCCCTAAGGGATTGTTTTTGTCAGGGTTTCTATTCCTGCATAAAACATCATGACCAAAAAGCAAGCTGGGGAGGAAAGGGTTTATTCAGCTTACACATGCTCATTGCTGTTCATCACCAAAGGAAGTCAGGACTGGAACCCAAGCAGGTCAGGAAGCAGGAGCAGATGCAGAGACCATGGGGGGATGTCACTTACTGGCTTGCTTCCCCTGGCTTGCTCAGCCTGCTTTCTTATATAACCCAGGTCTATCAGCCCAGGGATGGCACCACCCACAATGGGCTGGGCCCTCCCCCCCATCACTAGTTGAGAAAATGCCTTACAGATGGACCTCATGGAGGCATTTCTTCAACTGAGGCTCCTTTCTCTGTGATAATTCCAGTTTGTGTCAAGTTGACACAAAACCAGCCAGTATAGGGTGTTCCTATACCAGGGTTACTTCCCTAGGTGCCCTGGGCTCAGTCACTCACAAGTTGAGTCTCAAAAAATAAGTGCTTTGTGCTTGGAGACTGCACTGTAGGTAGGGGCTTTATATAATACCCAAGAGACCCTGAGCTTGATCTTTCAGCACCCAGGAACAGCCAGGTGCAAGGGGTACCTCTGTAACCTAGTGTAGGAATCAGGACACACACACACACACACACACACACACACACACACACACACACACACACAACAGAGAGAGAGAGAGAGAGAGAGAGAGAGAGAGAGAGAGAGAGAGAGAGAGAGAGAGAGAAATAGCTGAAGAAGTAAAGAGACATTTGATGCTGACTTCTGGCACATGGACACACACTGTACACCCAGATGACACATGTGTCAACAACATACATACACACATGCCAAAGAGGGAAAGACAATAAAAATGAACAGCACTCTGGTTAAAAACTTATAAGCCCTCCACAATTAAAAGCCTGGGAGAATTCTTGTCGACTCTATAGGTGGGCGGCAACTGATGGTCAGGCCTGGATAGTCTAGGTGTCTGTCATATGTCAGAGTTTGGGTGATGCCAGATGAAGTATGTTGGGGAGCCTGGTCCTCTGGGGAACCTGGTCCTCTGACCCTCATGTCAATGGTAAGTCTCTAGATGAGAGTGTTTGCCTTCACCCTGGGTGTCACTGCATGGGGCTGACTTCCACATGCATTTTCTGCAGGTGTCCCTGGACTCCTGTGGTCGAGCCAGGTGCATGGGAAGAATTCAGCTTAGGCCCAGCAGGAGGAGGCAGAGAGATAGTGTGCCAGGGTCAGATGGAGGGACACAGGTGAGATGGAGACCATTGAGTGGAATTTCAGAGAAATGCCGATGTGAAGGCAGATGGGTGCTTGCAGAGTCTTAAGAAGTATGGACTATTTGCCAAAACCTGAAGTCAAGACAAGTGGATTGAAGACAACTCTGAGGGGCTTGTGTTCCTTTAATTTGCTCAGGAAAGGCACAGGGTGGGGGGATAGGATTACCAAGATCACAGAGGAAGTTGATGTCATTAGGTGATCAGAGAGCCAACTGGTGGCGGTGGCTCCCCGGCTCTCACCACCCCTACAGACTCCAGCTCCCCTGGGTGGGAAGGCAGGCGCATGAGCAGACTGTGTCTGACGTCTCCGGACAGCATTGTGCTGTGTGACTGGGGCTCACAGGAACCGTGGCTGTAAATGGCACCTGCTCCACTGTCAACATTCATAAACGCTTAAAGGAGGGGCCTGGGAGATGTCTCAGTGTTTAAAGATACTTGTAGATACTCCTGCACACCTGAATTCCATTCCTGGGACCTACAGGGTACAGAGAACCAGCTCTTGGAGGTCCTCTGACCTTCATGTGTGCACTGTGCGCGCATAAAAATAAATGAATGCAATTTGAAGTTTTGAATGAAAAATTGAAATTTTAGTCTTACACATGCAATAATAATCCACCTCTTTTATCCCCATCTTCAGCCCTGTTCCCTGTTAAAAATTTGTATTGTATTTATTGCATTTGTGTGTTTGTGAGTGTGTGTGTGTGTGTGTGTGTGGTGTTTGTACCATAGGATACATGTGGAAACCTGAGAACTTCTGAAAGTTGGTTCTCCTATCACTATGTAGGTTCTAGGGATCTAACACAGATTTTCAGGCTTGGCTATCTCTCTAGTCCTCATGCCTCCCCTTTCCTCCGCCCCCATTTCACAGTGTCTGAAAACAGGAAATGACTGTACTGGCACTGTCCAATCAACAGCACATGGTACTTACCGCTCAAAGGACAGTTTAGTGAACTTTATTTGACCAAAGGTTTCTAGCTGAGTCACTGGCAGACGGCTGAGTCACCATTCCTGTCTGTGCAGTCGTTGATGCATTCCTCAAGAATCATTTCTTCTTGTCATTGGTTTCCTTATCCATGCATCGAAGCGAGTCCTTCTGTAGACATCCTGGGAGTTGCGTTTAACTCATCTCCTGGCAAATATCTCCTGGGCAGGTGCTGCTAGTTACAGGACTGTTCTTCCAGAGTGGGTCCAATAGCACTGTGCCAACTGTTTAACCACTGGCTTGGTGAAAGACAGCACATGCATTCAGGTGCATATAAATTCTGAGTAAGCGTTGGTGACATCCAGAATGCGCACTGCACTATTTACGATAAACAACAGGCTACACAGTGTTCTTTACTGTAACTTCTGGACAGTCCTGTTTCTCCCAGAAGACTTTCATCTATTTTTCTTCCCCCAAACTCTTGTGTTCATAACTAATGCATGTAGTTCCTATAGAATCCCTGGATCAAATATTAGCTGTGGAACTCTGGGATATCATCCTGTTATCTCCTGCTACCATAACCTTTAGACACAGTTTATAGTTGAATTGGCATTAAAGCACTTCGTTTGGAGCTTTGCCTAGTGGGAATACTCACACTATCACCAATGTGAGCAACCGTGACGTTATTGCACGTGGACTTGGGATGAGAGATGTGTTAGACTCTCGCTATGCAAATTTAGTAGCACCTCATTATGCTAACGAGACTGCAGCTAGTGCCTGGTCCTCCATATGCTATATTCCCCATACATGCATGTCCGTGGTTAATTTATACATTTGGTACAATAAGAGATCAATAGCTGTAGCTAATAATAAAATAGATCATGGCAGCAATCTACTGTAAGTTGTTTAATTGCGACCTGTTTAACTTCTGGAATTTTCCACTTAATGCTTTCAGACTGTGGTTGTCTGGGGCACAGCTGAAAGTGAATATTCGGCTGAGAGTTTAAGTTCAGCCAGGCTGCACTGGGCAATAGCTGCGAATCATAAGGAACTGTTCGCCCCGGAGCCTGACTGTTCTACTTCACCCACAGAAACCATATGTCCTGGTATCTGAAAACAACTCACGCTGCTCCAGTCAAAGCACACACAAAAAAATAAATAAATAAAAAAATAAAAATAAATGGCTGCAATTTCCTGGTAGTTACCTGCACTTGTGTGTATGTATGTGTACCTGTCCCCAGACCCACTAAATGCACACTATCCACCATCATTGGTGGAAAGCTTGGGGCCTCAGCTTTTCTTATAAAGCAGTTCCAACTGGCTGAAATCAAGTTGGTCTGTGGCAATGCCTCAGTTCCTTACATCTGGTGCTGAGACTCTTTTAGGGTCTTCTGGGCTTTAAGTCCTCTTTCCCCCTTCCCTGGCGGAAATTTTAAAACATTCCCTGGGGAAATTCCTTTGGGAGCACACACCCTTCTTCTCTAAACTCACTTTCTAAGCTAAACAGTCACCAGTCTGACCCAAGACTTTACTTACTCTTTGGTCACCTCTTCCTCCGTGTGTGGCCTAAGTCTCATGGATAAAACCTCAGTTCTTGGACTATTGGTGCTCCATGTAACCCCCCTGGACCCTGTGCATCTCTGCTCTACTCTAAGTCCTCCCCTTCCTCTAACCTCTTCTGCTTAGACTTTCTGATCTTCAAGTTAAGAGTCTTTTTGTTGTTTGATGGCTGCCATTCACACACACACACACAAATTCTGCAGGACTGGGTGATTGTCCATCTGGGTCTGACTCAAGGTCCCCAAAGTTGCAGGAGCTTCTCACTCTTTCGATAACAAAGTCTTAGAGGTTCCTCAGAAGCCACATTGCCTCGTGACTATCTGAATCATGTGAGTGTGGGCACCCACCCTCCTAACATTTGGATTTATAGCCTTCCCCAAACCTAGGGGATGCCTCAGGCATCAGGCAAAGACACTCCATCAGTCCCGCCTGTCATTTCAAATTTAAGTCAGATTTTAAAAATGGGTTCTAAATTATCTTTCTCAAAGGCTCCCCCTTAGCTCGTCTCTGAGCTAATCCTTAAAAGCTGCACCAAACTTGTTCAATTACCAACTCAAATGGCCACAGTTGTCTGATAAGGGCTGACCCCACGTTGAAATGTCCAATTTTGAGGTTCTCACACACCTTACTGACTTTCTCAAATATCTAAGGGTCTAAGGCCACTCAGCTGGACCCCACACTCCCTCTCCCCAAGGGCATTTTAACCGTTCTCATCCCGGACACTATGCTAGGTCTTAATGCCTGCAGTTTCTGCTTGGTCCTCATGCCTGCTTCAATCAACTGAGACAGGATGGCCTTTTCGATCTTGGAACTTCTTTACCGTATGCCTTTGGTCTTCCTTTGCTTCTGAATCACCAGGCTTAGAGACTCCTGCTTGCTGAGATCAAGGCTGTCTGCCTCTACACCTCAGTTTCATAAGTCTGGTGCTGGGATCCTCTTAGGGTCTTCCCCATTTTATGTCCTCTTTCCTTCTTCCCTGCCTTCATCTGCAGACACTCACAAACTGGGCGTGGATCCGTACGCAGTTTACTGGGTTCAGTCTTATAGATTCACATATATCTGAGGTGTGGATAACATTTTAGAAGCTGTCACAAAATTGTCTTGTGTTGTCTAACTTCACTAAAATGCTGGCTCTGCAGATGGGATTTGTCATTCTCACTTCAGAACCAAGCTTACTTATCTCAAAACTGCCTCCAAAGCCTCCCGTCCTGGATCAGGCTGGCCCCTGACTCTGACTCTCTGACAGAGAGAAGAAAAACAATAAAACAGCCCAGGAAAAAGACATTCTGTCATTTAAAGCACCTAAGAAGTAAACAGTTTCAAGTAGAGCTGTGGTTCACAATCTGTGGGTTGTGACCCTTTGTGCAGAAACAAAGACCATCCAAAGGTACAAGGTAAAGAATTCCCAAGAACAAAAAAAAAAAAAAAAAAAAAAGCATTCTATCTCAATCGGGCAAAGCAGGCTTGAGACCAGGAACAAACAGTGGGCTTTAGGACCTAGCACACATTTTATTTTCAGTTCGAAGCTGCATTCTGAAGTTTCAAGGGCTGCATATCAGATGTCCTGCATGTCAGATATTTACATGATGATTCACAACAGTAGCAAAGTTATAGCTATGAAGTAACAACAAAATGTTATGGTGGGGGGGGTTCTCACCACAACACGAGGTACTGTTAAAGGGTCACAGCATTAGGAAGGCTGAAAAGCACTGAGATAAAGGTTGCTGTTGTTTATTTCATCTTCTAAAGGGGTCTGTAATAAAAGCGGCTAACAGGATGCTCACACATGGAAAGGATAAAGGGAGCACTCTGTTAAAACAAAAAATCTCTCAATGATGACTCCAGCATAGTAGTTTAGCAGGGCTCCCTCACCTAAATTCTGTTAGATGATGTAAACATGAACTTAATGATGATTATGATGCATAAAAAGCTCTACACGCTATATGCGTTATAAAGGCTGTCTTGTGTTTTCTAGAAGGTTTATCTGGAAACTTACAAGGCCTAATGGTTTTGCAGTATAACAGCAAATATATATATCATATATCATACATCATACATCATTCATATATCATACATCATACATCATTCATATATCATACATCATACATCATACATCATACATCAGACATCAGACATCATACATCATACATCATACATCATACATCATACATCATATATCATATATCATATATCATATATCATATACCATATACCATATACCATATATCATATAATGTTATTTTTTACAGCACTCTATGTGTGTAATGTGGATTTAGCCTTTTCTCAATGAGGTGATGTTGCACAATGCCCTCTAAGCTAAGCAATGGCCATCTTCAGAACTCCAGCTGTGCCGGGTTAAAGCAGTTGCAGCTGGACTTGTTTGATGCTAATATTTTTTCAAATAAGGAAGAGACTGACAAGGTTATCTGACCTTCACCCAAGTGTCCAGTCACTCCTCCCACTGGTTGTCTGCAATTAGGCCTCAGTTATTCGAGACATCAAGGTTTTTGGGGTGTGCAGGCTAAAAACTAAAAATAGGGAGGTGGTTTGCCTGCACAGTGACAAAGAGCTGTTATGCATACTGAATGAAGGCCCAAAATATTACCTAATACCTCTCCTTAAGAAAAAAAGCTCTTATAACAAATGATGAGTTTAATACTGTTATGTTTCATAGTATTTTATTTTTTTTAATTAAGAGAAACTTACATATAAAATCAGAATAGCTAAATGTAATTACAAATATCTAGTTCTCTAAATATTTCTCCCCCAGCTTCTCATTTACAAAAAAATAATACCCCTTCCAAATACCCTCGTGGAGGAGGGAAGCTTAAGAAGGCTGTAAAATCTGACTTAAAGATGTATGTCTAATCATCTATGTCTTTGTTAACTTTGTTAAGTTTTAACTACAAAACTGTAGCTACTTTAAAAAAATGCAACCAAATTCTTTATGTGCTCAAAATTGTGTTTGTAGCCCTGGTAAGTACAAATGCGATTCATTTACAGAGACAAGTTTGGAGGTAGAGACCAGTTTACATCTCCCACTTGAACAGTCTTCTCTATATGTTGCCAAAGTTAAGCTTAAAGCAAGCAGTTCAAAACCAGTTAAGTAAAGTATGCTTAATGTAAAATATTCAAAGTCCGATAATTAAAAAAAAAACTGGTTATAAAAAGTTAAATATTTGAATCAAATTGGTTAAATTTAAGGTACAATTGCCTGGCAGAATATCCCCAAGCCAGTCAGTAGTACCCTTTCCCTTGGATGGAACACAGCCCCACCAAAATGAACCACATGCTAGCTTCATCCCACGATAAGCATGTATGAGAAAAGAGCCCAGCAGAGTCTGTCTCTGGACTCTGGCAGAACCAGCTCTGCCCATGTAAGTCAAACATGCAAGCAAACAAAACACCCCCTCCTCACCTGTAGGGGACACGGGTAACGCATCATGTCTCACATAGCAGAGGGGTGGGTCTCTGGCTCAGCGAGCATCTTGGTGTCTGCATCCACATCCTAAATGTCCCAAACAACAGAGAGGCAGATATGAGGACACTGTGAACGAGGGATTGTGCAGTGTGTCACCCAAATGGTATAGGACCTGCATGCTGGGTCAGTTGGCCCTACACTCTACACAGGATTTCCATTCTCCTTTGAGCAGAAATGAATTCTAGGGTCCATCCCCTAACCAGGACTATTCCTTGATTAAAGGAAGCTGCCAGATACTTTGTCATCAAACTGTAGACACTTTGTCATCGAACTGCAGTTACTTTGTCATCAAGCTCTTGGTTGGGAGTATTTATTCAAACTATACAAATAGGGTCTTTGAAACTTTGCTAGACAATTCTACAAAAGAAGTAGGATTCTCTCTCAAATTGACAATTAGGTGCTGGGTCTAACTGGCTTCTTCTACACAGCTTCCAGGTATGTGTCCTTTACACTGGAATCTGATGTCATAAACTACTAATTATAGTTGCCTTTTTCTCTACAGAACTCTGGTACATGGTCTAGCCAGTTTTACCACTGAAACACAACCTTACTAGGAAAAACTTAATGTGAACTTTGTCTTTTAATGTTCCCCACAATATTTTACACTTATGATGGCTGATTTATGTTCTGGATTTTTGCCATGTGTTAAGTTGGACGGTAACCCCTTGCATGGATCCTCCTCTTTGACTCTCTAACTACCACCTTTTCTACAGATTCTCTTTTGCCAGCTTGAAGGAAAATTTGTGCCCCAAACTCCTAAAAACACTTCAGATGAAGTCTAAAGTGGTCAGACAGCAGCAACCGAGTTCTTACTATGAGCTCCAGCCCTCATCCCCAATCCATCCCAAATCTCCACAGAGAATTCTCCAGACTTCATACTCCCCATCATGGTCCCACACATTCCCTTCACCTGCTTCCCTGAAGTCCTGTTTGGGGCTACCCACATCTTCCTCTTTTTTATTTTTGGCATGACCCCTCATTTTTGTAATGCAGATTTTCTTTTTTCCTTCCTTCCTTCCCTCTCTTCCTCCTTCCTTCCTTCCTTTCTTCTTCCTTCCTTCTTTCTTTCTTTCTTTCTTTTTTTTTTTTACTTATTCACTTCATAGCCCACTCACTGCCCTCTTCCTGGTTACCTCCTCCCACGATTCTTTCCCCTCTGAGCAGCTGGGGGCCCGCCTGGGTATCACCCCCACCCTGGCACTTCAAGTCTCTGTGAGGCTAGGTGTTTCCTCTCCCACTGAGGCCAGCTACTGGAATATATCCCAGGTACAGGCAACAGCTTTGGGGATAGCCCCCACTCCAGTTGTTCAGGACCCACACGAAGGTCAAGGTGTACATCTACTATATCTGAGAGGAGAGGTCTAGGTTCAACCTGTGGTGTTCTTTGGTTCAGACTTTGAGTAGAACAGATTTTCTAGTATCTTTCTGAGGATTTTCTGGGGGTGTGGGGCCCAGACACGGGTCTAATGAGATTCCGTTCATCTCAGCAATCATTCACCACTTTGTCAAGGCGCATGTCCCTGCTGTAGACAGAAATCAGGCTCACTCTTTCTCCTGCCTGCCAAGCAGAGCGATTCCACTCCAGTGCGCTCTTCTCACCCCCTTGATTATAGTGATGAACATTCGTTGGCTAAGCAAAGACTTTCATGTGGCACATTATGCTTTTCAAGCCTTTGGCTTTGATATTTTTCACCTGACGAATTCCATCAGGCAGCAGCTGTCACTCAAGGCCTGTCCTATTTTGTGTTTCTTCCTGTCCCTGTCTCAAATTCTGCACATGGCATCCAGGTCCCCAGCACTGAGCATCGGTATGATAACATCTCTAAAGGCAACACTCAGGTCTGACTGGGCTCGTGGGGTAGTTTCTAAAGCTCTGCCGGGTTAGACAGAGGAACGTTTATTTGCTCTGCTTCCTAATTTGTGCTCCAAGTCTTTCACTGCTCACAGAGAGGGCCCAAGACTCAACGGTGGCCTGAGGGTTTCATGCCAAAAACTTCTACAGCTGCCTTTCATGAATAATCTTTCTGCAAGAAAATCTGCGAAGATGGTAGGGGAATGGGGAGAGGGTAGGAAGTGAGAGACAAAAATAGAGGAGAAAGAGGACGGGGACTGATCAGGAGTCAACTGCTTGATAGGGACATCTGAAGTAAATGCATCCCCACAAGCTAGGTTATTCCAAAGCCAGCCAGAATTTTAATGCATTTCAAAGAAAATAAAGTTAATATTTATTTATTTATAGACAAGATTTTGCTATGAAGTTGAAGCTTGCCTGGAACTCATTAAGTGTAAATTGGCCTCGAATACCTAGCAATTCTCCCGCCTCAGCCTTCCATATACTAAGATTATAGGTATGAGTTATTATGCCCAGATCAAAAAAATATTTAAAAAAGCAAAGAAGAAAAGAGGGGCTGGAGAAAGAGAAAGCCCATTTGTTAAAATGACTCACAAATGGGAAGGACTGAGTTCTAAACACATGTCAAAATAATGGCATACATTTGTCAGCTCAGTATTGGGGATGGAGGAGCAGGAGGATTCTTGGGACTCACTCCTAATTGGTTAGGCCAACAGATAGACCTAGTCTGAAAAAAAAAAAAGGCTAGTATTTATGAAGATGACACCCAAGATTGTCCTCTGAGCACCACATGCATATGCAAGTGTATATAACATCTGCATACACACAGATACACACTCACATAATAATAATAATAATAATAATAATAATAATAATAATAATAATAATAATAATAATAGAATAGAAGAAAATAAGATCCTCGCATTTCCTGGGTATGTGTTCTTTGAACAAGTAAAGCTATGAGACTGTGAAATAGGTCAGAAGGTTTAAAATGCCAGTGTTGTTAGAGGTCCTTAGGAAATGCTTCAGTGTCCAATTGCCCAAGAACACTGTACTATTTTCTGTGCTTCCCAGGGAGGGGACAAAGCCAGGTGGACAATTAGTTCTTTGGAGGTACTTGTTTCTCCACCCTCCAAGGCTGTTGTTCTACTGGGGGCAAAGAGGCCTGACAGATACTACCTGACCTCATTCTTTACCCAAGCAGTCCTTTTTTGGTGAGCCACCCTCACTGTGTCCCTATGTGTCCCAGTTCAGCTTACTGCCTGAGGCCCTGCTCACCCCCACTTCCATGAATGCTTGGGCTTCCTTCTCCATGGGTTGTGTTTCTCACTCTTTTTGAGCTCTGGGGAATCTCTTGGCTCTGCGGCCATCATTCCTAATGAACATTCTGTTCTTAAAGACCCTGAGGATGGAACTGATGGGTTGATGGTCGTTGCAGTGAAGATGGATGTCCATGTGGCTTCTCCCTTTGCTCCTCTGGCTACACTTCCAGGTAGGGCTCCATTGTGTACTGAATATAAAATGTGGCCATTTCACACATTCTGTGTGTTTACAATGTCTCTGAGCCATGACAGGGAACTTTAATTTTTATGTAACTGTCCATACACAGGTGTTCAGCTTCTCACCCACTTCTTTCAGGTGGCAGCCCCATGACTCTTTCAAAGGCCTTTTACACGGGGGGGGGGGTGAAGGGGGAGAGATGGGGGGAGGGGAAGAGGGAAGAGGGGAGGAGAAGGGGGAGAGGGAGGGGGAAAGGGTAAGAGAGATTTCACCATAAAATCAGCTCTGTCTGCACATCATGCTACATGAACACTGTCTGCTTCTTGGCTCTGACAACATCACTAACCACCGGGCCACAATGTAAATCAGGTTCTCAAGTCCACATACAAGCATGCAAACAATTCACAAGACTGCGAACACCCATCCTCTGCTTGTCCAGGAGGTAGCTGGCAGTGTAATCTACTCCACAGCATCCTGGCTAAGAAAGGAGAAGGTGCTTCCATGACCAGGGTCACAGGTAATCAGAAGGCCTCTTGGCTTCCCTCTGTGGACCCTAGGAGACCAATTCCCAAAGACCACAGTCAGAAATAAAGGCATTTCCCAGGGTCTGGTTGCCCAGGCCCCATGGCAATCTGATTACATACTTCATCTCATTACAAAGCTAAATTAGTTGTGCTACCAGCCAACGCAAGAACTCACATTTTTGTTGATGGAAAGTCTGCAGTTTTACATTAATTATAAAGGGAATTCTAGGTTGTTTATGACAGGTTCTGCCCACCAAGAAAAGTTTGGAAACAATGTATGCCCCTATATGAGGGTCAAGGGAGGTAGCTCTCAACAATGGGTGCTTTGACTTGATTCTTTCCCAACCAGTTTTCCTCATTTCTTTTGAATTTGAGCTTGATCTAAAAAAGAAGTAAATTGACCAAGTTAATGGCTAGAATAGAGAAGAAACTTGAAATTCCGCACTGAAATGGGGTGGGGTTGAATGAATGAATCAGTTTGTATTAGCTTTACATAAGGCTACTTTCAGGCAAGTATATAAATGTACTCTGAGCATGTTCCGTCAGACCCTGTTCTCCTCCTTCTTCCCACCCCTCTCCTTTCTCACCATTTCTCTTCGTTCCCTAGATGATTGCATTACCTTTATGTCTTTGGTCCTTTTACGGTAACATAGTCTATAAAGAACAGGACTCACAAATGAGAGAAAGCAGATAATATCTATCTGTCTGTCTGGGGTGTAGTTCTTTGTAAGGCTTATTATTTCTTGATTTTATACAGAAAAGGAAAACTCAAGGAATCATAAGTTGGAGAGATGACCAGAGATAATTGTGTATTCTGATGGCGACTTAAAAGAAAAAAAAAAACTATAGTTTAATTTTATTCTGCATCAAAGAACGTGTGTTCTACCACTGTCTACTTATAATGACCCCTTTTATTAACTTTGTTCTTTGACAATTCATGCATGCATGTAATGTATTCTGATTACTTTCTTTTCCTCCCCTGTCCCACTTATCTCCTTCCCATCTTTATTAACCTTCCCTCCTCCCTCCATATTTCCTTCCCAAGATTCATGACTTTAAGTTTTGTTTTCTGACCCATTAAGTTTCACTAGGACCATTTTTGTGTCCACTGGACTGGAACTATTCACTGGAGTCTGATGGAATCACTAGGGAGAAAAACCGAAGGCAATGACTACCCCACCCGAATCTGTTAATAGCAAATACTTTAGCAGGAAAAGTTAGGCCCCTTTGAGCCCTTTGCCCATCATCAGACTATGGATAGGTCATTTTTGCACACACCCAGAGAAGGCATCTATAGCTACAATGAGTTCGTAACTGAAATGGCAGTGTCTTGCCCACAAGGTGGTATTTTTCAACTCTTCTTGCTCTTATAGTCTTTTCTCCCTTTCTTCTGTGGACATACCTTGATCTTAGAGGAGATGCTATGTCTCATTTAGTGGTAGGCACTCACTTGTCATTTATGCATGATTTATTCTTAGTACCTTATGCAGCCATGAGTCTCTACACTCACTCCTATCCCTTAGAAAGATAAGCTTCTCTAAGACTGAGAGTAGCATTTTGCCTATGGTTTAAACATAAACATTTACAAGGCAGTTTGACACTATGGCAATTTATCATGCCTTTATCATAAACAACAGAATCCTGTTCTCCACTAGGGCCCATGATCTCTCCAATCATGGGTTTCTGACCAGGTTTACAATATCAGTCCTGAATTCCCTCCTGTAAAGTGGGTCACAAACCTAATCAGAGAGTAGTTTATTACCCCATAATAATTATGCTACTCTTGCTGTACATCACTGAACATTTGCAGAGTAATGTCTAACTCTAACAACTGAAAGAAAAATTCAATGATATAATATGACTCAGAACAGTAGCTTGTTCTGCAATAAAATATAATCATTGGGATCTCAAATAATATATATTTTAAGTAATATATTTAAAAAATAAACACATTTCTAGGTGTTATTTTATGTTTAAGATCAAAACTACATATTGAGAAAAATAGCAAGTTTTTTCTTATTTTATTCTGCATCAAAGAACGTGTGTTCTACCACTGTCTACTTATAATGACCCCTTTATTAACTTTGTTCTTTGACAATTCATGCATGCTAATTACATTTCTAATTACTTGGGGAGTCATTATCAGCTGCTTGAAGGCTATATAATCTATGGATTGATTTTTATCCCAGATGTTTGGCTTTCTTGGAATCTAGGTTTGAGAGGTGAATGAAAAGGAAATTCTATGACATAACTCTGGAGTTCCAGGGCAGAAGCTCTAATTGCCCTAGCAGAATTCTATACCCAGCAAAAATAACCTCCAGGAATAAAGAAAAACTAGGGGCATTTAGGCTGGGGAGATAACTCAGTTGATAAAATGTTTTTTACACATATTCGAGGTCTAGAGTTTAAAAACAAATGTCATGTAAGCCTAGCATGACAGATATGTAGACTGGAGATCTCCAAGCTAGACTAGCCAAATCAGTGAGATACCTTGCCTCAGTAAATACAGTGGAAAACAATGGAGTAAGACATGCAGTGTCAACCTCTAGATTGGCATATACACACATGTAGATGTGCAATAGTACATGTATGTACCCACAGACATATATACAAACACCCACTTCAAGACAATTGTGTTTATAAAGACCATGAAGAGGCTAAAGACACGATTTCCGTTTTACCTGATGTGATGGCATAAGTAAGTTGTGACAGTTATCTACACATGTTCTAATATCTGAAGTAACCTCAAAGAGATTCACTTAAAATAGTTCAGATAAATACAAATAGAGTTTTACAGTCTTAGCTTTAAATTGCATGATGAAACTACCCAAGAAAAGTAACCCAAGGGAGTAAGGATCTATTTTGGTTCTTGGTTTCAGAGATTTTAGACAATGATCCTCAACTGTGCTGACTCTGGGCCAATGATGAGACAGAACATCATGGCAAATGACCTCATAGCAGCTAGAAAGCAGGAAAAAGAACACAGAAAGGAGCCAACACAAGAAAAAAATCCCTAAAGTCACATTTCCAGTGGTCTGCCTCTCCCAGCTAGTGCCTACTCCCTACTTCTAATTGCTCTCAGCAATGCTATTGGATTCTGAATCTATTAAGGTATTGATTAATCAGTTGATTAGGTCAAACCCCTCAGGACCTAATCATTTCTCAGAAGCTTACCAGTTGGTAACTGAGTCCCTGATATGAGTCGATAAGTGGGAGGAATTTCCTATTCAGCCCCAAATCTCTCTAGAGAGTTTAACCTGAAAGAAAACAAGTGAAAACAGAAACAAGACACAGGAGAAGCTGGCGAAATGGCTCAGAGTGTTGTTGCTCTGCCAGAGGACCAGGTTCCATTCCCAGCACCTACACCAGTCAACTCACAACTGCTTTTAATTCCAGTTCCTGTAGATCTAACACCTTCTGTTAACTTCCTGGGCACCTACCTGCATGTGCTATACATACAGATATAAAGGCACACACACAGGCACACACACACACATACACACACACACACACACACATGCATAAACAAGAACAAAATTAAACAAATCTTTTAAAAATGCTTTGACAAGGAATATAGGGAAGAACAGAGAAAGAAAACAAATGTCAGGCTCAAAGCCTTACAATTTCAATGATTACATTGAATGTAAGAGATCTAAGTTCACTAAAGGTCGGCAGAGCCAACTACATACTGTTTTTAAGAAACTTATATCAATTGAACTAGTACAGGCAGTTTAAAAGTGAAAAGAGGCAGAGAGAGAAAGAGAGAGTCATGGTGGGGAAGTAAGGAGGACTGCTGAAGTTGGATGCTCAGTCACAAAACCAGAGATGTCATTCTATTCTGAATCAGAGACAGAGAAACAGTTCTGAGCTTCTACAAAGGGAATGGTATTTGATACATTGTAATCAGTGGTGAGCATTACCCATATAACAAGTTCATTCGATTACCACGTCATTAACTGTCATTCCAATTGTTGACTCAAGACTTTCCCTAGACCAGACAGCTAGTAACTAAGGGATCAAAGGTAGATGACAAACACAGGTATTTTTCTATTTGAGGCAAGGCAACTGGACAAAGTACACTTAATGGTTATGATGGTTTGTACATCCTTGGCCCAGGGTATGAACCATTAGGAGTTGTGGCCTTCTTGGAGTATGTGTGTCACTGTGGCTTCAATTCCTTCATCCTAACTGCCTGGAAGCCAGTCTTCTCCTAGAAGCCTTCAGATGAAGATGTAGAACTCTCAGCTCCTCTTGCACTATGCCTACCTAGATGCTGCCATGTTTTGTACCTTTGTGATAACAGACTGAACCTCTGAACCTGTAAGCCAGCCCCAGTAAATGTCCCTATAAGAGTTGTCTTGGTCATGGCATCTGTCCACAGCACTGAAACCTTAATTAAGACAGTAGTTGAGATTAAATACTTGAACTGGTCTCATCTTGGAATAAGGATCCAGGCCTGAATTTTACCTCTTGCACCAGTGTTCACATCCACGTGAAATCCCAAATTTTGGATGGGTCTATGAGCTTTTTGTTTAAATATTTTACATGGACACAACACTGCTTCTATGATGGAAAAACCTGACGTTTTAGAATATTTACAGGCAAAATAGCACGATGTCTGAATTTCCTTTGAAATAATACAATTGTCAATGAGTGTTTGGGGACTTGGGGGATACGTGAAACAAGGTTATCTTTAGTTTAATGCTTGTAGGAAGCTGTTAATTAGTGCCCGCTGGCCCATTCAGCCAGTCATTTTACATTTGAGTATATTTGAAAGCTTCTGTAATAACAAAATAAAGCAAAAAGTTTCTGAAAACAGTCCCCAAAGATAACATAGAAAGGAAATAGAAGTCACAGGAAAGGTGAGGCCAGTGTAGAGACACAGCAACACAGCCCCCTGTTTATTAATGAAATATGGCTCTGATATTTCAATCTGGCATGCCCAGTCTGTGCTGAGGCTAACAGCTGCCAGGAAGCAAGAACCAAGGTACCAGTTTCTTAGCTCTGTGTAGTGGCTTGAGGAGGTGTTTGCTGGTGGGCTCCTGGCAGATGCTCCTGTGAAGCAGAGGCACTCTCATCAGAGGGCAGGTGAGAGGAGCAAGGTATGTGCTATGTCCTGACCTTCCCTTCGGTTTCTAGATCCCCATAACAAGGAGGCTCCTCACTTAGGCCACCAATGCCCACTGCTCTTTTCTCCATCACAGTTCTACCCCTACGGCTGTTCTCCAGAATGGAACAACACCCTTTGGAGTGCATGTAGCTCAAGGATTATCCCATGTCCATTCCAGTCTGTGGACCAATACCTTTATCCAGGGGCATTGGACATCTGGGCATCTAGGCACCTTTGGAGCCAACAGAGTAAGGCCAGTCTTCAAGGGCCATGAGCACATACCAGCTGCTCCAAGGAATTGGATACAAGTCCTAAACCAGCCAGTGACCTGGGGCAAATTATCTCCAGCTGGTAAAGGAAGGAACCGTGGAGCGGAGAAGGTTTCTTGCTCACTGATAAGGCATTTGGACTCTGAGTGACCACTGAAGAACAAGACCATCTTTGCTTGTGGGCCCTGCTGTTATGGGGCTGTCCACATCCGGGTTTCACAACGTGAGCACGTGAGCGCGTGTGCCGTGTGTTTTTATGCCACGCGGGCTCCATTTTGGAGCAGACAGGATGAAACCCTTCTGGTAATTTTGGACCCTTCAGGGCACACACTGGGGATTTGGCTCAAGTACCCATGCGCAGTACCTCGGTGAAGTCGTTTGGAGAGGTGAAAAATTCTTATCCCAAGCACTCTGGCGTATCTCCTTCAAGACAGCCATGCGCAGCAGGAGGATCGTTCCTCTCTCCCTCTCGGGTTTTGGCTTCTTGACGTCAGTCAACGTTTTTACTGTCCTTGAGGCCTTGGCCTTGGGCCCAGAAAACATCATTGTGGACAGTCCAGACCCAAGGGTGATGGCCCAGATAATTGGACAATTGGGGCCCAAATGTCAGTTTCCGAAACCAGAGAGGTTTCCGAGCAGCTTGACATATCATTAAAGGCAGACAGAGAAGCCCGACATTGCCTCCTCGCTGCCACTTTAAACGATGCAAAATGCTCGTCCACATGTAATTACATTCAGGGAATGTGACAACTGTAATTTTAGACATCAAATGTCCACAGGGGGAAAAAAGGTTAAATCTTACGGACCCCATTCATCGATAAATAATGCACAATTAAGCGTTTTAAAGTGAAATCTTGTTTCCTTTATTAAATTTTCCCCCCAGCCCTCTGGCAGAAGTTTTTCCATCCTGCTGTCTAAATTTACATAGAGTATTAGACTTCCCTGTCTGCAGTTCTGTGAGTTTTACATATGCTTAGAGTCTGGGAAATGATCGCCACAAGCAGTTTTCTGGACAATTCTAAGCTCCCCAGGGAGTCCTTCCTGCTGTGCCTTTGTACCTAAGCTCGCCCCTGCATTTAACCCCTGGCGGCCCTTTATCTTCCCTCATCCTCATGGAGGAAGCTTCTTTTTCTTTCTCTGAATGTCGAACACATAGAACCCTACCAAACCAGTCTCTGGTTGAGACAACCAAGTGCCTGAGAATATGGGTCCTAAGGGAGGGGGAGTTTATTTTGGCTTACAGTTTGAAGGTAAAGTCCACCGAGGTGGGGCAGTCCTTGTGGCAGGAATTCTATATCCGCTGTCCAAAAGCAGAGTAAGGATTGTTTGTGCTCAGCTCACTTACTTCATGAGGTCCCTTCCATGAATAAAATACCACCAATATCCGGGTAAATCTTCTACCTCAGTAAAGCTCAGTTATCTCCCACAGACACCGCAAGTGCAGGTGAAAAAAATTTGCTTCCATTCTTACACTAGATTCCATTAAGTTAACAATCATGATTGACTCCCACACCCGCAGCAGGCGGTGTTTTATAATGGCTTCTTCTATCTGCCATACCAGTCTCTGCAATCCATGCATGTTGTGCTGTGTATCCGTAACTAGAGTTCCTTCCCCTGCTGAGTTGTATGCAATGTGTATGTGTGTGTATGAGTGTGTGTGAGAGCATATGTGTGTGTGTGTGTGTATGAGTGTGTGTGTGAGTGTGTGTGTATGAGTGTGTGAGTGTGTGTGAGTATGTGAGTGTGTATATGAGTGTGTGTGAGAGCATATGTGTGGGTGTGTGTGTGTATGAGTGTGTGTGTGAGTGTGTGTGTGTGTATGAGTGTGTGAGTGTGTGTATGTGAGTGTGTATATGAGTGTGTGTGAGTGTGTGTATGTGTATGAGTATGTGTGAGTGTGTGTGTATGAGTGTGTGTAAGTGAGTGTGTTTGTGGGTATGTGTATGTGTATGAG
This sequence comes from Micromys minutus, assembly GCF_963924665.1. Lineage (NCBI taxonomy): Eukaryota > Metazoa > Chordata > Mammalia > Rodentia > Muridae > Micromys > Micromys minutus. Next base: position 68,040,039 of record NC_137972.1, read on the forward strand.
TGTGTATGAGTGTGAGTGAGTGTGTGTATGTGTGTATATGAGTGTGTGTGAGTATGTATATGTGTATGAGTGTGTGTGAGTGTGTGTGTATGAGTGTATGTAAGTAAGTGTGTGTGTGGGTGTGTGTATGTGTATGAGTGTGAGTGAGTGTGTGTGTGTCATTATCCACTGAGTGACACTGGGCTTATTCCCACTTTTCTGATAGTTGTATGTAACACTGCTTTTGGTGTGAATACCTGGAACTGTGATTGTGCTTAGCCTTTCACTATTAAGAATGACGTCAGTTGTAGTTTATTTCATTCATGGCCTTTATTAGGTCCAGGAAATTCACCTCTCCCCTTGGTTTACTCAGAACTTTTTAAATGATTCACGACTATTGAACTCTGGACAATGCCTTTTCTGTTTAAGGATATGATTGTGCTATTTTGAAGAATGTCTCTGTGTGCATCTTAGGTATCAACTAAGGGAATACTTGGAGATAAGATTAAAGTCAATAAGCGATTCCTTAAGTGAATTCAATAAAGTAGGTGGGCCTCATCTACTCAGCGGACTAGTGTATGAGTTACTTTCTACTGCTGTGATAAGATATCGATTCACATCTCAGACCACACACACTGGGAACAAGACCAGTTTTTGACTTTTCAAACTCGATGACACAGAAATCCAACAAGGCACGTCTCCTAATCTTTCCAGACAGTTCCACCAATCAAAGACTGAATATTCAAAGACCTGAGTCTATGGGGGCACCTCTCCTTCGAACCACCATAATCAGTTTCCCTGACTGAGAAGAATGTCCAACAAGCAGACTGCCCACGGGCTCCTGGACTGCGGGCTCACCTTCTCACTGTTGCCCTTTGGGGTAGAATCTACCTTCACTTCTGTGTCTTGACTCATATGGTAGAGTTTGAGTCCCGAGCCATGGATGTCAGTCACACAACCTCTACTCACACTATATGAGCACATCATATGCCTCAGTATGATGTTCAGCAGGCTCGGTGCAAGTGCAGTAAATGTACATTGTTTTCTATCTTTTTTTAAAAAAAGGATGTAACTCCTCAAGAATTATCTCTCTATAAAAATCTACAATTGCACTGTTTCTCCGAAGAATCTTGAGTGATACAGATTTGTGTGCACATGCATGTGATATGTGTGTGAGTGAGGGCACACATTATAGTATATGTACGGAGGTCAGAGACAACCTTCAAGAATTGGGTCTGCCCATTTCCATCCATTTCTATCCAGGGATGTAAGGGTAGCCTAATAAGTCTGTGTACCCACAGAGCCATTGTGCCCATTCAAGAACAGGATCTTAAGAGTTGGTTCTGAGTTGTCTGGAATTGGCTCTGCTACCTCATCGGTTCTGAAGACAGTAATGGCCTATTTCTTGTAGCAAAGAAAGCAGTGCTAGTCAATGAAGTGATCTACTAGTACATACAATAAAATGTCACCTTTGGGTAGTCCCAAGCAAACAATTTTAAGAAACAAGGATCAGGCTTGAACTTATAGCTCAGTTGGTAGTGAGCTTCCTTAGCAGACTTGAAGCCCTGTCTTCTACTCCCCAGCGATATGTAAAATTAGACATTGTGGTGCAGGCTTGCAACCCCCAGAATTTTGGAAATAGAGGTAGAAGAATTTGCAGTCGAGGGTTATCTTTGGCTATATAGTTAAGTTCTAGGTCAGCCTTCCCCCCAACCCCCAGCACTGGCAAGGATCTGGTTGAGTGTTAATGGTGCTGCCCTAAATTTTTCTTAAATTAACAGAAAGTTAAGAGACTGGGTGGCTTTTCCTAATGTCATTTGAGAAAGTAGGAATTGAGAAGAGGAGCTAAGGGACTTCAGTCACAGTCTAAATGCTTAGTAACCGTTACCTTGTGTGGTCAGATCAGAGCCTGCTGAAAAACAAACCAACAGACAAAAACCAAAACCATAGTCTCATCCTGATGAGTGACCAGTTAACACTGTAAATTAAATCCAGTTAATGCTATGAATTAAATCCAAAGACTTAGAGAGAGTGTAGACTGCTAGGGAGGGCTTGGAGTCCTGAAAGTTATTATGGGATGTCTCAGAAGGCCCCAATGAAGCAAGCTAAAGGCATTGAAGTCCTAAATTCTGAAGAAATTCTGTTAGTTGGAACAGCCTTCCTGTTTCTGTGCATAGATCCCCCCTCTCCAGTCTGGGGTGTGGGAAATGAAGGATGAGAATAGGGAATGAACATAGTAGAGGTCCCTGATTATTGTTTGAGGCTTTCTTTTATGGAGTTTGGAGGAAGAAAGAGGAAAAGGAAAAGATTAACTTCAAGGAAATTCTCAGTCCTTTCAGAATCTAGCTGCACCCCTGTCTCTAAAGCTACAAGAAGTCTTAATGGAATCTATAGTAGTTTGAATATGCTTGGCCCATGGGAAGTCCCACTATAAGTAGGTATGGCCTTGTACGTTCATCACTGTGAGGGTGGCTTTGAAGCTCCACCCAGTGTGAAAGGCACTCTCTCTTAGCTGCTTGGGACACAGACTTCTGGCTACCTTTAGATCAAGATGTAGAACTCTTGGCTTCTTCTCCACCACCTTATCTGCCTGGATACTGCCATGCTTCCTGCCATGATGATAATGGGCTGAACCTCTGAGCTCTTAAGCCATCCCAGTAAACTGTTGTCCCTTATAAGAGTTGCCTTGGTCATGGTGTCTCCTCTCAGCAATGGAAACCCTAGTTAAGACATAACCCAAAGGAAAGGGGGCAAAATATGACCAGGGGAGTATACGACACTCTAATAGAGATACCCGAGTTTCCATATTCATACAGAAATAATCTGGTGACATGTTAAAGAATGGGCATTGCGTGCATGGGATAACCACAGATGAACATCAAATTGTACTAAGATCAATCCGCTGCCGGGGAACCACTATATGGTTCCCACTGGTGGCATTTCATCTCAGAGGGATAGAAAGGGCTCCAACATTGCTCAGCCATGGGGTTTAATAGAGACTAAATTGTGGCCTGGAGTAAGTAAGCCAGTCAGTCTTTCTGTGATGTAGAGGAAGGTGGAGAAACAGCCATGCTAGAGTGAGCTTGTCATCTAAGGCCTAAATGTAAGTGTTACATCTCTAAAGGGAGAAAGGTGTCCTGTCAGTAGAGAGAAAAAGAGTATCACAGTCACACTGTACAACAAACCTCACACAAGAGATTTATTGGGAGGGAAGAATCCAAGGTGGGGGCTGCCTCTGCTCAGGAGAGAAGCGACAGAGAATTGAGCAGAAGACAGGGTTTATAAAGCATTTCTTGAGGTGGAGTTTCCCAGAGTGGGGACTGACAGGTTTTCAAGTCCAGAGGTTGGTGGATTGTCTGTGTCTGGAGGGGCTGGGTCCATCTGTTATGATAGTGTTCTGTGGGTTGAGTTTGGTGGTTGGAGGTCCTCATGAGAGGTGTCTGGCCATGAGCACCCCAAGGGGCTTAGATGAAACACCCTCCCTGCTTTAAAATCATAACTATGTAGTGCTCTCTGTGTGCCTGTGGTTAGACTCAAACGTGCAGTCCCTTGATCTGGAGTAACTAAACGCAATCAGAGTAATCAGATCCCGGAATAGTAGAGGCCAAGGGACCTGAGCCAGCAAAAGCAAGAGAAACACGGTAACCACGTGCACACTCAAGTACGTGTAGGGTCCTTCCTAACAGTTCACTCAAGGGCACAGCTTTGTCTTAGTGTACAGCACCCAAAACCAGTTCAGGCTTGATGAGTCCTCCCATCCTTGGACCGAGAAGTACTGGAAATATATGCTTGAATAGAAACTGTTTACATTTGATGTCCATCAAGGGAGGAGAAACTTACCCCATTGTTCAGAAAAGTGTGTATGTGTTACCTGATGCAGGTAGGGTGTGGGTGTTCAAGGTTACTAGGTGCTATTGTTTGGAGGGGAGCATTGTACTAGTAAAGTAACTGGGCTGTCAAGTGCATTAATAGAATTTACTAAATTATTTCTTATGCTTGCCTGCCCTAGTACGGGGAGATCAGTTTCAGTCAGACGCCATCTGGTTTCATAATAAGTCTAATAATTTCTTAACTCATCCTGTGGCTATTTCCCCGGTTTCCAAATGCATCATTGGGGGAGACACATGGATCGAGGGCAGGAACCTCTACGTTGATTTCCTATCATGAGTAAGGAGCTGTATGGTGGTAAAGGTCAAATAAACATTAGAACTCTTCCTATGAAGACAAATAGGAAGCCGAGACCAAGTTTGCTTTCCGGGAGATACTTCAGCGATGAGGGCCCCTGTCGAGGGTATGAGAGATGTGGGTATGTTTGTGTTCAATCCAAGCCCAGTCAATGCTCCTATTTGTCCCACACAGAGGACAGTTGGACCTGAGAGAAAGAGCGATGGGACTCTTACATGGGAGGTACAGCTACTTGCAGCTACTTATCAAGCTGAGGAATCCAGCAGTCCAGTTTGTCCACACTGCCTCAAGGGCACATGTATCAACTCCTGATCACTCTTGTTATGTGGGGTTCACTGGGATCTTGACCACCTCTTACTTCCATGAATAATCCCTTTGGCACTACCTTGGCAGCTTTGTATTGTCTGGGTTCAGTGATCAAGACATAAAACTACCTTAGACTTACTGAGATATTATGGACAAAAGCTGTTATTTTTCCTTTCACTGTGAGCCAAATTCAGCAGTGACATGCAGACCCTGACTTGCCTTTCAGAAGGTCTTCTTTAAGGCCACAAACTCAATCTTTAAAAATATAAACATTACGTTGATAGAATCAATCTCTTCTTGGCTTAGTTTTAGGAGTCTGTAGCTTTTGAGGAATTGGCTTATTTCCTCTTAATTATTGAGTTAATGTGCTCTGAGCTGTTCATGATATTCGTTAGGATGTCTTTACAAGCACCAGTTTCTCTTTCTGATATTTTCTCCTTCCCTGTTCCCCTTCCCCCCTCCCCTCCTACTTCAGCTTGGCTAAAGTTTATCCCTTCTGTTGATTTTTCTTGAGAAATGGCATTTGGTTTCATGGATTCCTGTCTTATTTTTGTTCTTCTAACTTTGGGCTAACTTTTTTTTTCTCCTTAGTTACTTATGAAAGGAGGCTACATTACAAACCTGAAGCTTTTCATGATCTAAGGAGTTGTCTTAGGTAGGGTTTTACTGCTGTGAAGAGACACCATGATCGAGGCTAGTCTTATAAGGACAACATTTTGTTGGGGCTGGCTTACAGGTTCAGAGGTTCAGTCCATTATCATCAAGGTGGGAGAATGGCAGCATCCAGGCAGGTATGGTGCAGGAGGAGCTGAGAGTTCTACATCTTCATCTGAAGGCTGCTAGCAGAATACTAGCTTCCAGGCAGCTAGGACAAGAGTATCAAAGCCCATACCCAGAAGACCACACCTACTCCAACAGGGCCACACCTCCCAACTGTACCACTTCCTGAGCAAGCAGATACAAACCATCACAGGAGTTAACATGTTAAGTTTCCTTCTAAACAGGACATTAGCTCCAGGCCAAAGATTCATACAACTTTAATTTTTATTCACTTCAAAATAGTCTTTACTTCTCACCGGAGACTTCCTTTGGCACTGTCAATTATCAAAAATTTTACAAATTTGGTGACTTTTTTTTTTTGCAGATATTCTGATACTTATTTCTAATTTAATCTCTTTACTGTCATACACCAAAAACTTGAACAATTTAGATTCTTTTTAGTTTACTGAACATTTATACATATATATATATATACATATATATAATTGTTGGATTACGGCCTGACTTTGTGAGTGTTCCCTTGGACCTGTCTTGTGTACCAGAAAGTGTGAGTATTCTGCTCCTGTTGAGAGGGAGTACACAGTGTCAGAGGTCAGACTGATGTTGGTCTCAAGCTCTTCCCTTACTCTGTTTACTATTACCCAGAAGAAAGTATCAAAGTCTACAACTTCAACTGTGGATTTGTTTATTGTCTTTTTCCAGTCTATCTGGTTTTGCTTAACTTGTCTTGTAGCCCTGCTGTTAGGAAAATATACATTTAAGATTATTATGTCCTCTTTAAACCTATAATTCTTTTAGACTTTTAAAAGTAATTTACATATAGAATAAGGTCACATTCAACTAAAAAGAACATACCAAAATGAAAAGTTTATTTTTAATGTATACTCTCATTTCTTCACTTAAAAAAAGTAGTGCCTCTAGAAATCAAATTACACTATAAGCTTGTTGTGACTAAATTTTGATTAAACATCTTTTCTTTCTTTTCTAAATATCTACTTTGTTATAAAAAGGTTCTCATTTTGGTTGGTGCAATTCCTAAAATGCAAGGGTAGGTTTTTCCTGTCCAGGCCTAGAAGCCACAGTCAAAAGCCATCGGATTTTCTCTCTCCTCACTTAGCTGCTCCTTGGGATGCCCCTGTGCATGTCTGCTTCTAGAAGATCCAGCTCCCACAAGAAGACTTAACATCCTTACATTTCACAAGCTAGGCCTTTCCCTACTGAAGGCTATTTTGAGATGAGCATTATTAGACTGGTGTTTCCCAGAATGCCCAAGAATAAGGGAGCCTTCCCAGGGATGGCTGGCAGAGCTTTTTGCTCCTCTCGAAAGGGGGATGTAGAAACTGGACAAGAACTTTCCTAAGTTGCTGGAATCTGGCTTTGAAACCACATGCTTCACATCTGACTTTTTCTCCTCTGACACCAAAGGCTACTTAAGGACCACAGTGCCTGATGGGTTAACCCTGGAGTGTCTCTCTCCTGCTCTGGTGTACTGAGATTTCTCTGTGGTTTTTTTTTTTTTTTTTTTTTGCCTCAGAAGCTGACATCCAGATATCCCTACACATTGGACATCTGTTTCAAGAACCACTCCAATTAAAGGAAAGAAAGCTCCCCAGTGGCTGTTTACCAGGTCCCCCATGGACCACGAAGTGAACATTTGATACCTGCCCAAGGGAGGGATAAGCCCACATTAGCTCGTAGGTGTGTGTTAACAGGCCCCCACGTGTTTATTCATAGTGTTTCTGGTAACTGACAGGAAGCAATGTCTCCCAACTTGCTCTCCCCAGTTTATTCAGAGCCCGGGGATGGGAACAGACTGGATTTTCCAGGTTGGTTTACCATCTCTATAAACAAACACAAATGTCTTGATTCATAAAGCACTCACAAGCTCTGAACAGCTGGACTCAAAACTGATGTCCTTAATAACCCTACAATATGGCAGAATATGGCCTTCTCCAGCCCAGAGGCTACTAGTTGTGACTGAATGCCTTTAACTATTAATGACTGGAGAGGACAAACATATCCCAGGACCACAGGAAGCAGCAAGACCAACAAGACCCTTGGTCCCATATAATTATCCTGAGGAAGGTGACAGTTCAGATTCTGCAGTGGCATGTTCAGGGATAGCTAGAGTTACAGCCTCGGTGGTTTAATGAGGTATAAGGCTGGTAATTGCCCAATGAGATCAAACAAACAATCTTTTTGCACTGAAGAAAGGGTAAGAAAGAGCAGTCAGGGCCTTGAGTTTCATGTTACCTAGATCCCGTGCTTTCTGAGGATGACAGTGGGCTTTCAAAACTCAACTATAAAAAGAAGGGAGGGGGGAGGCTCCAGAAGGCCAACCCAGAACACTCGGGAGGGCCGTTGTACTACATGAGCCAACCCTACCCACAGCTGTAGCCATCACTGGGTCATAGCTGCCAAGGGCTTGTTCTACCTAACAGCCAAAACTCCATCCTGACGTCCTGCCCCTCACTCCCGTGGCCTCTGTTCAGACCCAAGGGAATCTAAGAACTTCTTGGCCCACCGAAATCTATCGGATCTACCACTACTAAACTCAGGCAAAATGGCTACTGGCTGTCACCAGGGTCAGTTGACGATGCCACGGAGGGGCCACGACACATTCGTGCCACAGCTCACCACACCCACACAGCCTTGCTTTCTCAAGGAATCTTTCAGTCCAGTTTGCTGCATGTGTACTCAGGGTGGTACTTCCATAGCCACAATATAGACTTTAAAGATCAGGGTGTCTCCCCCCCTCTTGTTTTGTTTTCTATATGATTTTTGTTAAGTCATGCTATTGCTTACACAACCTCATTTGGGCATCTTGGGAACCGCTGTGACATATTTACAGGGATAAACAAAAAAACCCAGGGAGGAGACAGACAAGGACACCTGAGATTGTTTAGCTCGTGTCTGTGACTAAGGGAAGTGGGTTCTAACCTGGCTGCCTCTGCTCTACATGGAAAAGAGCCCTGGGCAGCCAGGACAGTCACACAAGGGCATCGTTGGAGGTCCGGGCCTCCCCGGTGGATCCCAGGCAGCTGTGCTGCTGAGCAAGACACTGACATTTCTGCGGAGTTTCTGACATCATTCAAGACAGCTGAGTGGCACACGGGTTGGGGACAGTGGTTGATTGTCTGACTGGAAACAAGCCTGTGAGATTGGGTATCACAGGGAAGGGATAAGGCATCTGATATCCATCCACAGTGACCCTGGACACCTGCAGCCCTGCCACCGGCCTGCTGCTAAGCTTCCAGCTGAATGGCCCAACATGTCTACATACTCCCCACATCCCAGGAGCACCTGCCTGGAAAACTAAGGAACTTGAGAGCAGAGAGGGCACAGAATCATGTTATTAGACCCCAGGCTACAAACCCCTGTGTGTTCCAAGCAAGCTGTGGACAGGAATGCACCAACAGATACCTAATATCACCCAAGGGAGTGGTAGGCAGACACACAAACACACTACACTATACACCTGGGCCTTTCTCCTTATAGATACAAAGCTTTTTCCCCCTAGAGAGGGCTTTTCATAGCTGCAAATGTTCAGAATTAAGATGACTGCACTCTAAAATGACTAGAAGAGTCTGAATGTCTCTCACACAGAGAATGGCAGACATTTGAAGCAATGGAGATGCTTGCTAATTGCTGTGGTTTCATTATTGCACAATGTCTGTGTGTTTAGAGCTGTTATGCTCCAGCCCCGAACATGGAGAATACTATATGCCTATTAAACACTGTGTGTGATTTATTTTAATTAATTAATTAATTAAATTTTATTTATTGCTTTTTATTGATTTTTTGTGAATTTCATATCATGCACCCCATTCACACTTATGGTCCTATCCCTTTATATCCACCCTCTGCCCTTACAACCTCACCCCTCAAATTAAATTCAAAGCAAATCTGGCCACAGGAAGTTTCAGTGTGCTCAGCGTGTCCCATGGTATAACCTCTTGTCCACACATCTTCACTTGCACATGTTCATTGCAACAAGTTTGGTTCAAGGCCTCTGGCTTCTGCTACACTATCAACACTGGATCCTCACGGGGACTTCTCAGATGTCCTGTTGTTGCCTAATGTCACAAAGACCCCGCAGCTTTGGATCTGTAGGATTAGTCCCTTCACATGCTCCAGCAGTTCATAGATGGGGTTGATTTTGAGGTGGGCCAACTCAAAGCCTTGGATCCGGGCCTGGGTGGGAGCTGAGTTGGTCACCCTGCCAGCTCTCCAGAACCCACACAACCAGGATGAGCTCTCCCGCACTGTGCTGGCTAGTTCACCCACAGCTGGCAAGGAGTAGGCGGGGTCTCCCACTCTCACACCCACCCTCAAGGATGCTTATCTTTGCCTTTGCCACTGGGGCCTACTCTCCTGAGCACTGCATCTGGACTAAAGACCTTTCTTGCAGTGCTAAAGATTGAACTCAGGGGCTTGTGCAGGACAGACAATTGCTCTACCACTGAGCTAGTCACCCCCCCCCAATCTCTGTAAAAATGAGACACACAAGAAGCAAAAGAAAATGGAGGGGCATCTGAGTCTCTCTTATGCTAGAGAACCTAAGACTTATCTCAGAATGACAGTAGTACCTCCCCTGCATGTACAGAGCTGTTGTGTTTGATGAGAATATTCTGGAACTCTTCAGCAGCCACTGGAATCCAATCATGAGTGGGTGTCTTCTGAGGATTCCAGCAACATCCCAGCCTATCCCCCACCCCCACTTCCTTGGGACCACAGTTGAAGTTGCCAATTAACTCTTGAGTCCCAACGGATGCTCAGGTTTTATAGCTGGTGTTCCTGGACATTGGACAGCCACCGACTCCCTTTTATTTTGCTCCACAAGCCCCAGGTTTTGATCCACAATTCATTTCCCCTACTCGCGGCTCATTTGGCTTTGCGGGAGCCTCTCTAGGCTGTGTTTCCCTCTTCGGCCCACAGAGGCCTGACCCAACTAGCCAGATGGATGGAAGAGAGCCCAGGCTCACTTCCCTGAGCCACCAAGTCTCTGTCGCGCTGTTTGCCTACTCAGCTCCCCTACAGACATAGCAACTGAGACAGCCATTCTGGCTTTGACCGTTGAGGCAAGCACGGAGACTTTACTTCGATGTCATTCACCCTATGGCTTCCTTTAGTGCTTTAGCTGAGTCACGTGTTCCTGCTGTGTCACGTGTTCCTGCCGTGTCACGTGTTCTCACCGTGTCTCCTCCCACGGTATCCCTCCGCCGGTTTGGTCTGTAGGATTTTTGCTTAGCTTGGGACTAAGGACTTCTTCAGATCTCAGCACTCTGTTTAGTCTTAGAGAATAAAGTGAATTTCGAGTTCAGGGACAATCAAAGCTGGGCAAACCCTTCTGGATCTTCAGGACTCGGTTTTTCAAGTCCCACCCGATCACTGATCCATTTCCAGTTACCACCCCCGGAGCTGGGTGGCATGGTCAGGGGCTGACGAGCTATAACATCGTCGGGCGCCGCATAGCGCAGGCTGCTTCTGCTGCCAGGGTTCCTCTGTTGTTTTAAATCCTGCCCTTGTCCAAGCCTCGACCTTGTCCCTGAGTGGCAACTAAGCTGCCTAGGGTACTCACAGCTCAGCCTCTCTGGTTCTGACTTCTCTACTTTCTTCTACTCCTTCTGAAGGTCCCTCCCACTTTTCCCCTATTCTAAAAACGTAGGCAGTCACAGAAAGCAAGGGAAATGTATGCAGGATGCACAGCAGAACATTTACATTGTGGACACAGCCTGGCCCACATCTCTCTGCACCTGCTACCTCACCTCCATCTCTGTCTCCTGAATTCTCTGGAGAGGACTCGGACACGACACTCTCCCTCTGTGGCTCAGCTGGCCCTTCCGTGGGCTTTTCTTCACTCGGGTCTCTTTTCAAACAAAACAACCCTAAACTCAAACCATAAGCTTTCTAGTTTCCACATTTCCTCCCAGCGCCTGCTTCTTCCCTTTCCCTAACAGCTTTCATCTGGGATTTGTCTTTTGCCTCTGAACTGCTTCCCCCAGACTTCCCAAGGCTGCTTGTCTGACACGATCCTCTGATAACCGCCCAAGCCAGAGTCTAAGCCCTCCATCTTACCCTGTCCTCTGGCTTGTCGGTTCTGACACATTACCACAGTATTCGAATGACCCTGCCTTGTAGAACGGCTTCGAGTATGACAGCATGTCACTTTGTCTTTAGAGTATAAAAATCAAACCCACCCACCCCAGGCCATGTGGGATTTCTTTAACAATGCTGTTCAAATCAAGTTAGTTATTAGAGTTTCTTAATATTTCTATGTGAATTATCGAATCCGCGTTCCAATATGAATCAAAAAGCCAAAGTATTTTCTTTAGGATTGCACTTTATAATTTGTGTTATTTCTTCGAGAGTTTCAGACATTGTACTTTGATCATATAACATTCTTCTTCCTCCCACTTGCCGTAGATCACCCCCACCTCCCTGTCCTCCCAGAAGAACCCCTAAATCTTGAGCACATTGTGATATAAATATTCTCTTCATCTGCACAAAGAAGCTTCTTTGGTGAGAGCTGAGAGATGCACTGGTACCACAAGAAACGATTAGGGGTCATTTTAGTACGACGCACATTTAGCACAATTATAGTAGTACGTGCTATCCCTAGAGCCTATAACCCGTGTGGCCGAAAGTTCTTAGCCGTTAAAAGTTCCAGGTATGCGTTCCTTCTTGTATATCGGGCCCCAAATCCAGTCAGAAAGTGGGTGGTTGCTCCCATGACGTCTGTGCCACTACTATGCCAATGAACATGGTTTGACAGACCAGTTTGTACCTTGCAGGATTTATAGCTGAATGACACTGATGGCTACTTTTATCTTCTGTGGGCTTGCATCTTCCGGCACGAGGAAAGCTAGCTGGTAGGGATGAAAGTTCTGGGTCAGGATTTCTCCATGCTTATAATTCAAGTATGTGATGTCTTTAGAAATATGGTTGTCTTACTTAGTGTTTCCATTGCTGTGGACAGACATCATGACCAAGGCAACTCTTATAAATGACAACATTTAATTGGGGTTGGCTTAGAGTGTCAGAGGTTTATCATCATCAAGGTGGAGGAAGCATGGCAGTGTCCAAGCAGGCATGGTGTGGGAGGAGCTGAGAGTTCTACATCTTCATATGAAGGCTGCTAGGAGAAGACTGGCTCCCATGTGGTTAGGAGGAGGGTCTCAAAGCCCACTTCCTCAGTGACACACTTTCTCCAACAAGGCCACATCTCCTAATATTGCCACTCCCTGGGCCAAGCATATTCAAACTACCACAATGGTCCTACTGTCAAGTTCTCAAAAGTAACAACAATGCCAATAGCCTATAGTGAGGCTCTGTGACATCCCAATGATCGATAATTTAGAAGAGGTGACCATTTCTGGTACTGGGTACCAGTGGTGTCTACTTGGGGTGCTTTTCTCCTATTATAGGGGAACTGTATTTAAACACATGTGCTCTCTCTCTCTCTCTGTGTGTGTGTGTGTGTGTGTGTTACAAATGGACTTAATACCTTTCCCTTAATGTTCTTAACTACCATTATTAATTAACTTAAAACTTCTATTATTGTGTCAGTTTGGGCAATATATATATATTTTTTTTTTCCCAAAAATCAGCATATAGTTTATACAATAAACTTCTTGCTTGCAATTTTCTTTAATAGATATGGGTGTTTTACTTTCTAATTTCAAGATTTTGTTTTTGATGTCTTCTTTTGATGAGTCCTGTCAAAGCATTTTTAAAAGAATTTCTATTCTTTTCTTTCTTTCTTAAAAAACAAAACAAAACAGAAATCTAGTTTAAGTAGCTGGTCCAAGAACAGCAGGCGGATTCTGTGGAGTGAGAATTAGAAGCTAGGGGCTCCGTAAATCATCTGGCATCCACTCAATGTTGTATCTGTGGCTAGAAATGTACATAACAGGAAATGGAGGGATCTTTCTGATTCTTTGTTTGAGGTCAGGGTTCAACTGTGGCCACAGTGTAACACTTGTGCAGAGTCACTCTCTGTACCAGGCAGTCGGCATAAGTTCCTTGGTGTGCATGGCAATTGGTCAAATCCTGGATCCTTGGCAATTCTTAGTGCCACGTGGTACTTCTGCCCCAGTTTGTCAACTTCAGCCACTACACAGTCAATTACACAAGGAATACACTTGGCATACAGACAGTCCATCATCGACTGAACTAAGTCCAGTTTGGCCTTCATGGAAAAATTGATGAAGTTGCTATCCACAAGGATGTGTGGTAAGGTGGACCCAGCTGTGTATTATACTGGAAGAACAAGCAGGAAGGGTGCTGGGGGACTTCTCTTTCCTTCCGCACACTCGGATCTTTCTTTTCTTTCTTTGTAGGCTTCAACCTATCCCTTTCTTTAAGTCGCTCATCTCTGAGACCAAGCATTCGCTTCACAGTCGCACATCTCCTTGTTTTCTTTTGCTTCCCCATGTTCACGCCACACTCCTATTTCCATTCCTATTCTTTTCAAAGGTGATTTTATTTTACCAATTTTCTCTGATTTTTTTTTTGTATTTTCTCTTTTTTATTAGATACTCTGTATTTACATTTGAGATGTTATCTCTTTACCCCGCCCTGCTCCCAATCCCCCTTCCTCCAGTTGTCTTCACAAAGGTGCAGTCCCTTCTGATCCCCTCTCCACCCCATTGCCTTGGCATTCCCCTACATTGGGAAAATGTGCCCTCTCTGGAACAAAAGCCTCTTCTCACATTGATGCCAGACCTTGCTGTCTTCAGCTACATACGCAATGGATCAATAGGTCTCTCAAAGTGTGCACCAAGGTTGGTGTTTTACTCCATGGGAGTTTTGGAGGGTTTGGTCGGTTGATAATGTTATCTTCCCATGAGGTTGCAACCTCTTTCAGTCTAATTTTTTTATAGTACTTTTCTTCTATAATACACTTTTAGCTTTCTTATTCCATGCTAACTGTGGTAGAAGATGGGCCTTTTTGTAAACATTACTTGTGATTTCTTGCTTTTCTTGTAGTGCTGGTAGTTGGATCCAGGGCCTTTCACATTGTAGGCGGGTGCAGTACCACCGAGGTGTGTCTCCAGCCCATGACTTCATTTTAATCCAGGAATAATTTATACACGTACGTTTTTTTCTGTCAGATTTGGAATGTTTTAAAGTCAGTGTTTTCGCTCATCCTTGATGTTGTATCACGAGGAGGGAGTGTAGTATGATGTTGGTGAGCTGGAATGTGTTAGGCCTTCTCAGCCAAGAGAGTGACTGGCTTTCATAACTGTTGTCAAGTGTGCGGGGGTTTCTTTCTCAGTCTTCTGCATTCCGTTCTTTCCTTTTGTCTAGCTGCTGCTTTCAGTTTTGAGAAACTGACTATTATCTGACATAATATTCGTATTTCTTTCCCCTCTAGATGCAGCATGTATTTGATCAGTACTGAATGTACCTCTTTCGATGCTTTTAAAAATCTTTCTAATGCATTATTTTTTTATCCTACCTTATTTTTTCAGGTTTTCTTTTCTTTCTTCAATAATCCCATTTGTCTTTCTTTTGTTAAGTCAGATGAAAACTTTATCCGACAAGGTTTTGGTCTGATGCAGAGTTGAGTATGTTATCCTACGTTGTAGGGCTTTCTCCTCCCAGCATCGTTTAAGGAGATTTCACTTTTGATAAAGTCTAACTTATTGGGAGTCTTTCTTTTGCCTTATCAGAGCTCTGCTGTATTTAGTAAATTCTACCTACCTCAAATCATGAAGATGCTATTTTGTCCTCTGTAAGTTTCATGGTCGGTTTGAAACTGGCTTTTACATATGATACAAAAGAAACAAAAAACTTAAGCGTTTCCTACATAGATGTTGTAAATAAAATTCACTAGAAAGAAATTCAAACAGAAGTGAGGCTTTATATGGAGACATTTCGGAAGAAAGGAAAAGAAGGAAGAACGGAGAAAGGAAGGGATGGAGGGATGGAAGGAGGGATAAAGAAAGGAAGGAGGGAGGAAGGAAGAAAACACAGTCATGCTGACTCCTGAGTACTTGACATTACCATAGTGACACAGATCCAATTCCACTTGGCTTGTCTGGACAACAAAAATGAGACGTCCTTGGTTATTTATTTTGGCAGATAAACCAGGAACAGACCCGCACAGGTGTTGTAAAGCTCTGTGCCTTGTTCTTCCAGGAATAGAGAAACCTTATATACAACAATGTAGTAAGAAGTGGCTTTCAGGCTTCCTTCTGAATCACAGGCTGTGGTAGTTTGAATGTAATCGGTTTCCACAGGCCCGTAGTGAATGCATAATTTAGAGGCATGGCCTTGTTGGAGGAAGTGTGTCACTGTGGAGGCAGGCTTTGAGGTCTGATATTCTTAAGCCATGCTCCGTGGGACAGTCTTCTTTGTTTGCAGATCAAAATGTGAAACTCTCAACTCTTTATCTAGCACCATGTTTACCTACATGCTGCCATGTTTCCTGTCATGATGATAATGGAATAAATCTCTGAAACTTTAAACCAGCCCCAATTAAACGTTGTCTTTTATAAGAATTGCCTTGGTTATAGTATCTCTTCACAGCAATAGAAACCCCAGTAAAGACACAGACCTAAACTAGTTCCTTACCTCCTTAGAGATTCATTCTTCCTTCAAGTTCACAGCATCCAGTGACTTCAGAACTATTTGTTAAAAGAATTTTATTTTCTTCTTAGATTGCTTTGGAATCTTTGAAAAACATCAGTGGGGGGGGGGGCTGGAGAGATGACTCAGTGGTTAAGAGCACTGACTGTTCTTTAAGAGGACCCCAGGTTCAAATCCCAAGACCTACATGGCAGCTCACAACTATCTGTAACTCCAAGATCTCACACACACGCAGGCAAAACACCAATAAAATAAAAATTAAAAAATTAAAAAAATTAACAATTCAAATACAAGCAAACAAACCCCCAAAGAATGAGTCTGAGCACGTGTGTCTGTTTTGAACTTTATGCTGTTTTGTAGCATGTGGTCTTGATTACTACAACTTCAAAGAACACTTAGAATTCAGTGGTTTAAGTCCTACAGACTGCTCATTCCTGAGGATTCCTGTTAACATTTTAGTACTTTTGGGGACTCTCCTAAAATCTCCTCTGCCAAAAAAAAATTTAGTTCATTATTTTTAAGTTTAGCCTCAGGCAAGTTCATAGGACAAGGACAGAAAGTAGCCACATGCTTTGTCAAATTGTCACAAAGACAGTATGTAGCCCAGTTGCTAATACTGTTTCCCTCGGAAACCTACTGGCTGGCCCTCCGCAGTACACACTGATCTAAGTAAGCACTGCTGTCTCTCAAGCTCCTGTTAGGACAGCCAATTAAATGTTGCTTGCAGCACTTAACCTCTTTTCTCTTCCAAACCTTCCACTCTCCTTCAAAAACCAGCATAGTTAGTTCTATCACAGCACTAGCTTACTCGCTAATACCAACCTTTGTATTAATTACTTTTCTATTACTGAAACAAAACACAATAGCCAAGGCAATTTATAGAAGGGTTTATTTAGGGATTACAGAGGAAAGAGATTTCCTTACCTTCAAGGGCAATGTTGCAGTAAGCACTAGGCACTGCTGCAGGAACAGCTGAGAGCACTCATCTCAACCACAACAGGAAATAGAGAGAGTGAACTGGGGTGGCAGGGACGCTTTTGAAACCTCAAAGACGCCCCTCTCCTCAGGAACACACTTGTGTTCTGTGCCTTCTAAGAAATGGAGAGAAAAGTAGCATTTTATATTTACTCAGAAATATACTATTTCTAATATTGTTTTCTTTCTAAAGATTCGACTTCCAAGTAAATGCAATTTCTTTCTTTCCCAAAGAACTGGTTAAAGATTTTTTTTCACTGTGTTTCTGCTGGTAATAGACTATTTTAATTTTATTTTAAGCTGTCTTGAAAGGTATTCTTTACTAGATATAAACTTCCAAGTTAACATTCTCTTTTATTTTAAAACTTGTGTGGAAAGGGAAGGTAAGGTAGGGGGTGTTGAACCTATAGACTTGTGCATGCTATACACAAGTGCTCTACCACTGAATTTTATCATCAGTCCCTAAACTTATACATATCTTCTGGTCTTTATGATGCTCATTTTGTTTGTTCTCCTGAGATAAGTGATCATGCATTTTAGGCTGGCCTCAAAATTGCTACTCCTTGTAAACCTGATCTTTCTGGCATGGCCTCCCTCATTCTGGGTTGAGAGGTGTGTGGATATTTCTATTTCTTTTGCATTCATTCTTCTTGGAGTTGCCTGGAATTCTTGTAGCTTTTAAGTTATGATGTAAAAACTTGTTTCCTCTCCTCTTCCTTCCTTCCTTCCTTTTTTTTCTTTCCTTCTCCCTTTCTTTCTTTCCTTCTCCCTTTCTTTCTTTCTTTCTTTCATTCATTCATTCTTTCTTTCTTTCTTCCTTCCTTTGTTCTCTTTCTCTTCATCCTTCCTTGCTCTCTCCTCTTTTCTTCCCCTTCCCTCCCTACCTCTCATCTCCCCTCCTCTTCTCTCCTCTCTTCTCTCCTCCTCTTTTTTCTCCTTTCTTTTGTAAATTTTGCTAATCATTTCAAAGGACCAATTTTCACTTTGTTGATTTTTCTTTATTGTTTTTCCTCTCTATTTCATTTAGTTTTGCTCCAACCTGTATTCATTTGTGTGTGTGTGTGTGTGTGTGTGTGTGTGTGTGTGTGTGTGCATTTGTGCGTGCATACACACATGTGCACACACACACGTATAAGTGGACACACTAGTTTTAGTTTTCCTTTGTTTTTCACTCTCTAGGGAGAAGAAAGTAAAAATAGTTGAGTTCAGTCTTCTAACATCTTTAGGTTGTGCTGCTCTGAACCCGCATTTTTCACATGAATCTTCTTGTTGTCCCCTGGAGTCTTGTGTGGAGTTGGTGTTCCAGACCTTTAGTCCCCATGAATCTGTCCTCTGTTCAGTACAAGTTGCTGTGTTGCCCTAAATTTTGTTATCTTGCTCTTCCATTCAGAAAGACTGAAGCTCTCTATACGAATAAGTGAGAAATTTGTCAAGTGTCAGTGGGCTCTGCTCTGTGGTCCTCCTGCTTCTAGTTGTGCTCTGGTGAGCTTGGCTGTTCTGCTTCCCATAGCCAGTCTTCAGGAGGGGACATCACGGCGGACTTACTGGACAGTGCTAGACCAGAAACTGGTGTCTCTCAGAAATAGTAGCTGGTGAATGCATAATTAAAATACATTACATCTACATAGTAGAATATTACTCAGCTGTAAGGGAAAAGGTAATAATGATTCTTGAAAATAAATGAACAGAACCAGAAAATATAACATTGAGTGAGGTAATACAGACCCAGAAAGACAAATATCTCATGGTCTCTTACGCTTGTGGTTCCTAGATTCAAACCTTCAGGTGTGAGCATATAACTTGAAGCAACCACAGAATCAGGAAATTAGTAAGAGACTGTAGTGTGTGTATGTGTGTCTGTGTCTGTGTGTGTCTGTGTATGTCTGTGTGTCTTTGTGAGATTCTAGAAAAGGGAATGGTGAGATAGAGGTGATATAAAGGGGCAAATAGAAAAAAATATGGAGGGAATTTTATTTGGGGAGCAACGAGGGAGAACAATACAGGAGAGGGAGTTCGGGACTAAATCATACCAGGATGTTTGAGAAGCCATCATTACATTAGATTTACCTGAAATTTCACATAATGCTATAACACACATGTGTATGATACACACACACACACACACACATACACACACACACTGTATTATGCACATACACACATGTTAAATAAAATTACAGTGCTCAGGGTAATAACACTACTTCCAAGAGACAAAGACTATTCAATTAAAAAAAAAAAAAACCCTGTAACAGGCATGAGAAACTTCTCTCTGAGATCAGGGAATCCAAGATCTCTCTCTCTCTCTCTCTCTCTCTCTCTCTCTCTCTCTCTCTCTCTCTCTCTCTCTCACACACACACACACACACACACACACAATTTCCCTTGGCTGCATCCCAGAAATTTAAGCAAAGTCTCTATTGCTGAAGACACCATGCACTTTGGACACAGGACACAGATGATTTAAGCTGGAATTGTCCCAAAAGCCTGTTCCCCGAGGAGCAGCTTTCATAATACCAGATGATAAGCAAACTACTAAGAGAGAACTGCAACCAGTATCCTACGCAGTGGGTCATGGTTTATGATACAGAGCAATGACCATTAGGACAGGATATTCCTAAAGGGGAAATAGTGGCACCTGTATCCTGGCAGTAAGTAAAAGCTGTCCAATTGGAGCCAAGGCCTATGCGAGGAGAGGGAAACCATACCTGGTACTGTAGACCTAAACAACTCCCTGTGCTTAGTGAGGCCACGGATCCTAGAGAACCTACTACCGACACTTTTCTAAACCAGCATAATTCCTAACTGCATTCTAAATACTTGCTCTTAGACCCACAGGTAAGTGTAGACCTCATTCCTCATTGCAGAAGCTTCTTTTGCAGCAGAGGAAGACCATTACAGAAAGCCACAACTAGTAAAACACAGTCTATAAAGTGCCTGCCCCAACTGGCACATTTGTAAAATGATCTGCTGTACCTAAGGCTCAGGGAACATCTCAGAAGGAGAGGCAGAAAGATTGTAAGAAAGTCCAGGAGGCCAGTGTGAGAATGTGGCTTCTGGCTATAACGGGGAAGCTATACCTGTGAAATATCAGCATGGCTGTCCAAACAAGGCCTGAACAATTCTAACTCTGACTGATATCTCAACACAGATGAGAGAAATCCCACAGGCCTCAAGAAAAATTGCAGGCAAAGGCTGCGGATGGAGGGAGAATTAACCATGCCCAGGGATGGGTCCCTGATTGGCCAGCCCTAAAACCTAGATATACAGCAACACTAACTGTCCCTGCTCAACAGGTTGTATTTACATGTTTATTTATATATGTCACAACAATGGTTAAAGAAGAGATCACAGATATGGGAGAGGAAGCAGAGGGAAGAAAGAAATGTAATTGTGTTTTAATTGAATAAAAAGAAAGAGCTGGAGGTATAGCTCAGTATTAGAAGACTTGTCTAGAAGCTGCAAAGTCACGAATGAGGTCCAAGCCCCATCAACATAATAATAGCCACATATCTTTTTTTCCAAGACAGGGTTTCTCAGCATAGCCTTTCGCTGTCCTAAAATTCACTCTTAGACCTGCCTTCTGAGTGCTGGTATTAAAGGCATATGCCATCACCACCTGACTAAATTCTATATTTTTATTGAAAGTATGTTGTTTCTCTGGTATATGTGTGTGTGCGTGTGTGTGTGTGTGTGTGTGTGATTTTATATACATTGGTGTGATAGTGTCAGATCCCCTGGAACTGGAGTTACAGACAGATGTGAGCTGCCATGTGGTTGATGGGTATTGAATTCAGGTCCTCTGGAAGAACAGCCAGTGCTTTTAGCCCCACAAAACAAGCAAACACACAAAAAAAAAACTTGTTAAACTTCTCTCTTAAAACTTCCCAGTAGATATCTGAATATGATATATAGAGCTACACACAAGCCAGGCTTGAGTGGTCCCACAGGGGAGATGGACCACACTGACTGTACCAATAAGCCCTGTGCTGCCTCTGGAACCGTGGTAGAAGCCTTCATTTCTGCAGCAGCCACACAGAACTGAATGAAGCAAGAAAACTGTGCACCCAGCAAAGAGACACTCCTACTGGCCTGCCGTAGGGCCTATGCATACCTTAAGGGTGTTTGTTAGAGATTGCTGGGGGTCAGCCAGCCTGTGCAATCTCCCTGTGGAGGAAGTACAAATGCTCACATTTCAGCAGCCGGGAGAAAGGCATTGCAGGCTGGGGAAACATCTTGAATGTAGACTATCATCGTGAGTACATGAATTTCCAGCTTATGGCTTGACTTGCTACGGTCTTATTTTCCAGCAGTGTAAAAGGTGATGTGCACTCAGTAGAGATCACATGGGAAAATTTGGATTTGCTCTTGGGCTGGTGACAACCAACCCCTGCTCTCTAGCACACTGTGCTATTGTTGCTGAGCTGTGATACTCAGCAGGTCATGGGTTGTCAGTGTGCCATTGATTTAACTTTGTTTCCTCTTTCTATGCATATGCATGGATGTGGAGTGTGTGTGTGTGTGTGTGTGTGTGTGTATGTGTGTGTTTTCAGCTGTGTGGAGACATATGCATACATGTAGAGACCAGATGTTGGTAGCAAGTTTTTTTTTTTTTTTTTTTTTTTTTTTGGTTACTCTACACATTACTCACAGAGGCAGGGTCTCCTGGTGAATCTAGAACTTACAAATTAGGCTAATTCAACAAGCCATATGCCCTGGGATCTCCTACTGTTTCCTTCTGAGAGCTGGGACTGCAAAAGAGTTGACACATAGATTCAAAGTTCAAGCCTGTGGTTGGGGTCTTAATTCTGTTGCTCATGCTCCTGTGGCAAGCTCTTTTATCTCCTCAGCTCTGATTTAATCGTATTTTAAATTCACAACAAGCTCATCAAGACATCACATAATCCTAAATAATGAAGAAAGCATTTAATTATTACATAATTCTTTCCAAAATTGGTGAATCAGTCCACCGGAAGCAAACTTTCCTTCTTACACATGCTTCCTGGGAACACCCCATGAAATACCCATTAATGTTATCCTGAGCCAGTTCCTGAGAGAACCAAAACTATCTCAGGGACATTCCCTGGCTGTCAGTAACAGAATTACAAAAAAAAAAAAAAAAATTCTCCAAAAATAGGAACCGTATAGCACATTTCTAAATAATTCCTAGGTCAAATATGAAGCCTCAAAGGATATTTTTTAATGTATGGAACTGGTTAAAAACAAAGAATGCAGCAGAATTTCCAGTAGGTAGCAAAGGGGAAAACTGACAGCAAAGAATGCTTGATGAAAAAACCCCCTCAAATTAAACAGACAAAAAACCGAGGGCTCTCATTCACAAAACCAGAAAAACACAGGAAGTACACTGAGTGAGTGGAAGGCAAGGATGAGGAAGACAATGAGATTTGATGACAGGAGGAACCAATAGATAAGAGAGAAAAATGAATGGAACCAAATGGTGGGTCTCTAAAATCCCAAACTGTTACCAGAGAACAAAGATATAGGACTGAGGGTGAGAGAGGGAGGGTGGAAGGGAAGGATGGAGGGACAGAAAGATGGGGATAGGACAAATCAACAGTCCTAGGACAAAGTAGGGAACATCATTACAGAACCTACAGCTAGCCACAGTTATGTAAAGTGGAAAAACCATGAGAATGTTGCATCCTGTCCCATCTCACCCACTGATAAGGAAATTATTGCCTGATGTCAACCTTTAAACTAGCTGGCTCTGCGCTGGGGGTACCTCACACTGCACAATTTTCCACGTCACCAAAGCCAACCCCTGTATTTGCCCACTGCAAAGAAATCCAGCTCACCATGTGTTTCATTTTCATTTTACAATTTGTTAAAGTGAACAAAACATATACATTTTACTGTTGTTCTTTACAACTCCACAGTTCAGTGGCCCGAGGAGATGTGCATCCATCACCATTGCCCGCCTCCAGAACCTTTTCCTTGTCTATCTGAAACTCTGAACACAGTAAACTAACTCCCTTTCCGCCTCTGTTCCCTGGCAACCAACATCCACTTCCTGTCTCCTTGAGTTTAATTAGTCTAGATCCACAGAAGGAGAATCATATAGAATTCTTTTGCTTTTATTTTTGCAAGTGTTGATAATTGTGTATTGATGTGTGTGTGTGGGTGTGAATGTGGACATGTGTATGCCATGGCATATGTAAGAAGGTCTCAAGTGTTGGTTCTCACCTTCCTCTTTGTTTGAGACAAGCTCTCTTCTTTGTTGCTATATATTCCAGGTGAGCTGGCCTATGAGCTCCCTGGGGAATCTCATCTTTCCATAGGCATGCTGTGATAACAGATGAATGTTTCTATATTCAGCTTTATGTGGGTTCTGAAGATTCAAACTCAGGTCTTTGTGTTTGTATAACAAACACTCTACTTACTGAACAATCCTACCGACCGCTAGAACTCATTCTTTGGTGTTTTGCTTGGTTCACTCAGCATGGCCTCAAGATTCATTCATGGATTACCATTGCATACTGAATAGTATTCTACTTTTATGTGTATGCCGAATGGTGTCTAGTCAACACCCATTTATCCATGGGTATTTAATTGTTCATATTATTGTCTATTATGAATAATCCTACAGTGAATATGGATAAAAACAATTGACTTCATGAGGTCATGTGGAAAGGGTTTAATCAGTAGATTCTGAGAAGTATTAGATATTATAAAGAGGCAAAGGATGTCACTAGATGACTGTGGTTTGAGTTGTTCAAGTGAGAAAGAAGCCTGGTGTGAAAAGACGGCACGTCTCTTCAAGTGGGCCTTTATGAGGAAACACCAAACTGCCATGAGAGGTTACACTGCCTGTTCCTGGAGTCCAGTGTATGAACCACATGTAGCTCAGTGGGGTCGGTCACTCTACAGTTCTCGCGTTGCATGGGAACAATTGTAGTCTCCTGTGGTTGTCAGAAAACAGGAAGGCCAAGGTACCAGAGTCTTGCTTATCTGTGTTTCCTGTTGGGAGGTGATTGAACTTTTAAAGGCTGAGGCCTGGTGGCAAGAGGTTAGGTTATTGCGTATCCTCTTAAAATGGGTCTGGTATCCTTCTTTCTTTATTTCTTAGATGACATCAGGTGAGCAGCATCTTCTACCATGTACTTCTGCTTTGCCACAGGCCCAAAGGCAACAGGGTCAAACGGCCATAAACAGACGCCTCTGAAACTGTCACCAGAATATACCCTCTCTGCCCAGAAGTTGTTTTTCTCACCTATTTTATTACCACGAAAAACTTCCAACACAACTTTGACCTATCAAGAGTTGAGGCCCATTGATCATATGTGACATTGTGGTCTAGGAAGACAGATCTTCTAGTCAGGTGCAAGCACAGAGATCAAGTTTACAGCACGGAAGCAGGAAATAGGCTTGGAGGGTGGGCAGGTGCAGGCTAACTTTCCTGACTTTGGTGAGCACACTGGATAGAGTAATGGATCTGGTTCCCTAAGAGTAAGGGCAGGATGACAGACTCTGGGTTTAGACATAGACGTCCAGGGTTGAACCCTTTCAATTGGCCCAGGCCCTGACCACACTTCAAGTCATGTCCACTTCTTGAACTCTCACTGGCTGCCCTAGTGCTGCTATAATCATGTCCTTGCTGCCAATAGCTCAGACTATGTGGCTGTCACTAGGGTGGCCAATAACATTCAAACCATTAAACTAGCACAAGATTGATTGACAGGTCCCTTGGCAGCCTCAGCTCCCTCAGGCTCTGGACATCTGCTATGGAGGTCCCTGCTTAGCAATACGGCATAGAGGCAGCTCTGTCAACAGCACATAGGCCTGCTCCCATGGACAAGTAAGCAGGCACAGCTGGCCTGATAAAGGTAGCAGCTGCTTTCTCGGAGGATCGTGTTCTATGATAACTCCTTATTTGGCAAGCGTTGTCACTTCTGTAGACACTGCAGACTTAAATAAAGACAGCAATGGAGCTGAGACACAGTGACCTTTGGAATAGGTGCTGCCACCAACAGCAAACCCTGGTGGGCATCTCCTGAAGGAAAGGATGGGAGCGGATGTGGTTCTCCTGTGCCCTTTACTTCCGGAGGCAGGATCTCCCTGGGCCTAGAGGCTTTAGAGCTCAGCTGTACTAGGGGCAAAAGAAGCCAGCCCGCGGAGGAGACATGGTGGGGGCAGAAGGTACCAAGCATGACTGAGCATGGCTTCCTGATAGTGCTAGGACCCAGCCTGGTCTGCCATTACAGAGCTACGGGTCCAGATGCCAGACATGCTGTCCCTTGTGACTCACTGAACTTACAGTGTTACACTGCCAACAGTTTTGTTTTGCATCATTCAAATGGTGCCTCTTCTGTTTCATTCAGGTGTTTATTTTTGCAGTGCTCTGAGGGAGACACAGAACCTATGTTCACCGAGTAAATCTTGTACTTCTGAGCTACAGCCCCTGCCCATTTACATCTATCTGTTTTTGAAGATTTGTGGTGTGTGTGTGTTTGTGTGTGTGTGCTCATAAAATTGCTTGTGGAGGCCAGGAAAGAGTGTTGGACTCCCTGAAGTTACAGGTGTTGTTAGCCACAACACATGGGTGCTGGGAACCCGACTCTGATCCTCTAGTAGAGCAAAAAGCTGTGTCATCTCCCCAATCTCTGTTTTTCCATTCTTAACAGCTTCCTGGAAGTATGATTGACATACAAGAAACTATGACTATGTAAAATATGAAAGGTCATACTTCTGTTATGAGTAAACTCTCCTGAATTTGACACCTCTGCCGAGACAGGAGGGAGCTTATTATATGGCCTAGAATTTTCCCTAGGTATAGACAATAGAGATGATAGAGATAGATATATAAAGTAAAGCACATAATATTCTACTAAATATAAACAGAAACTGTCCAGAAATGTTAAGATGAGCCTCTGATGGAGAAAGGGAGGCTGGGGGTTGGTCACTCACTGGAGCTCCAGCAGGCCGGCTGCATTGCCCCATTCCCCAGAAGCAAGTATCACAGCTTCCTGTTACTATAGCAAATACCAGACAAAAATTAACCCAAGAAAGGGAAAAGGCTATTTTGAGTCAGTGTTCAAGTTTCGTGCTACGTTCCTTTGACCCAACAGCTTTGGGCTGAGGAAGTCACTCACCTCATGGTGGCTGGGGAACACACAGTCACAGGAGGGACCATATCCCCTATAAGTGTACATGCCAGTGACTGGGCCCTACCTCTTAGATACTCCCTCATTTTGCTTCAGCACCACAGATGAGGACCAGCTGTTGGCCCATATGCCTTTGGGGACATTTTAGATTCATCCTTTTGCAACAGGAGAATATACTCCTGCAGAGTCGCTGGGAGCCAAATCTGTCACCTGCTCAGGAAGAACTAAGACGCAGGCATGCTGGATGCCTAGGGACGGCTGTGTAACGTCTTGGTGTTTCTTCTTTTTAGAAACATAACTGAAGCTTCAGGGCTGGGTTCTGGCTGAGGGCTAGCATCTGGTTTTCTAGGATTGTCTGACACAATCCCCCCCAACACACACACAAACGGCTGAATATCTTGGTACTTAAAGACAGTCTCTGGACTGGCACGGTCAAGTAAGTGACTTTCAACTCTCTCAAAGGAGGCTGATGCAAAAGATCCTGGACTACATGATAGCAGCTTGAGGCCCCGAACCACCAGTGTGCTTTTGCTACAGCTTCCTGACTCTGGTATCATCTCTGTTGCTTCTCAGTCACATTTCCATTCATTTCATCTCATTTTACTCAGCAAACTTCTCCTGAGCAAGCATCAGCATCATTCCGGGCTCTGGTCTCTGGCAGGAGCTACCAAGAAGACGGAGGCCACTGCCTCTTCGCAGAAGACATAGAAGTACAGCCCAGGCCCTGCGCTTGGGCGAGGCAGGATCATCGATTTGCTGGGGCTGAAGGAAGGCTGTAGGGAGTCATGCAGTGGGAACGGAGCCAAAATAAATGATGATGAAGAGCTACAGTCTTTCTGGGGAAAAGAAAAGGCTCACAGAGGAGCAGAATCAGAGTGTATTCTGGGAACACATCAGTAGGGCCAGGCTAGGGAGTCCAGGGATGCTGAGCTGCTTGGAAAGAGAATGGCAAAGAAACAAAAGAGCTCACTGCTGAGCCTGGGGCGGGGAGGGGGGGGCACTAAACTTGCATTAGGGTCCTCTGAGCCTAGAGCCTAGAGTGGAGAATGCTCTCAAAGGCAGTCTACCTGAAGTCCTAGCCAGGGATGGATCCCTTCTTCCACTGAATTGATTTGTGTACTCAACTCCCCCTTTCACCTCTCCATGAAAAAAGCCAGTCCCCCCTTTCCGTGTTTTTGGGGGACTCTTGGGGTTTTCCCCGGTGTTAAAGTGAAAGAATGAGCTGCCAAAGGTTGCCTGGAATCGGAACTTGGAACACACTGAGGCCGGGAGGGGAGGAATGAACACAGGCTAGCTTCCTTTGGACAGCTGTGCCTATACCCCATTTTAAAAAAAAGTGTCAGATTCAATCACCCAAGTTTGGGGGCTGTGGACGCCAAACATCTGGATCTCCGGCCCTTAAGACACCAGGATGTTGCACTTCCCACCTGGAGAGCTGCCTCATCCAAGCTTTGCTGCCTGGAAGAGGGCAAGCACCTGGCGGGGCTGCTTGCTCACTTCCTCCTGGGGCCTCAGCTTGCTCTCTGAGTACAAAGGCAAAGATGTGCTTCCAGCACCCCAGAATGGGGATGGGCAAGAGGCAGGGCTGTCCAGCTTGGTCTGGGTCTGCCTCTGAGCTCTGGGGTCTAGGGCAGTCCACAATCACAACCAGAAACTGGGGGCTGAAGGCAGTTTCCCAGGCACATTGTAAGAGGGAAGGGGGACTACTCAGTTGCATCTTTGCCTGTCTTGTGGATCTTTTCTAACAGCAGCAGTGATAGACAAAGGGCAGATCCATGTGACCTTGGGAAGAGAGAGCAAAGTTTCGTAGGCTTTGTTGTGGAAGAAGAAATCCCATTTTGCTGATTGGCTCTTTTAGCCAAGGATAAACAAGCTGACACATTCAAGAGTTTGAAGTCTCAGAGGTGGAAACTCTGTGTGTATGTGTATACATGTGTGTACACATGTGTGCATGCATGTGTGTATATGTTTGCACATGTGTCTCCATGTGTGTACATATACATGTGTCTATGTGAGTGTGCATGAATGTATATGTGTACATGCTTGTGTGTGACTGAGTGTGTGTGTGTGTGTGTGTGTGTGTGTGTGTGTGTGTGTGTGTAGGGTTGCTGCTTTCAGAGGCAGCAATACAATACCAACCAAAGCCTGCTTGGTAATAAAATGACATTAATTAGAGTTTCTGACAGTTTGTTAACAACCACCCAGTCCTTTCCCCATCTAGTTGTGAAAAAATCTGACTGTTAAAAGAAAATGTCTTCAGAGTACGATGTTCAGTTCATCAGCAGGTAAAACACAGAGATACCTTGTGACCCAGCAATTCTACATTTGAAAAAAAAAAACTCAGAAAAGGACTAGAATATATGGGCACACCAAAACTTCCACAAGAGTGTTCACAGCAGCCTTCTTTTTTTTTTTTTTAAAGCAAACACTTGTCAGCTGGTAAGTGGACACATAAGATGGATGGAATATTTATTCAGTCATTAAAGGGACTGAGATACAATTCGATGTGCAGGGACCTTGCCATCATATGCCAAGTAGAGGAATCCAGGCACAAAGGGATCAATGCTGTATGGTTTCATTTACATAAAAAGTCCAGAACAGGGAAAGCCATGGAGACAAAAGAAATGACTAGGGGTCTGGGAAGACAGCTCAGCCAGTAAACACGTTCTATGGAAACATGACCACTTGACCTGGATTCCCAGCATCCATGTAAAAAGCCATAAGAGGCAGGTCTGTGGTAAGAGCCTGTGATCCCAGCACCAGGAAGGTGGAGACAGACAGTATCTTGGGGCTTACTTGCCAAACAGTCTATCTTTATCTTCAGGTCTTAGTCTGGTGTGTCCCTGTCTCAAAACACTGGGTGGGTACAGGACAGTCAATCTTATAGTGCCCCAATGCCTTTAAAGATATATATATATATCTTTAATATATATATATATATCTATCTTATATATATATATATATATATATCTTTGATATATATATATATATATATCTTTGATATATATATGATGTGTAAGTATCTCCATCTCCTTCCTGTTTCCCTCCTGGACTGTCCAAGCATTGGAACCACCATTTTTTTCCTCCATTCAACTCCTTCGTGCTGCTGGCCAAGAGAGAGGAAGAGTCTGGGATGGCTTATGAAAAGCCAATGGGTTTGTTGATTAAGATAGCAAATGACCAGGGGACATTGAAAGGACAGAACACCACCATTCTCACTTAAGAGCAAGCACAAAAGATTCCCCTCCTAAATCAACAAAAATGCTTCCTTGTTCCATCATAGGTTAAGAGAGAGGGAAAAAAATCAACAGCACCCCCACACCCCTGGTATTTAGGAAGAAGCCCAAGTTTACAACTGACACATTTCCAGCTAATTCTCTTTCCACCCCGACAGCATTTTTGGCTGGGATGCCTGCTCAGAATTTATTACTGTTCCCCTGCAGCTAGCAGATCCACCTTTTCTGTGTGGAAGGGGTTTTGAGTCTCTAGAAACCAGATTGGGATTAAGCTAAGAGAAGCTCTGCCTCCCTCCTTAACTTCCTTCCCTCAGAGGAACCTAAAGTGACCTCTAGAACTGGGTGCAGGAGTCGTGTGTTTCATAAATTATACCAATAGCAAGGCCTCCCGGGAAAAAGCAATTCTCCAAATGGGGTTTTTATATGCCTTGCATGTCTAAGTGGGAGCCCAGGAAAAGGAAGTGCACAAGGAACGTTGCTTTTTGGAGACCAGGCTGTTTCAAGTGAATAATAAAATAAAATAAAATAAAATCTTCCATTCGCTTGGGAGGGAGGGGGTCACCAGCTGTGTGGATTTTAGTCCGTGAACTCAAATGTAAGCTGCATATTTCAGGCAGTGGACATCTTTGGGTTTGGGAGTTTTGTTATTTATTTAATTTCAAATCTGGCCCCAGGACAGACTGGTGCTTTTCCCTGCAGGATCTTAGCATCAGCGTTGGATGTCTGTAAACAAGGAGGTAATTTGAGATATTTTGACCCGAATCAGAGGTTGAGTGAGGGGCTCAAAATGTAATTCAAGAACAAAGAAAAAACTTTTCTGTTGTTAGGGACCAGGAGAAGGGATAAAACACAAGCCTAGGCCATTTGCTTGTCTCAAAGTGGCTCTCACCAGGCTGATCATAGCGTTTAGCTAACTGTCCAAGCTTCAGGGCAGACCTTCATGTCCCAGTTCCCAAACCCCAGCTTAGGGTGGAACATGGTCTGATAAAAAAAAAAAATTACTCCATACCAAGTATTTCCTTAGCCCTGCTCCCTGACCATCATACAATAGTGTTTCCACAGTATTTATGTGGTGTTAGTTCTTCTATGCCATTTCTAGGGGGCTTGAGGTCTGCAGGAGCCCCCTGTAGAATCTGCACTGACACGGTGTCATCGTATGTCAGGGACATGGGTGGGCATCTACAGACCTTTATACTTAAAGGGTATAAAGGGAGTCCTGCAACCAGTCTCCCACGGAGAGGTGGCTGTTTTTAAACATTTGGGAAACACGGTGGCTCTGGAAGAAGCTAAGCTGCCTTCTTTATTCAGTGACATACAGGAAAGACGCGACCCTCAGTTCCTACACACATGGGACTTGGAATCAGTCTGGTGCTTGACAGCCAGCACTCAGGAAGATGTGGAGCAGGTCTGGAGTTGCATAAAGCAGTTCCGGGTTGATAGCATCTGAACACTCTCGTTGATTTGACATCACTGGACGAAGTTGAGAAGATCAATGGCGCTCATTATGTGATAGCTTCTTCATAGGCTCAACATATTGATTGTACATGAGCAGAGATCCGACAGTGAAATAAAATAAAAAGTGATGGGTTTGATGACGTCTGAGTGGCACCTTTGCTCTTAATACAACTTATTTCACCGCGAGCTTGCAATTGAACGCTGTAGCAGCTGTGTTGCAGGAGCAGTTTATATCATTTATGCAATCTCGACAGCCTTTCTCTTTTTTTCCATGATCAAGAATAGGCATGCGTGCTGCAGACTCTGGTGAGGCAAGTGTGGAGGATGAAAATGGTTGCCAAGGTCAGGGAAGCAGGCTCTCCGCTAGCTCTTCTGATCTGTCCTCCAGGTTCCTGCTGCTTGCCAGGCTTACCTGGCTGGATGATGGATGGAGCTTGGGTGCTTCTCCGTTCCTAGGTCTGCCTAGGACCTTATCCTTCTCCAGGTCGCAGGCCTAACACCTCCATACTGCATGACCTTTGTGCAGATGGCTCTGGGCACGTGGCTCTGAGCATCCTTCATCCCAAAGCTTGACTAGTTAAGACCAGACTTCACATTGCCTGTATACCCCCTTGGTCCCTCCTTCTGTCTCCTACTCCCTCCTTGTTTCTTTCTTTTCTGTCTCTTTACCCTCAGACAGTAATTCTAGTAAGCCTTTCTTAAAATTCAATTTGTGGGAGGGTCAGTTGGAGACATCAAACCTCACGAATTTCTGGAAATGGTGGCAGGGTCAGAAAACAGCTTTCTAGAGGCTATGTCCTTGACTTCCTTATCCTGTCTGACAGTTGGCTGCCATGGCTTAGATTGTAAATGTCTCCCAAGGTTCCTGGGATGAAGCTTGGTCCTTAGTTGGTAGTACAGGGAGATGGTGGACTCTTTAAGAACTTGGCCTTAGTGAGACGTCTTGGGCTTATTGAGATCCTGGCCAGAAAGATTTCATAAAACTTCAGCACTGTGATGGTTTGTATATGCTTGGCCCAGGGAGTGGCACCATTAGGAGGTGTGGACTTGTTGGATAGGTGTGTTACTGTCGGAGTGGGCTTTTAGATCCTTTTCCTGCTGCCTGGAAGCCAGTCTTCTCCTATTTGCCTTCAGAACAAGATGTAGAACTCTCAGCTCTTCCCGCATCATGCCTGCCGGGACACCTTGATGCTAATGAACTGAACCTCTGAACCTGTAAGCCAGCCCCAATTAAATGTTGTTCTTATAAGAGTTGCCTTGGATATGGTGTCTGTTCACGGCAGTAAAACCCTATCTTAGAACAAGCATTCTTGCCTGCATCTCTCTTCCTCCATGGTATGCTGTCTTGCCACAGGCCCAAAGCCACAGGGTCACTGGATCACAGACTGAATCCTTTAAATCCATTGGCCAAAATAATCATTTTATTATTTATAAGTAAGTATCAGAGAATTTTCTTACAGTAACAGACAACTGATACCACAGCACTCGTTGCATACTTGGGAAGAGGGAAAAGGCTGCAGAGCCCTGTTCCACTGGTACCTGATGAGACCAAGGGGCAGTGTTGCAGGGCCAAAGGTCATCCTGTGACTCATACCCCTCCTTGTCTTGTGGCACCTACTCCATATCCCCTTGAACTTGACCTGCCTCTTCCTAACATGTCCAGGTGTTAACTGAGAGAGAGCAAGAAGCCTAGCAAAACAATAAGACAAGCCTCATGGCAGTGAAGACCCCACACACTTTTCTGTTCATTTTTCAACCATCCTTCCGTGACTTCCAATCCTCCTGTGTCAGCCTGCCAAGTAGCAGTATTTCAAACATATGCCACCAGGGCTGGTTCATACATTTACTATATAGGACAAAGTCTTACAAAGTCAGATGAAGAGAAGAACAATGTGAAAAAAAACTTTTTTTTTTATTAAATTACTTTTTAAGCAACATGCAAGTACTCGAAGGGAACTAACCATAGGTTTTTTGAGTACCTAACTCAAGGGGGTGCTTTTTAAGATGCAGCTAAGCACGGGATGGAGTGTGGCGGGGCCTGCCTGTAAGTGTTTGGGAAGTAAGTGCAGATAAGAAGCGAACAAGTCAGAGGCCGGCCTGGAAAGTTTCGAGCCAAACACAGCAAGTTCTGGGTAGTGAGGCCTGTCACAAATGAACATCTAAAAGTGTGTTAAGAATTAAAGGTTAGTTGTGGTTTGTTTCATGAGCAACTATATGCTAATGTCCAAGGGGAGTGGCAGGGTGGGAAAGAGGAGAGGGCAGGGGAGCTAGAATTCAGTTACTAATTAAAGACATCTTGGATTCTCTGTCTCTACCCTGAGGGGTTTTGACTCTGTGTTTATGGATTATATAAAAACTATTAGCCAACAATCAATATCAGGACTGGCTGTTTGGAGAAGGCACTTTCCAGAGTTAATTCTATCATAGGGACTTCATTTGGTGACTGTTTCCCTACAATGCAGTGTTGGAACAAGGTCTCTTTTTCCAACTCCAGTCTTGGGATTTTCCTATGCATTTCCACAGTGGGATGAGATGAAACAAGCCATACAGCTCAGTAGGACTTTCTCTGCTCCCCTCCCTCTCCTCTCCATCCCCTTCCCTTCCCTCCCTCTCCTCTTCCTCCCCTTCCCCTCCCCTCTCCTCTCCCTTCCCTTCCCCTCCCCTCTCCTCTCCCTTCCCTTCCCCTCCCCTCTCCTCTCCCTTCCCTTCCCCTCCCCTTCCCTCTCCCCTCCCTCTCCTCTCCCTTCCCTTCCCCTCCCCTTCCCTCTCTCCTCCCTCTCCTCTCCCTTCCCTTCCCCTCCCCTTCCCTCTCCTCCCCTCTCCTCTCCCTTCCCTTCCCCTCCCCTCTCCTCTGCACAAATACTAGCTCTTTTCTTTCTTTTTATTTATTAATTATTTTATTTATATTCCAAATGTTGCCCTCTTCCTAGACTTCCTTTCCACAAATTATCTCTCTTTCTCTCTTTTTTAAAAATGTATCTATTTCATGTATGAGTACACTGTAGCTATTTTCAGACACACCAGAAGAGGGCATCGGATCCAATTACAGATGATTGTGATCCACCTATGGTTGCTAGAATTGAACTCAGGACCTCTGGAAGATCTGTCAGTGCTCTTAACTGCTGAGCTGTCACTCCAGCCCCCTCCACCAATTCTTTACCCCATCTCTCCTCACCTTTGCTCCTGAGAAGGTACTCCCCCACCTACTTACCCACTCCCACCTCACCCTGCTAGCATCCCCTATTCCTGGAGCATCAAGTTTCTACAGGATTAAGTGCATCCTCTCCCACTGAGGCCAGACAAGGTATTCCTCTACTATATATGTAGCAGGGATCACAGACCAGACCATGTATTCTCTTTGGTTGATCTCTTAGTCTCTGGAACACTGAGGGGTCCGGGTTCATTGATACTGTTGTACTTCCTGTAGGGTTGCAATTCCCCTACAACTCCTTCAGTCCTTCCCCTATCTTCTCCATATGGGCCCCAGACTGACATCAGTCCAAGGCTGAAGTACCTGCATTTGTCTCAGTCAGCTGCTGGTAGAGCCTCTCAGAGGACAACCATGCTAGGCTCTTGTCCTGTCTAAAGGAAACCCAGAGACAAAAATGGAGTAGAAACTGAAGGAAAGGCGACCCAGAGACTTTTCCAACATGGAATCCATTGCCCTGGCACCAAACCCTGACACTATTTCTGACACCATGCTGTGCTTGTAGGCCTCTTTTCTTTTGGGTTGTCCCAGATAACGCCCATCTCAGGTTAAAAACCCTGAAGAAGCTTCTGACTGGCTTAGCATTTGACTAGAGTTGTCTGGTTTGTCTAGTCTTTGACTGAAAATCTTCTGGTTGCTCTGTCCAATATCCACTAGAGACCCAAGTGTCTTTGGCCAACCGGGAAAGCTGCTCTGTGTTCCTCCTGGAGTCACAGAGGGTTCAACAGAATTCATAGTAGAAGAAACAACATCAAACATTGCAGAGTTCTGAGTGGGGCTGCCATTCCAGACAGATGACAAATAAGTATTGTTACCTTAGCTGTTCTTCTCAAATTCCCAACTAGAGCAGTTCAATCAAAGGAAATGTCTCCAAGACTCAACAAACTTCAAAGAAGTATATGAGTTACTATAGTGACTTCCCAGAGTACTGGAAGCATGTGTGGTGTTGGGGGGGGGAAGCTTTTGTCCCAAGCAGTCCAGGCTGACTGATCCTCTGATCATATGATCATATGTCTGAGATGGCAGTGCTGGAGGTGGTGTAGTGCTTCCAGGAAGACTTAGGTTGTCTGGGAAGGGAGTGCACAGGAATGCTTCTCTTGGTTGGTGGTCACTTACTCTGCTGTTACACAGATCATCTCTGGGCCAGCAGGCTTACAGGCATGTGCAAGGGGCATGTCTCAGCTCCTGTCCTAACCCTCAGTGACTGATATTGGCAAGCAATAATGATATCCTTCTCTTCCAGACTCTTGTGGGGAGTGGCCAGGAAAACCATCCATGGCCTGCTTCTTATGTGCCCTGGATTTCTGTTTCATGTTCTGTATCATGGAAATGTCAGGAACCCCCCACCTCTCCCCCACATACTTCACAAGATAGAGAACTAAGTTCCTTGAGGCAAATACAGCACTGGGCGTTGAGCAGAGCAGCTTACAAACACACCAATTGTTAGTTCTCAGTAGCTGGGATTAAAATCTCAGGCCCACCAGGATTCCTACTCAGATTGCCCTGCCCTGCTCCATGTGGGGATGCTGAGGAATCCACAGAAGGCCAGGGGCCTTCAGAATCACCGAGAAAGTCTCCATCCAGTGGCAGGCGAGGCCTCCACATCTGGAGCCGAAGGCTGCCAACCTGGGTGGGTCATTCTGGCAGCTCTTGGGAAGGCAGGGCTTGTGGAGGTGGCTCTGAGGCTGGGCAGCTGTTGGCCATCCCAGGAGGGCAGTGTTGTCATAGACTTGGCCCAGGCAGCTCAGGCTAAAAAGCTGATCTAATGTGTCCATGCTGGGCTTGCCTGAGTTGTAAAACTCTAAAGTAATCATAAGGCCGAGGAGATACAAAGGGTGGTGGATCTCCTTTTACCACAAATGCTCCTGGTTTTTAGATATGGTAAGTGGAAGGAAGAAGCTTGGTCATGGAAGATGGTGAGGTCAAAGCCACTGAAGGTGGAAGCCCAGGATCAGGTTTTTACCTCTCTGCCTAGTGCCTGTGGCTACACGTGTTCACAAAGCAGAGGTTTTGCAGGACCTGGGGCTGGGGAAGGTACCAAGGAGAACAAAGGGTATGGGGGAGGTGGCAAAGGATATCCCAAAGACAGGAAGACCTTCACAAACTCTCACTGTGCCCTCTGGCTTGGAGGGAAGCCTGTCACCCTGGTTCTGTGAACAAGAAGATGTCACAGCTGGCCTCTTACTGTAATCCCTGAGTGTATAAAGAGCAGCTCCTCTTGCTATAATCCCAGGCTTCCAAATTTTATTTTTCTGTAGTGAACATAAAGACTTAAGGAAATCCTTGGAAAAGAGGGATGGGGAAAGAAAGACAACTGACACCAACAGCCACCTCTCTCTGCTTTCTATCATAGAGACAATGTCATATGTTTCTGCCACCATGGTTTGTCCTACCATGGTGGACTATGTCATTTTATACTGTGAGCCAAATAAGCCTGCTCTCTCATAAACCACTTCTGTTAGGCATTTCCAGTCAATACACTGAGTTCTAACTGCTCAGCTGGTATACACTACCATTATCCAATCCTGGCAGGCTTCAGATTCAAGGGTGTGGTAGACAGGACCTGATTGGTCCAGCAGGATTCCGAAGATCTCGACTGTATGCTGATTGTGGCTCTCCAGACCTCTGGACTATGATGAACAGTTTCCCTCTGTTCTGCTCTGTGGGCTTTCTTGTACCTGATTGACTCAGCTTGCTCTGATCTAGTGGAACAGATAGTCAAGCCACCTTCAGAAGTGGCTGGGTGACCTTCTTACTAAGATGTCCTGGGCTGGACTTGGAGCCCAATGGCTGTAGGAGCTGGTGAAGCCCTGTGTGTCCTCTTCATCTTCTTCTTGCTCCTGTCACCAGGCAGCAAGAGTGTAAGAAATACAGACTGCAAACTTCAGGAGGAAGGATAGAGGAGAAGAGAGGGTGGGCAGAGTAGGTAAACCTATCTTTCTGGTCTCTTTGTCCCAAGTCTTCAATTTGTGAAAGAGGACACAGGCATCTCAACCCCTTACTATGGATTCTGAGGACAGGACCTGGTTCTTCTTGGGACAGGGGCATGAATAGATTTTGACTTTAATATAGTGAGTGTTTTAAACATCCTTCCAAACAGGTACTTAGCATATGTCCAGTCAGAAGGCACGGACGGGGCTGAGGGTCATTAGAATGACTACCTGAGTTGCCTCCTCTCCCTGACCCCAATATTCAGGAGGAATTAGGGATCTCCAGGCCACTCCTTATCTGACCCCTCCTCCTTACCTGTGCTGTAGATATAACCGGCTGTGAAGCCTCGCCAAGTGACCATCCACGGACTACCAGAACGCCATGCACAGGTCTAAGTTATTTAAAGCTGACTGTAGGCAGAGGGAACAGAGATGGGATCAGGAGCCAGAGCTAAAACCTCTCTGCTCAGTCCAGTGCTGATGGGCTCTTGGGGAGGGAACTATAGGTACAGGGCTCTTCCAGGTTGACAGCCAGCCAAGCTTTCTAACACCACAGTCAGCCAGACCTTGGCTTGGTCTCCTTGGCCTCCATATTTCTCTTACACCTCTGATCATAGTCCTAAGTCTCTACTTGCCTGCTCTCTGCCTCACAGAGCAAATTCGGGACCAGGAGATCAGAAACAGGATGGGCCCTCCCCACCTCTGAGTACCTCAGTGTCCCTTGTCTGTTCTTTTCCTCACCACCACATCTCCTGGTCTCTCAGCACCTGCCCTGCCTCCTGCTTTTGATCACTTCCCCTCCAATCCTTTCCTAGGGACAGCTGTGAAGAATTAGGTGCTGGACAGTGGCTCCAGCCCCGAGGGTCACAGGATGATTTACGTCACTGTGGGAGAAGGGCAGCTTTTCCTCATTATTCCACACAACAACATATGTCTCAGGCTCTTTTTGGCGGCTTCTCATGGACTTTCCCTCCTTTCAGTGTCTTGCCTCTCACCTGACTTGGACAGACTGCTTTTATTTTTAGAACAGCTCTCAGGCCTCCTGAGGCCCTCCCAGCCCTGGTCCCCCATACTTCCTCCTGAGCCCCGGAGCAGCCTCCTCCCACCTGCATTACTCCCCTATCCTGGTTGGAGTCATCTCTATTTTTTAGGGCCCTCTATTCCCATGCTGCCTAAGACCCCTGAATCAAGAGACTCATAGCTGAATCCCAGAATAGAACCAGATACTGGGGTTCCCGGCCAGCCTTTGCTTTGGTCACCCCAGTCTATCTTCCTGCGGAGCTTCTACCTCTTGCTTATGAAACTGAGACATCCTGACTTGTAGCCTGCCTACTATTGGCCACAATGATCCACAGAGCACATGGCAAATGTTAGTCAGGTCAGTGACCTCCCAGTGAGTTGTGTGATCCTTCTTCTCCAACACAGACTATGGCAGCATGCATTTTTTTCTTTATTTTTCTTTTTCTTTCTTTCTTTCTTTCTTTCTTTCTTTCTCTCTCTTTTTTTTTTTTTGCCTATCCAGCTTACGGAAAGAGAAATTGAGGTTCAGAAGCCTGGAGTTGCTTTTCTTGGGCCTCCAATACCCAGGAAGAAGACAGCATCACAGAACCTGCCCATGCACAAGCAAAGTTGAGCTTCATTAGTCCACATGCGGGAAGCCCCTGATGGCTTCTGCCCTTGTCATCCACGTGATATTTTCCACCGATGTGGAAGTATACCAACACCATTCCTGGCACTCTCGGGAGGAAACCAGGTGCCCTGGCAGCTTTTATTGTGGTTAAATCAGGGGAGTACACATATTAGTTCCTTCTGGCTTGGAAAGGACCACTGGAAAAAGCAGCCCTGCCTACCAACCCCCCGCCAGCATTATGTGTCCAATGCTCATCTGCCTTGGCAGGCTTGATGCTCCCGAGAGGCGGTATGAGCCAGAACGTGTGGTAGTCAGACTGTAGAGCTCTAGGAGTCTGTCATCTACAGACCCTGTCCTGCGGGAGCGGAGGGTCTGGGGTCTGAACTAGGGTGAGCACAGCACCCTGGAGATTGGCAATGTGTCTGATGCCCAGCAGGATACTGATCACTGACAAGTGTCCATGGAGTTGCAAGACTACCCAGGCCAAAGCTGCACAAGGAGTATGGAGTCTCTCTCAACCTACAGACCCCTAATTGAGGGTTGGAGGCAACTGAGAGGCTCCCTGCCATTGGGGCAGGCTGAGGAAAAGCCACAGGAAGGATGAGGGGAATGAGGCCTGGCTAGGGATGCTGGGCTAGCCAGAACTTGGCAAGTTCAAAGGGTAGGTACATGAGGCCAGTTGGCTTACGCTGAAAGGAAATCTACTGAGTCATGCCATTTAAAAGTTAACGGAGTGGCTGCAGGTAAAGCTCAGTCTGCCAGATGGAAGGAGCCATCACGGCCTCTCTGTTTTCTTTGGCTTGGCTTCGTGATCAGGCAGATTCTGCCAAGGAACCATGTTTCTGCAGCTCAAGGAGCACAGCCTGGGCTACACACAGGCCAACTAACTCATAAAGTTTATAAGTCCGTATTGGCCTAAACTGGGCTATATGTTTGCCCCTAGACTTATCCCATCACCAGGGCGTGAGCTGTGCTGAGTTAGCCCACTCATAATCTTTTCCCTGAGTGGAGACAGCATTGTAGGAGACAATACTTTTTGTGTGACAAAACTTTTCCTGGGACACACAAACACACACGTCTCCTCATCCCAGGTTGGGATCTCACTGAAGTCCAACTGGATGAACCAGTCGGTGAGTTATATTGGGGTTACTTACAAAAATATGGGTGAGGGATTATTACAAGAAAGAACAGAAATCACTCAGACATAGTTGCAGGCCCACCCCTGCATGGGCGACAGCTCATAGAAGCTAGAAAACCTGCAGCATACTACAGAGCCTGCAGGCAGCTCAACAGGTTAGAGTCCTTTCCAAGTGACTCAGTTGGTCTAAATCTTTTCCAGGCTGGTGTCAGGATCATCTTTGCAGCTTGTCTTGTCTGAGAGTCTTCTTGACAGTTTTTCTCAACCTTTTCTTCTTACTGCTTACTCTGGCAAGTAGGGGCTTAGTGAGTCTGGTAAATTTCAGGGACTTCCTAAAACTATGTTGAGTTGTTTTACCTTCCTGCTTAAGGAGCTTCCCTGAAGCATGGAATGTTTTAGTCTTGGAGGAAATAGATACACAGCAATGCTACGTGACAGAATGTGGTTGTAGTGGTGGGATGCCCTCCAAGGAAAGGCAGGAACTATCAGGGAAAGGGCTAAACAAAGGCTGTGTTCTCAGTAGCATGAAAAAAAAAAAAAAAAGCTGGAAAGTTGTCTGCCTGGGAGAGCTCTGTATGTTCCATGATACCATGGATATGCTGAATGGGTCAAGTGTGAATTGTGGGAACTAGGGGTGATGGGAAGACTAGAATCAGGTACCCCCAGGTCTACTTCCTCCCATTTAAGTTCAGTATATGAGACGGAAAACATGCTGAAATACCTCAAAGCCCTGTGCCCCAGCCTCAGTCCCCTTTTGCTGTGCTGCCTAAGCCTGCTGGCTAACTGGTGGCTGCCTCCTCCCACCTGAGGCCTTTTACCACATTGTTTCTACCACTGGTCCCTCTTTTTCCTCTGCCAGTTCAACTCATCCCTAGACCTTCATCCAAGGAACTCCAGGGACACGCATGCCCAACAGTGTGCTTTTCCTGGCATGGTACTCATCCCTATAACCACACATAATGGAGCGACTGGTTCACATCCTGCACACTGTGAGAAGGGATAGTCTTCCAGACCTCAGGCCCTCGCATGGGCCATGCCAGGAAGGTGTGAGGAAAGCTCTGTGGACAGCAGCTTCTTTCCATGGACCCAGACTCAAGGAGGAAGCTGACCGTCCCAGGAGAATAAGAGCCCGGAAGAGTGGAGTGAAGGCAAAAGGAGAAGCCTCTGTCCTGTGGAATCCAAACTCAGCTCCTAGGGACACACACACACACACACACACACAGAGAGAGAGAGAGAGAGAGGGAGAGAGAGGGAGAGAGAGAGGGAGAGAGAGAGAGAGAACAGTCTTAAAAGAGCAATGGTCAAGTAAGTCTCGGGAAGACATAGACTCAGACTGTGGAGGTGTGTGGGTGAAATAGCAGAAAACAACAAGCCCTGGACTCCTACAGGTCCCAGAGATCAAGGAATCAGTGTGAGACGCACACAGTAGCTGAGAGATGTCATGGAAAGAAAACAGCCTTCTGGGACTCTGGGAACAATTCTCCCGTGGTCCCACTGGTGGCTGTCTAGAGTGGCGGGGGTTGTGATAGAGGTGAGGATTCTGTGGCTCCTGAGAAGAAATGCAGGTAGCTCAGGGCCCAGCATTGGGGTTCGGGTGTGGGTGTCACAGTGACACAGTAGGGTGCCTGAGGGGCAATACACAGAGAGGCTGACCTGCTGCTGAAAGGACCCCTGCCAACCTCACCCTCAGCCTTCAGTTTTCTTTGGGATAAATGAAGATGGAGCAGACTGAGAGGAGAGAACATTCTCGACACACCAGTCAGTCACAGTACACAGAGCAAGGGTAGGCTGGGCCAAGGTGTGTGGCTTGTCACTGCTAATGCTGTGCTCTCCTAGCTGTGGCTCCCATGTTTCCTCCTGCTATACAAATATCAGAGCAATCTTATCTGTATCTACAAGAATAGTGTGTACCAGGAATTGTGGTAGACCAGTGATTGGCTAGAAAGAATTACCTCCTTTCACCTTTTAATGCAAATGCCTTTGTCTCTTTGGGGTCCTCTTTGACCAATGTGACCAGTATTTTGTGATTTTCTTTATACAGACCCTTTCTTATTACGTCAAATGCAGAGAGGCTGGGGAGATGGATCAATAATTAGAGCACTAGTTGTGCAAGCATGGGGACCCAAAATGGCAGGGCCATGTGTTGGCCTGCCAATCCTTCCAGCCTCAGAAAGCAGAGGCAGGGGAATTCCTAGAGCAGGCTGGCTGATGAGACTAGCTAGATCAGTGAGCTCTGGGTTTGATTGGGAGACCCTGCCTCGATGACAAAGTAGAAGCACAATGTAGGAGAGAGAATTCCTGGTAGAGCCCATGGCCTCCACTTGTTGGTATGCACATCCAAAGGCATGGCCATCCCCAAACATGTGTGCTCACACACATGCCAACACGCACACACACACAGAGAGAGACACTACATACAAACATGAGAATAGAAAAAGAAGTGTTGATATGTTGTTTGGGGAATAATGACAAGAAGAATGCGTATGCTTAGTAGAGACAGATGTGTGTGTGTGTGTATGTGTGTGTGTGTGTGTTTGTGCGCGCATTTCCTCAGCTTCTCTGGAAGCCAGCCAGCCCCAGTGATCCTCCTGTCTCTGTCCCACCACAAGAGCAGGCTTATAAGCACGTCCCAGATGTCTAGATTGTTAAGTGAACGCTAAGATCCAAACTCTAGTCCTCATGATTGTGCAAGTGAGTGGGTAAGTGTCCTTAACCATTAAGCCATCTATCCCGTCCTCAGATATATAGTTATAGCCCTGAAGTTAGTTGACTGAGTCTGAATATTCAGAATCCACAGACATGGAAGACCAACTGAATGTTGAATAATAACATATTAGATATTGAGTTGGGTACATTTGGTAAGATCATTTTTAACCACTTATTTTAGTTTTTTGTTTTGTTTTGTTTTTAATTGACTACCAGGACATTATAGATGACACATGTGACCTGCATTTATGGCTTCCACTGTACCTTTATTTGGCAGTCATTTTCTAGATGTCTGTACAATATGGTACAGCGTGCTTTCAGGGCATGGTTGAGGGATTCGGGCCCTTTACCTACCTGGATCCCAGGAGCTCCTGCTGAGGTCGCCATCATCTTAGCTCTTTGCCTCGCCCTGGCATACACACAGACATTTCAGAACCACAGGAAGGCTCCTGTGTTCTTTGCATTGTTGAATTGTCATTGCCAAAGGCCAAATACTCCAGGCCACAATTTCACACAGCACTTTCACATAACTTGGGGAAAGGTGCCTGTGGTGGTTTGAATATAGTTGGTCCAGGGAGTGGCACTATTAGGGGGTGTGGCCTTGTTGGAGGAAGTGTGTCAATATGGGGGTGGGCTTTGAGACTCCTATGCTCAGGCTCCACACCAGTGTGGAATGAGAGCCTCTACATGGCTGCCTGCTGAAGAGAGTCTCCTTCTGGCTCCCTCTGGCTGCCTTTGGATCAAGAACTCTTAGTTCCTCCATGACAGTGTCTGCCTGATACTGTTACACTTCCTGCCCAGATAATAATGGACTGAACCTCTGAAACTGTAAGCCAGCCCCCATTAAATGTCGTCTTTTATAAAAGTTGCCCTGGTCATGGTGTCTCTTCACAGCAATAGAATCCTAATGAGATTGTTATTCTAGAATAAGACAGGGCCCCTTACTCAGAATGTTTTCCTCACTCTTTCTGTAACGTGGACACAATAAACACCACCCAATCGTCTTTGGGTGGTTGGAGCCTTCTGAGCTGTATTCAGTAGGCAACTGCTCAGCAAATATTAGCTAAAGAATAACCAAGGAAGAAAGCAAGCTCTGCCACTCTTAGCATCTAAGCCAAGGTTCTACGTCTCCTCCAGTGAGACATACTGTTTCTGTTAAGCTTGAGTTCACTTCAAAGGATTGTCACCCTATCCTCACTGCCCACCTCAAGAAGCCAGGCCAGGGCAGTGTTTGGCTATCCTGACATTTCCCAGGATGTCCACAGAGCCAGTGGAGAAGGAAAACACCTGGCAGGGCGTCTGGCCCAGTGTCAGGCACTCTTCTGTGTGGCTCCCTTGGCCCTTCCTCTGCAGCAGCCGTCACAGAAAGCACAGGGGGCTTCGCAAGGCTAACCTGGGGGAGAGAGCACTGCTTTGCTGTAGGAGAGGCATTGGCACAGCCCCCGTGTGGGATGCACATCTGTAAGAGCATCCAAGTGTCTCATTGCTGATGAGTCACTGGGCAGAAGCCACAGAGCATCGGGTGGATGAGATAAGAAAGGAGGTCCGGGAGTGTCCTGCTCAGTACCCCCAATATCCTGTGTGTGCCTCATGAGCTTTGCTCGATGGGTTACATAAACAGCCAGCTATTTACTCCCGTGCCAGGGCCAGCCCTAGCTCCACATTTCCTTAGTTTCTCACAATTATTACGCACTGCTAATTTATGTTTATTACCATCAACTTCAGTGGTTTCCCTCACTGGACACTTTCTGCTACATGGAAATTTCTCTTCAGACCCCCATTCCCCCTCCTCCACCAAAATGCAAAAGAGGGTGTCCTGTTTGTGCGTTCGTCATTTTCTTGTATTTTAAAAAGTGTTTTATTTCCCCACATCTGAGTTTGATTGCTTCTAGGGGGCAAGGGGAAGTGAGTTCAGAGTCTGGCCCAGAGCATCGAAAACAAGTCTCCCCGGGTCCAGCCTCTCAGAACTCCCTGTGGTTCCTCTCTAACCAAATGGATGCTTTTGTGGAGACTTAAGTTATTGTGTACAGTAAACAAGTTTTTTTCCCCTTTCCTTTTAGCCATTTAATGTGGTATCATGA
The DNA here is from genome assembly GCF_963924665.1 of Micromys minutus. Classification (NCBI taxonomy): domain Eukaryota; kingdom Metazoa; phylum Chordata; class Mammalia; order Rodentia; family Muridae; genus Micromys; species Micromys minutus. The sequence continues at coordinate 68,084,363 of NC_137972.1, forward strand.
AAGCAAGAGCAGCTTGTTAATGAATAAAAGCTGAGATGGGAGAGGGAGGTTAGCGCATCAGCAGCACTTCCCCGGCTTACATAAGGAACATTCTTGCTGCATAAACAAGCTTCGCAAATGGAGGCTAAATCCTGTCCCGCACTGCTGGCCTCCACCAAGGTCTGTATAATATGGAAAAAATAAAAAAATAAAAAATATAAATGTTGTTGATAGTGACATTTTTCTGTCTAGCGACAAGTCATTAGTGTGGATGATGGGATTTAAAGTGTATTGGCAAGTCTCCCGTGGCTCTAGTGGAAAATATTACCTAGACACCAAACACGCGAGGAAGAAGTAAAAAGGGAGGACTGTGAGCTTCAGAGAGACAGAGAAGGGCACCGAGAATCCCATGTTCTTTTCAGTGACAACTGAACCCAGCACCAAATGATAGTTACTTTAATTTGTCAGATGCCATCAAAGAGACGTCCTTCAGAAAGGAACAATTGCTCTGTTGGAGACAGATTGTTTTGGGGGGGGGGGAGCGGGTATGTGTGGATGTTTGTTTATGAAAAGGAAACATAGGTATACGAATTATTACAAAGCATATAGAAAATACTTCAAATGTATAAATGAAAAAGAAGGGGGAGAGAGGAACAGCCCATGGGTTGAGTTCCCATACTACCTGAACTGAAAGGTAATCTTGTATGTGCTATAGAAAGCAAGCATTTCTATTCAAATGGCCACCACTCAAATTTTGATTTCCCTTTAATTTTTAGTACAAGGAGGGTAGCCTCATATTTCATTATGTTTGGACAGCAACAGGAATTCTAAGCATTACTTGATAAGGAGCTGCTGAGACGCCCACACACTTTTCTGAGATGGTGCTGGAGACACTTTAAACCCAAATCTAACCTCGATCCCTTTCTCCTACCCCCGAGTTGCTGTGAAGTTGGTCTTTGTCACACTCACACAAATGTGCTCATATTCATCTTTGCTTCCAAGGGAAGATGGGACTCAGAGAACGCAATCTGTCCAGCTGTGTATTGTCAGCAACATCCTACTCTAAGTTGTGAGAAAACCGTTTCTCCCTAAGAAAGTCTTCCTGAGCATCCGAGAAGCCGAGGCAAAGTCATACCCCTGAGAACTGTTCCCATGGTTTAGAAGACAGCCTATTTGCATTTTTCTTCACCCCCGTCCCTAAATTCTCTAGTTCAACAATTCTCAACCTGTGGATCATGAGTCCTTTGAGGGTTTGAACGACCCTTTCAGTGGCCTAAGACCATTACGAAACACTACAATTCATAACAGTAGCAAAATTACAGTTAGGAAGTAGCAACCAAAGTAATTTAATGGTTGGGGGTCACCATAACCTGAAGGACTGTATTAAGGGGTCACAGCATTAGGAAGGTTGGGAACCCTGATTAGATGGGCACAGGTAAAGGCCTCTCTTTAAACAGGCTGAAGATATGAACAGTCACATGAGCAATGGAGAAGAAAATGCTGCCCCTAACACCCCCAAGGGCAGCAAACCCACAGGGCATTCCAGGGCTTCTTTTACCATTCCACAGTTCAAAAGGAAAGAGAAATATCCAATCACTTGTAAGCCAAGAATGTATCTCAAATAAGAACTTGACAAGGAGGCTGGGTGCTGATGGTGGTGCACGCCTTTAAATCTCAGCACTCAGGGGCAGAGGCAGTTGAATCTCTGTGAGTTTGAGGCCAGCCTGGTCTATAGAGCTAGTTACAGGAGAGCCGGGGCTGTGCAGAGAAACCCCCCCAAAACAAAACAAGCAAACATACAAAACCTGACAAAGAGTTTAACAAAAAGTGAATGACAGACCAATCCCAGTTGTACCGATTTAAGGAGTTTGAGGGACATCTAGGCGCACAGAATCCAACAGTATTAAACAATACAGTTTTTGAGAAAGTAATGTTCTTTCTAGGAATGCAAATGTGGTTAACACAGGAAATCCACTGAGGTCGTCCGGGTGTTAACAAAGCTGACAGGATGAAGCAATGATCCCCCAGTATTCAGAAAACACACTGGAGATTCATTCACTCTGTGGCCATTGAAATCAAGATTAAAAAAAAAAAAAAAAAAAAAAAAAAACTGTTGGCGGTACAAACCTCCAGGCGATCCCATTGTGGAAGGGCTCTCATAGTTTTGTAAAATGTACCTCAAATGGCTCAGCCAAGTGCTCAATGTAAATATCAGGGAAATGTCTCCAGGCTTCAGCAGGGAGGTGGGAGCTTCCATGTATGAAAGAAAATGATGCAAAAATGGACCTGCTCTTCTCCAGAAGGATCCTTTCTGAAGAAACTGATCAGCCAGGACCTCAGCTGCTGGGGTAGGTACTAATGAGAGTCCTGAGGGAAAAGCCTCCTCACTCTCCCATGGAGATACAGAGCACAGCTTCTCCTAGCCACTGTTACCATTTCTAAAAGCTCCTCTACCCCTGCAAATCATTTCTCTATACTAAGAGAAAACTGCAAGGCATGCCAAAAGGAAAAGAATTAAGGAGCCAGGGAGAAAGCATCAGGGCTGAAATTGGGAGGGAAGTTGGACTCATCAGACCAGGAATGGAAAGCTAGTGTGATTAACAGGCCAAGAACAAGTAGACAGCAGACAGAAACAGGTGGGCAATGTAAGTAGACGGAGATATTCCAAGACAGAACTAGAGGAAAATGTTGAAGGTGAAACCTAAAACAGGAACAAAGATGCTTTGGTAAGCTTCTTATCCAAAGATTTTATGCTTGTTCTTTTTAATGAAATCTATACTGTGTCTCTGTGTTGGGACTGGTACCCATGAGAGAAGCTGTGAACAGAGTTCAGAAGAGAGGGTTAGAGGGTAAGATCCCCTGCAGTTGGAGTTACAGGTGGTTTGAGCTAACCGCAGTGGGTGTTGGGAACTAAACTTTTGGGTCCTCTGTTAGAACCATACACTGTGGCAACCACTAATCCTCCAATGGGCTTTTTAATAAAACAGACATAGGCGGGGGAAAAACCAATCTGATTTTGAGGACATTTCAACAGAAACCCCCAAAACTGAGAGGAGAAGGGAAATAAAGACTGAATAGAAAAAAAAAAATAGACAATCTGGGTAATTATACAAGATGTGTATACACACGTGTGACGGGGACAAAGAAAGGAGGCAGGAACATAAAGAATATTTGGGAACGGGAGTTAAGAGGAACATAAAGAATATTTGGGAACAGCAGTTGAGAGCACTTGCTACTCTACTCTTTCTGTGGATCAGAGTTTGGTTCCAAGTACCTACCCGGGTAGCTCATAGCCTCCTGCAATTCCAGATCCATTGGATCCCATGTCCTTGTAGAGTGAATCTCCTATGACTGTAAGAAAGCAACACCTGTCAATAAAAAGCTTATCAGCCAATGAGCCGAGGAAGGAAACAGTTGGTTGGGAGTTCCAATAGAGAGAGAGGAACTCTGGGATACAGTCAGGTGCAGGAAGAGATTTGTCCCATCTTCAGAGGAGACAGATGCATGAAATTGAGGAGGGGTAACCAGCCATGCCGCACTCACAGAAGAGAATAAATCGGTTAATTAAGTTATGAGCTAGATGGAGAAAAAGCACAAGCTTATGGACTAGACATTTATTCATACATAATTATCTCGGAATCTTTATATCAGGAACTGGGGCAAGGGTGGAAAAGCCCACGATTAAAAATTGCGCCCAATTTACCTGCTCTTAGAATCCAAGCTTAGAGCCTGAGAAAAGCATCCCGGATGGAAAGTGGTTAGCAATCACTTCCCAGCAGCTTTCTGGGGCAGGAGGCTAAATCCTTGAAGAGAGAGTGAGAGGAGGCCCATGAGCTGACTCAGCAGAGCTATGCCAAGGTGTCTCTTAGACTGGAGCCTGGGGCCACAGTAGCTGCAGCTTCTCCCAAGCACAGTTTGGTTCTAGAAACAAAAAGATTGAAAAGCCTGCTAGAGAGAGCTAGGTGTCCCAATTCAGGGTCCACTGAAAAAAGCATACAGCCACCTAGAGAAAAGAACCAATGGGAAGGGGGTGGAGCCTTAGTGAACCTGCAACAGCAGACCCTTAGACCAAGCTAAGAGGACAGTGCTAGAGACCTGTGGAGCCGGCAAAGGCACAGAGGAGCAAACAGAACATTTCCACGAGCTATGTGGAGGAACTGGAAAGCCCCAGATTTCTGAACTGGTAAAGTATTACATTTGAAAATAATAAAGACTTGGGTATAAATAATCATAGAAATAGTTTAAAGTAGGTAAATTGAAGTCCCTAGAGCATTAAATAAACTAAAAAAAAAAAGATACACAGCCTTAAGACTCTATATAATGCAACTTTTAAGTGGTTTCTGGATAGAAACAAAAGAGAAAGAGATAAATGACCTAAACGGAACTGACACATTACCGACTATGATGACTATTACATTAGTAATCTTCATTTTAGTCCTTATGCCTTCTCAAAAGTGGGGGAGGTTAGAGATGAGAGAGAGAGAGAGAGAGAGAGAGAGAGAGAGAGAGAGAGAGAGAGAGAGAGAAATAAGAACTGGAAACAAACCTTAAAAGATAAATTAGAAAAGTTTATAAATGAAAATGAGGAAAATAGTAAGGTAATAGAAGTACAAGAGAGAAAAATGAAAATCAGAGATAAACATTAAAAGTAAAATCAGAAAAGTTTACAAATAAAATGGAAGAACGTACTAAGATAACAAAGTTACAAAAAAAAAAAATTTAAATAGGACACAGACCTTAAAAGAAAGATTAGAAAAAAAAACTATTAATAAAATTGAGGAAGATACCAAATAAGGCCAGAGCCTTCAGCAACATCATATAATAAAAATTAGGAAAGTCGGTCAAAGGCTGTCAGAAAATCAACCTTAACTTATCTGGTTACTGTAAAACAAATGCTGGACACCCACAAAGCTATGAAGATTACATGGCCTCCTATACAAAGGCTAGATTTTTAAGAGTTATAGGGCTGAAGCTTTAATAGAGAAATAATCTCTAAGCATTTTTTTAAAGCCAACCTATTATGATTCAAGGGGGTGGTTACAGATTGTTATAGTCTTGGGCTGGGAGGAAACAAGCTGAGGGAGGCTAGATTCAGACATTACTTTTTCTTTTTCTTTTTCTTTTCTCTACCTTCTTTCTCTCCTATATACTGTTGGGGGGAAGGGGAAAAGGAACAAAAAGAAAAAGGTGGGAAATATAGGAATAATAGATTAAAAGGGTAGATGATTGGATCTACTTTTAGATCAAAGAACATCAACAAGGCAAGTATGTTTACATTGGTATGAGCTTTGTATGTTGATACAGATTTAGGATTATATTTTGCTGCAATACAACACACACACACACACACACACACACACTCACTATATATATATGTATGTATGTATGTATGTATGTATGTATGTATGTATGTTCAATACCTTACAATACTTGTGTAAGTTATTGTACCTGTATAAAATGAAGTTCTAGTCCTTGAAAGCTGCTATTGCAAACTATTTAGGATCATTTAAAAATGCAAGTTAGTAGTGAGACAGTCAAACTCATAGTCATGACAGATACTAGTTTGGTTAATTATAATAATATGTGTTCAAAGTGAACAGGTAGTAAATAGCTAGAAGCAAGAAATGTTTGGCTATTCAAATATGCTAGAGAGAGAGAGAGAGAGAGAGAGAGAGAGAGAGAGAGAGAGATAGAGACGGTCTCCAGAAACCAAAAGATCCTCAGAAAATGGCATTTTCAAATGTTTTAGTAATGAAGACTGTCTCAGACAATGAGAGAGGTCTGTCTGCTCCTGGCAGCTCCCCACTCCACTTCAAAGATGACGAACACTGAGGACCCTCCTTGTGGAGTTTGCTTCAAATATGGCAAACTATCCACTGGGCTTGACTGCCCTTCCTTCAACTAATGACAGCATGCTGAGCTCTTCCAAGGCAGGGTAACCTATCCTTCATATTTCCTCCTTTACAAAAAACTCTGACAGATATTCTGGGCCAGAAGGTCAATAATTCAGAGAAATTTTAGAGAACTGTCCTGGCAACCAACAGTGCTGTCATTTCTCCGGCTTTGGAGGCTGCTTGCCCGCAATTTCCTGGACACTCAGGACATATTTATCCCTTCTCAGGTCTTTGATGAGGTTGAAGAGCAGATAGCTAGAGTCTCACAATTAAGTTTAAATTGTTTTGTATTTGAGAAAAAAATGTAAGTTCTAAGATGTTTTGAGGTTGGTAATGCAAGTTATAACAGAAATTGATTTAGGTACAGAATTATAGATAGTTGAAAACTTCCTCAAAGTTTGTCAAATACATATGGACTAGACTTAGGGAATACAATTTTACCTGATAATTGTTAATAATTGTTGTTATTGTTTATAGTTTAGTGTTGAAAGAGAAAGAACCTTTTATTGAACTAAAAGGGAGTAATATAAAGAGAAACTCTTGTGTGTGATATGGACACATCACCTGACAACAAAAAGCTAATTGCCTTAGAGAGAATATCTTATGTCTCTATGGATGTGACACCTATCAATAAAGAATGTTTCATGTCCTATTGGTTAGGCAAGAAATAGGAGGTGGTGTATCTTGGAGGCAGAAAGAATTTGACTATCAAGCCAGGTGGGATATTCATCCAGGAAGAAGGTGTGATGAAATGTAATAAGCAAAAAAAAAAAAAAAAAAAAAAAAAACAAACCAAGAAACTAAGAAAGAGAATGAAAACCATCTCGTACATACACAACCTGTGTATGTATGTATGTGTGTGTGTGTGTGTGTGTGTGTGTGTGTGTGCAAAATATCAGTAAAGAAAACAAAAAGGCCTAAACAAAGCAATATGATAGCAAAAAATTCCAAAATCAGTTCTCAGCGCACATATCATGTGACTTACAACCACCTCTAACCCCAGCTTCATGGGATGTGACATCCTCTTCTTTTGGCCTTGGCAAACAGCCATATACGCAGTACACACACACACACACACACACACACACACACACATAAATTTGTCTTTTCAAACAGAGGTATATTGCCTGCCTGCCTTTGCTTCTTGCTGATGCATGGATTTATTCTGTTGCTGCTGCTGTTGCTGCCACTGCCATCCTCTACTGATATAACAACCCCAGTTTCTTTGGCTTTCCAATGTTTACCAAAGACTGACAACTCTCTGATGATTTTCTAGGTTCTCAGTGTCAGGTGAGATCGTTGGAGCACTCAGCCTCACAAGCAGCTTCTTGGTTCTCATGTTCTCCGGTGTGCAAACAGCCATTTCTGGACAACACCCCCTCCAGCCAGCATCATGCATGCCAATTTAATAGCTCCCCCTTTAAATATATATTCATTCTATTAATGCTGTTCCTTTAGAGAAACTTGATTAATACAATCGGTGATAAGTAAGGATTTGAAATTAGAAGCACTATACTTTTTATGTTAATGACTAAAAAAATGGAGTAATTATGCATAAATCAACAAAATGCCAATTACTTGTAACATACAGTCACTTACAATGTACAATCTACACATGCAATTATATAACACCATATAGTTTACTTATTTTATAAGTAAAATTAGAGAATTAGAAGGGAAGTAAAGGTAGAAATATAGAGAACTATTTCATGTTCATGAATAGAAAGATTTAATATTGTCACAGTTTTAACTTCTTCCAACTTGATCAAGAGTTCCAAATTAAATATAGTCTAAATAAAATTTCTAGAGATAGACCAAAGGAACAGAATAAATATTAAGGAAAACAAAACAAAACTGAAAACTAAAACCATCAGACTTAGAAGAACCCAAATCTGCTGAACAAATGATGTTAAATGCTGGCAGGAATGCAGAAAGAGCAGAACTTCATTCATTCCCAAGCTAACTGCAACATAGCACAGGTACATTTGGAAGGCAAGCTGGAGGTTTTAAATATTCTCACACAACACAGTCCAGCAATGCCATTTTGGGGTATTTTTCTAAAGAGCCTGAAACTTATGCCCACACAAAAGCATGCACAAAGATTTAACAGGAGTTTTATCTAAACTGACAATAAAATTTCTAAATTGGCAATTTCTGGATGGGCAGATATATTTAAGTACATTTAAAGTTATTCAGTACAACAAAGAAATGAGCTGTTAAGCTATGAAAATGGGCTGAAGAGATTGCTTGTCAGATAAGAGCACTTGTTTAACAAACATGGACATTTGAGTTCAAGTCAACAGTATCCACATAAGAAGCCGGGGTATGGCCAAATATACATCTGTAACTACTGTGGTGAGGGAGGTCTCACTGGAGGGTTACTTAGGAGGCATAATAGGGTTTGATGGCTGCAAGGGAGCTCCAGGCTCTGTGGAGAACCTGACTCAAGGGAATAATCAGAGAGTGATGAGTAGGATATCCTATGTTCTCCTCTGGTCTCCCTACACTCACTTGGGCATACATGTGAAATAAAATATGAAACATAAAGTGAGAAACACCGAATATACAATTAACAAGAAGATATGATAATCTGAAGCATGTGTCCACTGTGGTAGCTACTCTTAATTGTCAACTGGATAGAATCAAAAGTTACCTGCGAGACAGCACCTCTATGCGTGCCTACAGGGGATTTATCTTGATTGTGTTAGCTCACTTAAGAAGACCTGTCCCCTGTGGGTGGTGTCATTCCCTGGCTAGGATCCTAAACTCATTTCTCCTTGACTGCAGATGCGTCAAGCTCTTGCCAGTGTGACTTTATGTCCACAGTGGTCTGTACCCTTGAACTGTGAGCTAAAATAAGTATTTTCTTCCTTAAGTTACTTTTGTCAATGTATTCTATTGAGAGTAAGAGGAAAAGCAACTAAGACATAACCCAATAAAATTGCTGAAAAGTATGTGAATTTCAAACTGATCAGACTCATAGGACAAACCCACAGTGACAGCTGGAGGTTTCAATATTTGTCTTTCTAGAATACCAAAGATTATAGAGAAAAAGTATAGAGTAGAATTCAACATATAGCTCAACAAAATCTAAATGATATTAGTAGAAAAATACTTACAAGTATTCATGGGGCATGTGCTAACATATATCATATCTAGGCTGTTAAAATATCAACAAATGTAAAAGAGCTGGAATCACAAAGTCTGTCCTCTAACTACAATGGAATCCAACTGAAATCAGCAGGGAAATCCCTGGAACCTTGGAAACTAAACAACACATGTAAATAACCAAAGGACCATGTAAGGAGGCTTATTAAACTATGAATATGTTGAGATAAGTGAAAATTAAAATACAATGCATTCTGACAGTACAGACAGGCCATGAGTAAAGTCTTCTGCATTATGATTTGGGAAAAAGTGCAATGCAGCTAAATTTTGAAGATACAGTTAACACAGCACCAAGAGAAGTTTCTAACACTAAATGCATATTTGGGAAAGAAACAGAGCCAAAGCTTCTGCCTCAAGAGAGAAAGAGGAATCAAATAAACCCAGGGCAAGTAGAAGAAGGAGGGACAGAAACAGACAAAGTCAAAAACATAAAATAAAAATAGCAAAATTCTAGCAAAACCAAGATCTTCTATGAGAGTCACAAAATCAATAAATTTCTCCAAAGATTAGGAAGAAAGATAAGAAAAATGTCAATGGTTTGTAGAAGTGAAGGGAAGGACGATTCCCTTAGACCTGCAAACATCAGAAAGAAGATCCATGCTAATAATCCAACATGCACACATTTAATACTTGTGATAAATAGCCCTCTTCCTTTAAAACCACTATCACAAGTCATCCGATGGGACATAGATCACTCAAATAGCCCCCAAAACTCTTAAGGACATTTAATTTGTAATTTTAAAGCTCTCTTAAAACTGGTTTCCAGATGGCTTTACCAGAAAATTCTAGACCAGAATATTAAAGAAGAGTTAACATTTATCATATCTAATTTCTCCTGTCAGAACATTTCCTGATTTATTTTGTGAAGTCCAGAATCATTCTTACACTAAACTTGGATAAAGAGTGCATGAGGAATGGTTCCAGGTATGAACATCTAGGCCAGTATTCGAAAACTTCTTGGTGAGGGCTACAGAGATGACTCGGTGGTTAAGTGCATATTCTGCTATTACAGAGGAATGGAGTTCAGTTCCCTGTACCCACAGTGGACGGCTGGCAAGCACCTGTCACTCCAGGGCATCTGATGCCCTCTTTTAGCCTCTACAAGCACCCAAGTGTGTGTGCGCACACAAACATACACAGGCACACAGGAGCACATAAATAAAAAAAAAACTTTATTGGTATAATCCATCACATTAATAGCCTAAAGAACTACTTGTTCCAATTAATTGATTAATTAATTAATTAATTAATCGGAATTCCAGAAAATTGACCACTACTCACATTAACAATTCAGTTAATGAAGAAGCCAGTGAATTTGATAAGAAATAGCTACCACCATTCAAGGATGAACAGTATACTCAGTGAGCGCCCAAGGTGCTTTCCCCTGAGACTGCTACCAGGAAGGAATGTCTGTTGGCCAAATTTAACTCTACATGGACTTGGATTTCAGCCATAGAGCATGCTTTGCAGATGACAGAGAAAATGTCAAGGAATACATACAAAGTAGAATTTACAAGCGAATTCATTAAGGCTATAAGGAAAAAGATAAAACTACAAAACCAATCTCTACACTTCAGCAAGGAATATAAGGGCACTTACATAAAAAAAAAATTACTGTTGTGTGACAAAACTTTTCCTGAGGAGACACAATGCACCCATCTACTTATCACAGATGGGATACCCATAACAGATTATACAGATATCACCAAAGCCCAAGTTACTGAACCTATGGGTTTTATTGGGGTTACATAGAGGAGCAGAAATGACTCAAAGGAAGCTCTATCATGAGCTTCCACTCCCACCCCAGCACAACTTGACAGCTCATGAAAGTTGGGAACCTGAAACATACTGAACAGCCCACAGGTAGTTCAACAAGCTAGAGACTGTTCTTTCTCAATGACTCTGGTATAAACCTCTTCAGCGTTACTTGGCTACTTTCTGCTTCCCCCAGGCAGCTAATCAGATTATTCTTTCACATACTTAGCTCAAATCTGTCTGAAAGGGACTCTAATCTTTTATTGCTTACTCTAGCAAGAAGGGGCCTAGTGAATCTGGTCAGTTTCAGGGAGTTCCTGAGGCTATTTTAAATTGTTTACCTTCTTGCTTAAGGAGCAGGATTTTTAGAATGTTTTGATCTCTGGGGAAACTGTTACACAACAATCATATATAATAATTCAAAGAAAAGTGATATTTGTGATGGCTAATCTTCATTGACAAATTGACTGGATTTAGAATCACCTAGGAAACATAATGTCTTTCTGATCCTGTGATAAAATACATTGGCAAAATCAACCTAAGGGAGAAAGGTTTTCATTTAACTCTCAATTCATGGTGCAGTCCAACATGGTGAGAGAGTCAAGGCTGCAGGATCGTGAATCAGCTGGTTACATTGCACCCACAGTCAAGAAGCGGAGAGAAATGCATGCATTTTAGCGTCCATCTTACCCTCTCTATGTTATCAAAATCATCATTCCCTGCCCAGGACATGGTCCCACCAGCAACTAAGATGGGATTTTCCATATCAATGAAAACATAAAATAATTCCTCAAAAGCTTGCCCTGGGGATTTTAGATTCTGTCAAGTTGACAAGTAACACTCCATGTCACAGAAGCATCACAGATGTGTCTGTGAGGGTGTTCTCAGAGAACTTTGACAAGGAAAGACTGACTTGTGTGTGGATGCTATCATCTCAAGGGCTGGGAAGAAGGAAAGGAAAGAAAGGAAAAAGCAAGCTGAACATCTTCCTCCCCCTTTTCTTTTTCCTCTTCCTCTCTCCCCCCATCTTGTGCTTGTACTTTACCACCTAATCCATTCAGGCACCATCTCTGATTTCTGCTTGTGTTATTGTTTGGGAGGTATAAGAAGACATTCAGGAATGGCAAGAAGGCGCAGTGGGTAAGGGTGCTTTATGCCAAGTCTGACAACTTTAGTTCAATTCCTAGGATTGAATTTCAGTGGGCAGAAAGGACTTAATGGAAGGGTAGAACTAACTCCCCAAAGCTGTCCTCTCATTTCTGCCATCCTTCTCCCCTCCTCCCCCCACTCCTTGTCCCCTCTTTTGTTTGTTTTAAAACAGGATCTCACTATGTCGCCTTGACTGGCCTGGAACTTGCTATACAGAGCAAGCTAGATTCCAACTCATACACATCCACCTGCCTCTTCTCATGACTAAAGGAGTGTGCCACCATGCTTGGCTTTTACAAGCCTCTGCAATGTGACCAGCTATGGCTCCTTCTGCCCTGTCTTCTCTGCCGCGGTGGACTGTGTTCTGTCAAACTGTGAGCCAGGGGAAGACCTTTCTCCCTTTAGCTGCCACTTGGGCTATTTTATTACAGCAACAGAGAAGGAACTAACAAGGCAGGGCCAATCAACCAAACAATATGTAGGACATTAGTCAAATAAACCAAGGTAGACTTAAATGAACAGGCATACTACATGCATGACCTGGAATGGCTTCGTAACAAAGATGTCGGCTGTCTCCAAAGTGAATTTGCAAGATTAACACAATGCCTGTTGAAATCCCAATGAGCACTTTTATAAACACATGCAAGAGTATTTCAGAGTACATATGGAAAAGCACAAAGCACATGCAGTGAGATAAATTGAAGGTCCAGTAAAGAAGAATAAAGTGAGGAGTTTATTTCATTTCAAGACTTAAGACAGAGGTAAGCTGGTTGGGAGTGTGGTGTTGGCAACAGGCTCCACAGAGCAAGAACAAGCAGCAGAGCCCAGCAATGCAGCTGCACGCTTGTGCTTGTCTGATTGTGATGATTTCATACACCTCTTGCCTATGTTAATTTAGTGTTTACATATATGTGCATGCACATGAGTTCTTGTGTGAGTGGAGGCCAGAGATCAACTTCACTATCTTCCTCAGTTCCTCTCCTCACTTTTGAGACAGGCTCTCTGGCTGAGTACAGAGCCCATCGGTTCAGCTAGACTGGCTGGCCAAGGATGCAGGGGACCTTTGTGTCTCTGACTCCCTACCCCAGGTTTACAGTCACTGCCACTCTGCTTCCTTAATGGGTGCTGGAGACGGAACTCAAGTCTTTGTGTCTGTGTGGTTTGCATCTTATCACCTAATCCATGCAGCCCTTACTCTGATCCCAACAACAATGCTTGTGATGATGTTTTTTCTTTCTTTCTTTTTTTTTTTTAACAAAGCATCAAAAGGACTTCATGGACCGCAAGAGGGCTCAGCTGGTAAAGGTGATTGCTGCCAAGTCTGGCAACCTGAGTTCAGTCCCTGGGATCTACGGAGGTGAAAGAGAATGTTGTCCTCTTACCTTCACACACATGCCCACCCCCACCTCCCTTAACCCTGCCACAAAATAAATGTAAATTATATATTGGCCACCTAAATTTGTTTTTAAGAAAGAAGATCTGATGGGATTTGCAATAAAAAGTTTTTAATTATAGTTACTGGAATAAAGACAAGCCTTTGTAAAACTTGGGCTCTTAAAGGTTCCAGCACATCCCAAATAGCATCCCATGGTCCTTTGGAACAACAGTCAAGTTCAAACATATGGCAATGTTAATGTCAAGTTGCCTGAAGTAACCATATTTTGTTTTACTCCCTGGAGAAAAACATTGCCTAATGAGGAGTGAGGCTCAAAGATCAAAGGGTTCTAGGGCTGCTCTATGTTGTGTTTGGTTAGAGATACTCAGGGAGATGGTGTCATTGTGTTGTAGGATACAATAGGAGATGTTGGTAAGGAAATGGCTGGATGCAGTGCCAGGTAAGGACTGCCAGTCTCCACAGCTTTGCCAAGGGGCCACCCTCAAAACTAGGTGCTCTGCATGGCAGTGCTAGGCAGAGGGAGAGATGCTCCTCTACCCTGCTCTTTGCTCTGAGTATCTTCTCTGCCCTGGCCTCAAAAGATGGGTTGTTTGGTGTTTTATCAAGGCTAAAGTTACTGCACAATTTTTCTGCCAAATTTCGCAGAGGGAAGTAGCTTGATGCTAAACCTGAGTTATGGTTTCTACAGTGGTTTCTTCCACCACTGAGTTATAGACACAAAGCAAAGGCTGCAATAGTTCTCTTGAAGTGTGTGGCCTTCTCACTCTCTTCTGAGCAGACCAAGCATTCTGTATTTGCTCTGTAAGCAGCAAGGGCACAGGAGGGACTCCCAGTGCCTGTGGATTGTGTGGCGATGTCCAAGAGTTGGTGCACGGAACACTGTCAAGTGGAGAGGAGTCCTCACTCACATACTTGTACAGACGAGACTCACAGAGGAAAAGGGCGTGATGGCAGCCTAATCTAGGATTGTATTTCATTTAGTCCTTAATGGTTTGGTGTAATAACAAGCTGATACCCATTTTAAAGGTTAGAAATCTCACATTGAAACCAGCACTGCTGCCTTCTCTTGAGAAGTTGGGATCTTGAGCAATGCTAGGCAGCGTATATCTCTCAAGGCGACTCAAGGATAGAAATAGGGATTCAGTGCCTCCTTTAGGCAGGATGCTCAGTCTCAAAGCATGCTCACCAGCTGGCAGCATCAACATCACCTGAAAGCTTTCTGGGAATAATGATCCTAAAAATGAAATCTCAAATTCATCACAGAAGAGAACAGAACCAGAAGTGGATATTGGGAGAGCAGAGGTGGGGAGAAGTTAAAGGTTACAAAGTTTCAGCCACTCAGGGGTAAGTTTTCAAGACACTAGAATTGACTAGAGTCGATAAAAACGTTGCACATTTCAAAGTTGATAAAAAGAATGACTTTCTATTGTTCTCCATAGGAAAAAATATAGGAGATGGATACATTAACCATCTTAGAGTTGTTCTGGAGTGTGTACACATGTCAAAGCAACAATATTGAGCCAGGCTCTGCTCTATTTTCTGCTGTGATAACTGCCTGCCGAAGACCAGCTAATTTATAAGGAATAGCTCATTTATTCCCTGCCCTGTTGTGGAGGTTGTTCAGGTGTGTGGTGCTCATCCCTGGTGAAGGTCCTTCTCAAAAGGCATGGCATAAAGACAGGGACAGAAAGTTGTGCTCAACCCAGGGTAGAGCAAGGTGCCAGAGAGCTCACTTGTATAACAAAGCCATGTCATCCATGACCTCATTAATTCATTAATCCATGAGCATGTTAGTCCACTTGAGAGTGTTGGAATCACATGAGCCATGTGTGTGACTTTGACTATGCACCCACCCACATCTCAAAACACATCATCAAACTGTCATGATCATGAGATGAGATTTCACATTTTACTCCCCCAGCTTCTGGTTATAGAAAACACCATGCTTTCCTCTGTTAAAGAGGACTAGTCCAGATGATGCTGACGTATCCCTTCCAGATTCTTCATCCTCCTCTTTGCTTCCAGAGGCATTTCTTCCAGGCCTTCATCTTCACTAAAAGCTGATGTTGCTGAAAAGGTTTGGAGAGCAAGAGTTGGAACCATTTTCTGTGGGTTGATTGATCCAAGTGTGATGGAGAGGCTTTGTCATCTGACTACTGTGGCAAATACTAGCTTGGACATCTTTGTAAACTTTGTTGGGAGGTCTGCAGCTTCTGCTTCAACTGATCTCTCATCAGCACTGTGACTGGAACTTTCCTCTAGTGCTGGAAGGAGAAGAAGTCTTACTTTTTAAAACAACTTCAACAACTCCTTTTTCTTCTTCTTCTTCTCCTTCTTCTTCTTCTTCTTCTTCTTCTTCTTCTTCTTCTTCTTCTTCTTCTTCTTCTTCTTCTTCTTCTTCTTCTTTTTCTTCTTCTTCTTTTCTTCTTTTTCTTCTTCTTCTTCTTCTTCTTCTTCTTCTTCTTCTTCTTCTTCTTCTTCTTCTTCTTCTTCTTTTCTTCTTTTTCTTCTTCTTCTTCTTCTTCTTCTTCTTCTTCTTCTTCTTCTTCTTCTTCTTCTTCTTCTTCTTCTTCTTCTTCTTCTCCTCCTCCTCCTCCTCCTCCTCCTCCTCCTCCTCCTCCTCCTCCTCCTCCTCCTCCTCCTCCTCCTCCCCCCCCTCCTCCTCCTCCTCCTCCCCCTCCTCCTCCTCCTCCTCCTCCTCCTCCTCCTCCTCCTCCTCCTCATCCTCATCCTCCTTTTCCTCGTTGCCCTAGTAAGAAAACATATTTTCACAAGGTATCAATCATGAGCCAGGCATACCCTGGTAGCTTATTTTAAAACTTCCTTTCTGAAATCTTTCTCCTAAGTATTTGTGTTTATATTCATAGATTAGTGTTTCCTTCAACCCCACCCCTATTCAGTGAGCTAGCTGTTGGCTGTTAATGCTGTTAAGGGTAAGGGGAATCGCCTTTCTTTGTGTGTAGCAACCCCCCCCCCACATACACACACATACATGCTCACGCAAACAACCCTAATTCAACTCTGAGTTATAAAGTGTTAAAGCGATATGGAAGTAGGAGAGTGACGAGTTGGAAATAGGACTCCAGAGGGAATGGGAAAAGAGAAAAGAGGCTAAGAGGATGTGATCAAAACATATAACACGCACATAGAAGATTATAAAAGCAATAAATAAAATTAATTAAAATAAAATACTCTGAGACTGGCATTGCCCTGAGCTAGTGATATGTAGGTGTGATGGTTTCTCCAGATGTTAGGCAATGGTATTAAGGCATGGTTCCTGGACATCCTGAGATAATGTGGAGAGCAACTGATATGCCAGTGTTCTGGGGCTACTGGGGCATCTGTCATTTGTGATGTTTCTACACTATGATGGTTTCTTGGAAAGTACGTCAAGGAACACCTGAGTTACCATCACAGCAGCTGTGCAGATGGTTACTGCCTTTGTATTCCAAGTTCTTAGAAGGATCCTGACCCCTATAGTGGGTTCTATAATGTTCTAGTTGATCATTACAATAATCAGAAGGAGCACTTGATTTAGTGTTCAGGTGAATGTAGAGAGCTTAGGCATATATGTCTGTCTTTTCAAAATCATTGAAGTATGTCTGAAGACCAGCCTGGGCTAAGAGAAAGCAGGGAGGGGGTGAATTGAAGTTAGGGGCTGAGCCCTATTCCATTGATCACTAATTTTAAAGAATGTCGTACAGCTGGATCTTATGGAAACATTTTCTCAGTTGAAGCTTTCTCCTTTAGAACAACTGTAGTTTGTGTCAAGTTAACACAAGGCTAGCAAGCACAGGGTGGGGGTAGGGTTGAGGCAGACATCTGCACAGACTCCTGAGCAGAGTTAATAGTCACATGCCTATTTCTAGGATTGCACATCTGCCTTCCATAGGATGTCCCCTTAATGGAGAGTCCAGCACAGACGACCTACAGAAATGAATGCTGTCAGAACACCACTGTCCCAAACTTGATCAAATGCCTTGACCTGGCAATGAATCAGAAATATAGCCCAGGACACTTCCCTGTAGTGTTAATTTTTCACTGAGTCGTGCTTTCTCCAAAACCACTGCACCAATCAAAAAGCTATACAGTCTGGTTTTGTGTTAGGACTATGGCTATCCCTTCCTCTTTTAGGGAATGGCTAATCCCTGCTACCCTTGGAGGAAAGTGGTCCCCAGGAAAAAGAAGTCAAGAGCTCACTCAGCCTTGAAACAAGAGATGCTACAGGCTTTCTCTCTATAGAACTGGGTCAGGGTGCTGGCTTGTACCTGTGCCAGCACACAATCCTTATGGAACTGTTCTGATGTTGTCTCTGGATGGGGGAAGACTCAGACAACAGAAACGAAACAGCAGTCAATGTCCTTGGGGATTCACACAACTTTCTCACAGAGAAACACATTGGCAAGGTTTTACTTGGCCTCAGGTATGAATGCCAGACTTCCTGGAGATCTTAACCCTACCAAGAACAGAAGAGCAATATTCAAGTATCTTCAAGGCACATATACTCTTTCTCCCTCTGTGCCCTCTGTCCTTAACCACTGGGACCAATTCTCTGGCAGACTCTCCTCTTGTGAACCCTAAATACAAACAAGGCTCTCCCTGGCTTGGCAAAGAAGAAAAAAAAAAAAAAAAAAAAGCTCCTGCTTTCTTGGAAAACAGAGAGAACTTTTAGCTCTTTTTTTTTTCTGGGGACATCCTGTTAAAAACAAGTGACCAACAAGTGGTCAGTGGTAAGCGGGGACCCTTTTAGGCAGCTGTTCGAACTGGGGGTGAAGATACTGGTTCTGGGCTGGTTGGTGGTGGTGGAAAGTACATGATGGTATTAATGGCTCACCCAGAAGCCCAAGCCCAGCTGGCTGTCTTTCCCTGCATATCTGACCACAAATCTGTACAGACAGGGTATAGAAGCGGAAGGAGAGGGAAGGAGCCAGAGAGGTTGAGGATGTAGCATAGTGGCAGAACACTTGCCTAGCATAATAAATGCATCTATGTGTACATTATCAGTATCATTATTGTTGTTGTTGCTGCTGCCACTGCTTTTTCTCAAGACAGGGTTTCTCTGTGTTGCTCTGGCTGTCCTAGAACTCAGTAAGACCAGGCTGACCTCAAACTCAGTGTTCTGCCTGCCTCTGCCTCCTGAGTGCTAGGATTAAAGGTGTGCCACCACCACCCAGCTCTGTATGCATACACATTCTTGCACACGCTACCCATCCCAGTGGGTTGCTTTTATGGGGATACAGAAGAGCTAGAATGGCCAGGGTGCTGACTTAGCCTACTCTCTACAGTTGTCAAGTGGTACTGGCAAGGAGATGCAACTCTCAGTCCCAGACATTGATTTCCCCAACCCTAGGCAAACTATGCCCCACGTATGACAGTTCAATGCTAACACAAACATGGTTTTTGTCCCAATTCACCCCTGCAACCCTCTTTCAGGTAGTTAGCGCCCCAAACTTCCAAGTAGAAACACTGGGGCTCAGAGAAGTTAAATAACTTGTCTTCAAAGACACAGCTTCTTCCCAGCGTGTCCCTCACCTCATAATCTTACTCCACTCCCTCCCATTCCCCACCCCACCCCCAGTGCTCAAGAGCCCTAGTCTGAATCCCTTAAAGAATTAACAAACATTAGCCAGAGGAGGGCCCTCAGGAGTTCACTGCCCTCATTAAAGTCCAGACACGTGTTTTCAATTTCCTTTTCCAGAACCCTGGGGAAGACTTGTTCAACAGCTCCGTAGACAGCAGCTGTAGACACAGATCATTTTCTAGGGTCCTCAGTCAGTAGATCCCCCATCAGATTTATCCTCTGGGTCACTGTCACTATGCCTGGAAAGGAGACAGCCACGCCTAGTCCCACCTCAGCCTTCGTTTGGAACCTTGGAGCCTTTGATCCCCTGGGTGTGATACGGAGCCAGAGTGGACTGGTATCTAGTGTGTACTCTGCAGGTTTTTTTTTTTTTTTTTAAAAAAAAAAATGGTTTCAGAAGGTCATGAACACTTGAGCTTTAGACCTAAAGCCTCATATTTCCCAAATCTCAGTTTCTCCCATGGGCATCCCCCATGGGAGAACCCTGTCCCCAACACTCCTTCCCTGTGCTGGTGATTTCCAGTGGGGAAGAGGGAGACCCATGGTCTGTGCTTGCCCGGTTAAGGAGGATCCTGCTGTCTCTGCTTCCGAGGAGATGTGGAAGGATGGCTTGGATTATTCCGGAAGTTTTGTGTCTTGACTCAGAGAGAACAGACACTCCAGAAAGCCACTAAACAATGCCTGGATTTCAGAGAGTTATGGTCCTCAAAGACAGCAGTCCAGGGTGGGGGCTATGGCCTGGCAGGGGGACCTGGGTAGGTCAGTCCAGAATTTCCATTAGGAGGTGTGAGGCAACAGTCAGTCACCAGGGAAGCTTGTGGTCTGAGAAGGCAAGGGGAGTCATCAGTGGGCTGGAAGTTAGTCAGAATCCAGGCCTAATAGCCAGTGAGCCGTGAAGAGATACAGCTGGACTTGAAAAGTATGTCTGATTTTTTTTTCATTAGGAACTGGTTTTATGTGACATTTCTCTAATTTTGTTACAGTATCAGCATCTAATTTAATTTACAGGCAACAGAGCTACCCCAGCCAAATAAATATATCTATTGAGTGACTGTGGCCTCCCTGTCAGTGAAAGGCCTGAGAATGGGGACACTGGAAAAAATTACTGGAGAATAGGGACTTTATTATAAGAGGTATTAACCCCATGGATAGACGGAGAGGCAACAGCGCAATGTAAGCTCCAGGGGAAGTTCAGATCCCAGAGACAGAGAGAGCATGGTGGAGAATCAGAGCCTCTGTGGAAAAAGTAGAAGTCTGTTAGAAGGATGGGGCAGGTGTCCCAGTACAAGCCTGATTCCCAGGTAGGAGGCAGGAAAGCAGGTAGGGAACAGGCCTCTTTGATGGCTGAAGGGTGAGACTAGCAAGGGAAGCTTCCGGTAGGAAGACCTGAACCAGCCTAGAGAACAAACTCTCCTTTATTCTTTCAATTACCATCCACCATCTGCTGTGATCCAGCCACTGAAACATAGGGTCGGTTCATTTGCACATTAAATTGCTGTCACATTAAATTGCACAGATTCTGTGGTTTAAGATAGAAATGTATGCCTTGAGGTACCAGAAGTCAGAAGCAACCATCCAGCATCACTGAGCCAAGATGGAGATGCTGCCCTGAAAGCTCTAGGATAGAATCTGTCCCTTGCTTTCCTGGCTGCTGGTTCTCCCGGCTCTGTATTTAATCTTCCTTAGCTTCTCACTGAAAGGGGGACTTGGGGCTTGGTCTAGGACACCTGGGAGAGCCATTTCTTATTACAACAAGGCAGTGGTTCTCAACCTTCCTCGTGCTGTGACCCTTTAATACAGCTCCTCCTGTTGTGGTGGTCCCCTATAATAAAGTTATTTTCATTGCTGCTTAATAACTGTGATTTTGCTACTGTTACAAATTGTAATGTAAATACTTGTGATTTTTGTCTGATGGTCTTAGTTGACCCGAGTGAAAGGGGGCTGAAACCACAGTTAGAAGATGATGTCTATAGATTCTAGGGATTAGGATCCGATATATTTGAGGCTTTTACTCTGTGGGCATGAAAGAACAGAAGGGGCAAAGTTTATGTCTTTCTAGGTCTGGCTTTCTGGACAGGAGGCCCAGGAAAGCCAATAAGCCAATAAGTGCATAATGAAATGTCCTATTACTGAAGTCATAGGAAGAACAAATTAGGTCCTTTGGGAATAGTTCTCAAATGTCAGGGATGTTTCATCGGTAGTGGGAGAGCCTGGATGTCCTTTGACAGTACTGTGTGTGCCCAGGTTACTCCCATGGCAAGTGCTGGCTACAGCCCAGACAGAGACTTGGCTCATAAGAGCATCGCCCTGTGAGGCTGGAAAACACCATAGGATGAGGAAAAGTTCTAGGTAAAAGGCAATCCAATGAGATGCCCCCACATCCCCCAGCACCTATTATAGACACTCATCCGCCTGATCACAGCTGCGAAGGGCAGCCTACTGGGGCTCTTCTGCAGGGCTTAGTTGACAAGGACCTCTTGGAGTATGCTTCCCTTCTGTGTCTAACCCTACTAGAAAGAGTTTCCCTGACCCAAGAGAGTGTATGTTATAGTTTCACAGTCTAAATACATCTGTTAACTGAGTAGGTACCAAGGAATAAGGTAGGGGTAACTTCTGCTTAGGAAGGCCTCCACTCTTAGCGGGAGGACTTGGCCACCCCAGAACAGTAGGCTAGTCAGACAGCACAAAGCCAGCTCTTGCTCTTGGAACTCATATAGCATTGAGCTATGAGCATAACTGCACAGTCGCTTGCATTCATGCCAGTGTTACCAATTTCAGAACAGCCCCTGGAGAAGGCCCTGGGACTTGAAGGCCACTAATGCAGCAGTTAAGTCTGGCCTGGGTCTTCTGTGGTCTAATACTTCAGGATGCCTCCAGCTGATGTTTTGTTCTTCATGACTCTGGGTAGAAACAGACACAGGCAACATCCAAACTCCTTCAGATCCCGGCAGATAGTGTGCCCCACACATCTATTCTAAATGTATACTATGAATAAAATCATCCGAACTCATTCCCCTTCATCCTGCCCACTTTGATGTCTCCAGATGTTGGGAAACCCTTGGATGTGTAGGCACCTGGTCTTCCCAGTTCTGCAGTAGTAGAGAGTTGGGATGGCTCCCTCCTGGTTGGGAGCGTGGGTGGACCAGGCAAGAGTCAAGTACTTGGTATCTCCGTTGTGAGTAATCAGGCCCACTTCCTTGCTAAGGAAGGAGCTGTCTGGGCAGGTCCTCAGAAAGCAGGGAAGAGCTCTGAGCTCTGAGCCAGGTTGGACTGGAGAAAGATGAAGTCCATCTTGGGGCTGCTGTGGGTTGTACCTTGGAATACAGAGCTAGGCTTGGGTTATTTAGGGCTTGACCACAGTGTCCAGAAGCAGCTAAAATAGTGGCTACAGAGAATGTGGGGACTGTTGTCCTGATCATACTCTTGGCAGCTGTGTGGCCTTGACTAAGAGCTCCTTAGGACACCCTGGGTCCCTGTCTGAAAAAGGAGCAACACATTTCACAGGACTGCTATAGACAGTGGGTAACAATTCAGTCTGACCTGTAATACATAATGGGTACCAAGTTAAATGGGAGACTGTTATTACAACATCCCTCCAGACCAGCCTCTCTTCCCATTGCAAGCCTTCACTGTGAAGCTCCTGTGTAGGGAATTTACATCCTGTTACATGGCAAGGGATCAGTGAACACATTTCTTTCGAATTGGCAAGTCACCTGTCCACTTCCCTCCCAACACGAGGTTAGATTTAATGTTCTTGTCTCTCACACAATTGAAATAGCTAGGTATCCAACTTCCAGCCAGTAGAATGACCCTACCTCACTATCATTCTGGAGAAGAACCTAGAGGCCAAA
Organism: Micromys minutus; assembly: GCF_963924665.1. NCBI lineage: Eukaryota > Metazoa > Chordata > Mammalia > Rodentia > Muridae > Micromys > Micromys minutus. The sequence continues at coordinate 68,107,136 of NC_137972.1, forward strand.
GAAGGACAACGAAGTCCTCAGCTGCCACTGGGAAAGAACCAGCCAGGGATCACCACCGTGGTAATGAAAAAGAAACTTTCAGCACAGGCATTAGCCACCTGTGGATTGCAGTCCGAATACGTTCTTTCTGCTGTCTGTTTTTATATGGTATTTTGTTTGTCCACTCAAAGTAAATTTTAACATTTGAAAACGTGGTTCTTTTGTGAAACAGGACAATTGTATAAAGCTGAAATTCTAGTACCCATACGTAAAGTCTAGGGCACAGTGACATCCATTCATTTCTGTACTGTCTGTGGCTACTTTCACACAGTTCCAACAGAACCTGGGGCTGGCAGAGCCTCGGGGGCTTCCCATCAGGCCCACACAGATGAGCTGCCAGCTCCGGGGTTCTATAAACGAGGATTTCGGGGTTGGTACAAAAGTTAGTTTGGACGAACTCACACACAGTGAAGGGGTTTCTCTAAAGGAATGTGATGAATACTTTGAAGACTTTGAGACATAAGGTAAAACTGCTTTTTTTTGAGGATTCTGGGAATTTGCCCATCTGCCAAGATTTGTCAGTGGCAAGGGGGGTCACTGGTGGTAGAACATTGTAGTACAGTGTTTGTCTTGCATGCACGAGGCCTTGGTTGTAACTCGCAGCGTGATGCATAGGATGATGCGGGAGGACGGTGGGAAGGGAGAGAGTTGGACCTCAGACCAAAATAAGCAAAGTACCCTGTCTGTGAGAGGAAATCATTGTCTGCAATTCAGACGTGTGACCTTGTTTCCCCGTGAAACAGCATGGTGATTGGAGCTGCGGCCCATGTGAATAGAAACATAGCTACCCTCCTATTCTTGGCGGAGGCAGTCCGTGCCCCTCTTCAGAATGTCTGAGATTGCAAACAGTACCTAACCCTCTGTCAGTTAGGGTTTTCCCCTGCACCTGCACATCTGTGATCAAATTGTTTATGAATCAGACACTGAAAAAGACTGCGGGGAACATTTTGGGAGCACAGAATTAACTATTATACTAATCCATTGTAATGGAAGTTATTTTTTAAAAAATCAGAGTTTATTTCTAGGACTTTCCCCTTAGTATTTTTAGATTATGGTTGACCTGAAGTAATTGGAGCCACAGAATCAAAGGCATGAATAAAGGGAGACTACTGTTTTAACCTTAGGGTGCTGAAAAGTCTCTAGAGTCTGAAGATTCAAAGTCTCCTTCACAGCTTCTCAGACCAGGGCTGGCCCTGGAAGAAAGCTCTCCCGTGCAGACACACTGCTACCAGAATGTCTGCAGATGACACATATGCCAGCTCAAGCCAGCCTGCCCTTCCCTCTCATCCCTGGGCTGCCTTAGCTTACCCTGATTCTGCTGAAAGCAGAATTTAATTAGCTAGGGGTAGAGAAATCACCCCGTGGCTTCGCAAGGAAAATCAACACGCCCTGCAGTTGGGGAATGAGGGATCCCAACTGCAAATATGTACAGACCTGCAGAGTCCTCTCTGAGCACTCGTGTTCAGAGATAGCTAGGGAGGACTCGAGAAGATGAGAGTCAAGGATCACAGGGCCCGAAGCCCATCATATCCACTGGCCGGGAACTGCTGTAAGAAACCTACGCAGAGAATGAAAGGCATAGGAACCAGGGAATGTTCTGCAGGGACAACACAGAGGGGAAAGAAAGGTAATGGAGAAGGAACATCAGCGTGGCACACCCAGCGGCTGCCAGTCACAGCACCCCACTGCTGAAGGAAACTGAAAGGGAGCCTCTTGCCAAATTTATTGATAAGTAAAGGTCAGCCATGGAAGTATTTACACCACAGAAACTGCTAAAGGCCACAGCACAGGACTTTGTGTTTTGTCTGGTTTCAAAGAGTCAGTTAAGAAGACACACTCTGTTAGGCATGGGATGGGGGGGGAACAGAAGGGTCTGTTTAGTGTAAAAACCCATGGAGCACTCCAGCTCTGTAACAAACTGATGAGGTAATGCACATTTGTTTTAGAGAGATTTTTCTCAGTGTGGCCCAGACAGGTTCTGTGACTTGCTCAAAGTCATCCATCTAACAAGCGCTAGGTGCTTTAGGAACAGATAGCTTGTTCTGTTTTTCTCCATTTCCCTAACAACTAATGAATTACTGCAATTACGTAACCAAAAAAGAGCCTGTGGTGTCAGTTCCTTAAGCTACCTAAAAATTTCAAAATTCACCTGTTCTGTCCCACCCTGCTTCTGGCTTCATCTGTGATTTCTCTTCTTGAGGATTTTATTTTCTTTGGTGCCAGTGAAGTCTAAAGGTAAAATCTTGCTATGCATCACAGGCTGGCCTCGAACTCATAACCTTTCTACCTCAGCTAACACTTCCTGCCTTAGCCTCTCTGTGTAAGGTTTACAAGCATGGACTCCATACCCAATAGAAAAGATTGTGTGTGTGTGTGTGTGTGTGTGTGTGTGTGTGACCTCGAGAGTGAATTCCAGAGGCCTGGCCTCAGAAAGCTTTGGCTATATTGCTACAGAAATGAGCAACTACTCCAGGAAAGCCAAAAGAAATAACCACAGGGAGCAAGAAACCCCGATTGTTGCCAAGTTCACAGATAAATGAATGACTCCCAAGAGCAAGCCTAACAGGGAATATAGTCCACCTGGCTGTGACCCTTTAGAGGATCTGCTATCAGGTAGCATGGAGGTGGGAGATGGGGAGCCTGAAACAGGACCCCACACTTCTGTGACCAGGAACACTATTCGTATGGGCAAGCGTTTGGAATTACCTACCTTTTTTTAGCTTGTCATGCAAACATAGGGACCTGAATTCAATCCTTGAAACCCATGCAAAAAGCTGAATGTGGTACACACACTTGTGATGCCTGCACCAGAGAGGGGATAGGCAGATGCCAGCCAGCTTAATCAGCAGCCAGGTCCTGGTGAGAGACGTTGTTTCAACAAAGCTAGTAGATGGATCTTGAAAAGTTGACACAGGCGACCTCTGGAGGTCCCCATAGTCTCATGCCCCTGTACCCACACACATGCTCACATCACAATGTTCAAAGACAAATAGCCAGTTGCTGAAAGTAAAGCGAAAAATTCATTTCAATAGAACTTTTATTGATTATGAAAAAGACCAGAGGTCCCAAACTAGTTCTGAAGGCAACGTAGTCTTGGAAGTCATGATGTCCTGCTCTCGTTTCAGCACAAGTTTGTGTTGTTCTGAGAAATGTAAAGTTCTTCATCTTGGGCAACGTCTGCTCATTTCTTCTTGGGTCCGTGATTCAGTCAACCTGACTTCTGACAGTGTATGGCTCCTTCCATTGAAGCAGGATCTTTCTTTTGTAAGGTTTATTAGAGCCAATTAAGGTCTCTGAAGGACATTTCAGAGATGCCCACAAAGTGAATTTAGGAGGTTTCTGCTTCCAGACAGACAATGTTCTACCAACAAGCACCCGGGGCAGATACATAAAAGTCTTCAGAACATAGCTTTCAACTCTCTCCCTTTCCCCCCAGGAGCTTCTCAGAACATTCCTGTCATGTGGATGTGCTGGTCATGGGAGTCTGGTGGACACAGAGATGGGAGATGGAGCACCTTGCCATGTGTGAAGTGGGTAACTGGTCTGGAATTACCTACTTCCCATGTCTAGTCTAACCCGGATAGTTGCAAGACTTAACAATGCTAGTTGCATATAGAAACTGTCTCAATAATTTCTAGATATCCATCTCTTCTGCAACCCATGAGTAATTCTCCCCAGTATCTCCATACACCTCAGACAGAATGCTTGGATCTCCCCATGAAGGGATTAGTCACCTACATAAATAAGGGTACAGATGGCTGAGGAAATACTCTGAGTCTCATGGTGGGACTGCCAAGAACTAAAATGTGCTTTCACTCTAGGAAAGCACATGATGCCACAGCATACACGACAAGTGCGTCATCTCACCCACCACCTTCACTCCCACTCCCAACAATGGACAATGGTGTAGAACGGGCCAGCATGACATCACCAACACTCGCTCTTCCCTCTAGCCAGGACAGCAGCACTCCGGGATTCCTTCTCCTGTGACTCACTCATCCATTCTCAGTCTGACCTGACTCTCTGTCACCTCACAGACTCTTGGAGTCTTCCCTGGTCCCACTGACTTGCTCTCAGACCTTCCTTCAGCCCTAGCTAGTTGCTACCTAGCCCAACAGCCCCGGGAAAGTGGAGGAACACTGGTTTTCACCAGGGAGAAAGTTGTGTGTGGTTTCAAAGCTGGCTTCTCCCATCTTCTTCCTCCTTTACCATTCTCTTCCTTGATCCCTCATTTCTCTGAAGACTTGTGCATCGGCATATTACTTTTAACTCCTTCACCAACCAGATAAGTATCTGTCACCATTGCCAGCCAGGTCTTGACCTGTCCTCCACAATAACATCTTCTTCTCTCTCCTCATTCCCTTCCACGATCCTACCCACTCCCAGCACCCTTCTGCAGCCATCCTTCCACCTCCCTGACTCAGTGTCCCCACTACTGTGTTCCGTTCTCCTCTTCTGTCCTCCAGATCCTTGGACATGCTTTCTCCCTCCCTTCTGACAACCAATGTGGTGTCCATTCATTCATTCATTCATTCCCTCATTCCCCTATTCATGTGTTCCCCAAGTGTGTGTTGGGAGCCAATGTGTCTTGTAGTGATTTGTCTAAGACAGCACTATGTTCACATGAATGAAGTCACAAAGGCCCCCTCCCCTCCTGTTGCTTGTAGGAGCAATGCTTACGTAGCATTTACAGCTCCTATACATGAGTGTACAGCTTCGTTTTATATCAACTTGACGCAAGCTAGGGTCATCTGGGAAGAGGGAATCTCCACTGAGAAAATGCTGCCATCAGATTGGCATGTAGGTTCCTGGCTTGAGCTCCAAATAAACCTTTCCCCTGCAAGTTGTTTTTGGTCATAGTGTTCAGCCCAGCAGCAGAAAAAGGACTGATACATTGGATCCCATCTGATGTTTCTTAAGACTCTCCTTAGTGAGTCCACTATTCCAAGGAAGCAAATCATCCTATAGTCTCCTCCAACACCTACATTTACCTGCTTTCAAACATGTCTTTCTTTGCACACTCCTTGTCTGAGCTGTGCTTAAGGCCTGTCTATCACACAGGGACCCTCTGGAAAGCTACTGGTCACCTTTAGCTGTATCCTTCTGAAATTCTTCTGGGACATCCGCTTCCTCCCACTGGACCCGAGTGTCCCTAATCACAGTACACATGTGTCTTACTCCCAAAGGGTACCATGGAGGCAGTCCTGGCTCTCGTGTCCCTCGTATGCCATGCCCTCAGTGCCTAGGACAGAGCTGGATTGGCCAAGTTCAGTTCAATGTTAATACAGTTAATTCCAGTGACAATGGAGAGACCAAGACATTCAAGACTTCTCAGAAGGCCGTGTGGTTAGTAGGCGATGTGGCTGGAAGAGAAACTGGAGCTGCATCATATCCTGCCTTGTGCACTGAAGGCTCTACCTACACTGATCTACGTCCTGGAGGAAGAAGCCCAGGCTATCCGAGTTTGAACACTGTGGCACTGTCAGCATCCTCAAATGTTTCTCAAAGCAGATGAATGTCAGTGTCTGAGCTGGTAGCCTCCTGGATTAAGAGTAAGCAGCAACCGGACAAAGGTCCATAGCCTGTGCTTTCCAAACAAATCCAATAGCAGTTACTATAGTCACCCCTGTTCTAGAAAACCAAGTACCTCTAACCCTGGAGTTCACATGGCTAGAGAAATGGTCTTCCTCCCCAGGGAGAAGAGGCCAGAGAGACACTAGACAGCTCCAAAGTCTGGCAGGGTACAATCATGGTTCACTCAGTCCCCTGCTCCCAGGCCAGTGCTTCCCAGCCTGGTTACCCTGCCATTGACTAGGCCATGGTCCAGAGTCATGAAAAGCCATGGGTTCAATGCCTACTGTTGTTGATTTCCCCAGAAGGTTTGACCAGGTCTCCATCTGATGACAGAAGGTCAAACTCACTAGTTTGTAACAGAGGTTTTGTTCATGGCCTCTGTCCAGGAAATGCTCCAATTTTCACTAATTCTTTCCATTGACAAGTAAAAGCATTAATGATGTCTACTGGTCTTCTCAGAATACATCTGGACAGGAGCCCACGCAAAGGTGGCAGAGGGATGGGGCATGGTACGAGATCTTGCCTACAGACGACCCTTCCCACCAGAACCCTAATGTTCTGTGCTGGGACTCCTCATGTCCCTAGCTGGTCTGGAAAGCCTCACAGGAGAACCATGCTCCTGTGTGGGCCTGAGCAGTTACACAGAGCCAGATTGCCTGCAGCCGAATTCCAGTGTGGCCACAGTAAATTGTGTCACAGTGTGTCACAAGAGCATTTCTGTGCCTCCATTTCTCTTTTGTATGGTGTAGATCACCTAAGTGCTCGATAAAGGGTTAGGAGGAATGAGTGGGTGAATTCTTGTTAAGTGCAGAGAGCAGAACTTTGCTTGCTGGAAACGCCTTCTGCACTGGTTATCTGCAGTGCTTCGGTTCTGCTTCCTGTCCTTGCTGGCAGGGACACTCAGCAACGCAACAGACTGGGGGCTGAAAAATGTCAGCAGTATTTGAGAACACCAGCAAGCTGGCTTCCATGTTTTTCTGATAAGCCTAAGAGAATGCGGAAGACACAGTTTGCTGTCCATGCCAATCCACCCATCTCGGGGCTGCTGGGAGGAGGCTCAGGGGTTGCTGCTGTCTTTATTTCTAAGTCGGGTTTTGAGAGTTCATTTTGAGATGTCCAAAATTATTCCAAAAGGATGTTTGAGGTGTCCAAAATTATTCTAAAAAGATGTTTTACATTCTTGAGATGATAGCAATTTAAGGTCACATTAATGTTTAAATCTATCTATCTATCAATCTATCTATCTATATCTATCTATCTATGTATTATCTATCAATTATCTATCCACCATTTATCAATTATCTATCTATCATCTCTCAAATATCTATCTATCTATTCATCTATCCATCCATCCATCCATCCATCCATCCATCCATCCATCCATTCATCCATCCATCCATCATCCAACTATCATCAGCAAGTAGACAAAACTATGGGAAAAGAACCTGCAGTGGCCAGGAGAGCTTAGCTGTACCAGGAGGAGCCCTTTCCCAATCTGCTGTTTCTGCTGCTATGAACTCCCTGATGCCTTCCCTTCCTCATCAGACTAAAAGTCCTGAAACCATGAGTCAAGATAAACCTTTTCTCTATAAGTCATTCCTGCCAGGCATTTTGTTGTGCTAATGAAAAAGTCTCTTCCTGTTGCCCTTTTCAGAGCACTTTGGGGCAGAAGAAGAAAACCCAGGAGGAGCTCACAGTTGGGGGTAAAGGTGAGAAGGCAAAAAGGCACCTAGGTTCTGACTAAGGATTCTCAAAGGAAAGTTGGCCCCATATGAGACCCAGGCAGAGCTCCCCCTATAGGTGACCTTGGTGATGTGTCTGTGTCATTTTAGAGGCAGTGGTATCACTCCTATGCATTTCCACACACAGCCTGCAAGAGGACCCTGCAGCAGTGGGCTATCCACCACCCAGAACCAGCTTCCCATATGCCCAAGAAGGCTGTGTACATGATGGAGCATGTAAGAAACAGAACGTGTCTTCTCCACTGGGAAAGGGTTTCATTGCGGATAGAGAAAGAAAGTATCCAAAGGCATCTGGAAGAGTCTAGAGCCGAAAGAAGAGAAAGCAGACTGGACATGGTCAGGCCTAGGCAAGCAGGAGAATGGAAGACAGTAGTAGAGAGAGGGGGTGGTGAAGGAAGTGTGAAAGAGTAGGGTCAATAAATAGCACGGTACAAGAGAGCAAGGGGTGAAAGTGGACAGATCCTGCAGATTGTAAGGAAGACCCGTAGCTGGGACAGAGACACCATTTCAGACAGAAAACCCATTTCACAAGTTCCTGAGAAATGCTGGCCTTTATTAGCCCCAGGAAATCCTATAATCCAGCTGGAACTCATTTCTGGCCATGTGAAGGACCTGAGACCTAAAAGGCTGGGGACTTTTGGCCAAGTCCCTGTTTCTGGGCCATGACCAGCAGCCTGTTGTGCTGACTAGATGCCACACAGATTAGACTTCTGTGCTGTTGCCATGGAGACACAGGTGCTGACTCGGACTCATATTGGGCCCCAGGTTCTCTGGCATCTTCCTCTGAGCAGTGGTTTCTGCCTCTCTATCCAGCCGACAGCATCCTATGGTGCCTGGGATGAATGGTACCCACAGGCATACTTGTGCTATGCTTCACAAGGAAACAACCAGGCCAAGGATGATGAGGTAGGCAGCCTGTGGATCGGGTCTCCTGAGGAAAACAGTGAAGCAGGTGACTCACTCCCAGGGAATCCTCTGAGTTATAAATAGGTTTGGCTGACAGACCCAGAGGGAGAAATAAAGGACTATTGTAGTAGCAACTTCCTGATAGGTGGTGATGTCACCATGAAAACCCCTCTGAGGGAATTCCTGTCTCAGGCAACTGAGCCCCTTTCGTGCCAGAGCCAGCCCTGGGAAGAGCCAGCCCTGGGAAGAGCCAGCCCTGGGAAGAGCCAGCCCTGGGAAGAGGAAACATGGCAAATACATGGAGGTTGTTGGGACTGTACCTTTGTGATGGCAATGAATTAATTGTCTCCAGCCCATCTGATAAAGGCTCTCCTTCCCTATCTAGAGATGTACAAACATGTCAGGTGAGGCTCCTGGCCTGATTCCCTGTCCTTTATAGTTAGTTCGGGGACCCACATCTGAGTGATAACGAGGCTTCCGCTCCCTTAGCCAGCCATCATCCCACAAAGGAACCTCCAATATGACCCATCTAGAGAGACAATGAGGCCTTAACCTAGTCCAGCCAGGCAGACTCCACTGAATTCTGGTTCGGGGCTTGGCTACAGGCTATGCTGCCCAGAGAGCAGAGAATCTAGAAATCTATGAAGGTGAGGTTGCATCTACAGCCCTTTCTACTCTTGCCTCTTTTTCAAAAGTAAGGTGCAGAGCCAGGAAATGTTTCCCACAGGAGCTGAGCAAAAGGCTTGCTCTCAGTTATGGTTCTTGCTTCCTCTTGCCATTGGGAACCAGGTATGCCTCCATGCAAGCATTCTGGAGAGAGTTCCAGAAATGCCCTGGCCCACACAGCCATGCCCACGTCAGTGGCCCCCACATTCACTCCCACAAAGCAAAGATAGTTCTTTCCAGGTGGCTACCAGTAGACCAGGACAGAGGTCTACTTGGTGCCCTAACCAATTCCTGAAAGACCAAGGCCCAGCAGGCAGGATTGTGTACATTCCAGGGCCTGGACATCATGGGTGAGTGACGCCAAAGCCACCAAAAGCATCCTCAAGTCCGCCCATGTAATCAGAGGTATGACAGGGATGGAGTCTAGCAGCTTTGCCAGCTTCCGAAAGCCTGGTGCGCCCAGAACCAAAGTAGGCCAGGCTTCGTTTACATTGGCAAAGCTGGGAGGTGCAAGACGGACCTCATACACACACAGGTGAGTTCTCTTGTTTTATTGGCCTTGCCTTTGTCATGTATATGTGTATGTGTATGTGTATGTGTATGTGTATGTGTATGTGTATGTGTATGTGTATGTGTATGTGTATGTGTATGTGTATCAAACCATCTCCCTTTGCAAAACCTACTGCTACAGGATTAATTTTATGAAGAACAGAGAGCAGCTGGATCCTGTAAGGGGGACCTGCCCAGCTGAAAGCGGTTTCTGACCAGGGTGTCTGTGGAAGGGCCTCCCTATGGTGCATGTGCACACACTGGATGCACTGACTCTTCCCATTCACACATGGGAAGATGTGAGAGTCTCTGAGATGAGCTTTATATCTGTTTCTACCGAGGATCTTCAAGACCTGTGGGTCCTCTGACACCTGCGCAGGATGGATTCGAGTAAGAACCAAAAACAACATCAGGAGTGAGAATGGGCTACACTTGCACTAGTTGAACCTTGGAGAACTGGCCGTGATACCATGCACTTGTTGGCTTTTTCCTAATGATGCTCCAGAGTATAACAATCCAGCACCATGCGATGCATGCAAATGGAGACAGAATCCCCACCATGCATCTATCTCAGTCTTTGCCCAAGGGTAAGATGTTGGCTCCTAATTCATCGGAATATGAAAGAGTAACACAGATACCCAATACTCTATGAGGCCTATGGCTTCAGGTTCTAGCAACCTAATATGGTAGGGACAATGCCACTGTCATGAAGATCTTTGAGGAAAGACATCTGTGCAATCTAAACATAGGACCAGTGGCAATAAAAACAAGGCACCCTCCAGCAAATCCTCATCTATTCTAGGGCTCTGTTAATCTCTGGATCTGCAATCACAGTAAAGCCAAGGGGGTTAAGACAAAGGGTCTGCTAATCCAACATGACATTTGCACCCTTCCCCACCAGCTGATGGCTTAGGAGTCATAGCAACAGCGTGAACCCAGTCCCATAAATCCATGACCATCAAGGCTGTCACCTCAGGCCCTTTCTTTAGGAGCATGACCCAACAGGACTCCTGGTACTTACACTTAGTAATTTTCTGGCAGGTGTAATACTCAAGAGCATTTCTCATTTGTCCTGCATGCACAAGGCCCTAGATTCCTCCAAACAAAATAAGAACAAGAAAATAGATATTTATGCCTGGGGATACAGGTCAATGGTCTAGCACTCCCGTAGCATGTGTGAGACTCCTAGATCGATCTCCAGCAACACAAAAAGAGCCACAGGTAGCCCTTTGTGCTAGAGGGACTTTGGGACTGTGACCTGGGCTAGACACCAAGTCGTTCCTTTGTCTTTTCTTCTGTGGTCTCTCCCCTTGGGCTCCACTTAACACTATGGCAGTAGACTCTCAAGTGTGAACCCTGAGCCTAGGGTCTTTTCTGCATCCTGTCTACGAGGATATTCTTCAGAACATCCGATGTATCTTACCGTTGCTTCAAAGAACTTCCAAAATAAGCTGCCTTGACCCCAAAGCAGGGTGGGTTGGGATGGCCTGTCGGATCTCTCACTACTCCATACTGCCCTTCCCACCTGCTGTCCTTCCCTAGTCTCTGTCTTGAGGACTCTACAGATGCATCCGAGAAGGCTTTTGTAGAAGGGCTTGTTGGATGTTTGATGACCTTGACAAGAAAAGTTGCAGCAAACCCAGACGTCTCCTGGCCTGGCTGCAGTTGCCTACAATGTGCACCATATCCTTTCTTTCTCCCACCTCTCAGCTCACAACTCCCTAGACTTGGCTTCTATCACGTCAATTAGCTCCACTGATGCTGTCAATGACTCAAACCACTAAACTTCTCTGGTATGTCCGAGTTTTCGGTGGACTCCTCTCGGTCTACACAGCCAAATGCTGTTTAACACTTCTCAGTTTAGCCCCTATTGATCTTGCCTTCCTTCTATCCCTTGGCCTCTCTACCCTGTTATTCTTGCCTGACCCAGCCTACTCTCTTCCTTCTGGCCAGCCTGGCCTTGGTTCTCTCCTGCTATCCCTCAGCACTTTTCTGCCTTGTCACATGGCCATTCCCAGTGCTCCAATAGCTCCTGCATTGGTGTCCCTCTCCTACATCCTCCTATGACCTTTAGGTTTCATTTCACTGTTTTCTGGTTGACTAGTGTCTTTGGCTAAGCTCACCAGAGCCTACCAGAGTTTACCAGAGCTTAGCCAAAACACAAACTCAAGCTCTTGATATTCTTCACCAAAATCAGTCTACTTCTGGACTTTTCTACTACCAGCCCAGGTCACTAAAACATACAGCAATTGACCATGTGTCTTTTTTTAAAATTACACATGTGTAAATGTGTGCATGTGCACACACATCTTTATGAGAATAGCATGTGAGCTATATTCTTACAGTTAAGTATGCAGTGCAGGATCACTAGCCATAGTGATTTGGGAGACCACTATAGAGCAGATGTCTAGAACTTTCTCATCCTGCTTAACTGAAATGTTATGAACTCTCTGGATCTATGAGTTCATGATTTTAGATTCTCATATGGTAGAATCATGACGTATTTGAGTTCTGTGACCAGACTCATCCATGGTGTTGCACATGGCAGGATGCCACACTTTCAGAGGCTAAGTAATAGTATGCTGCTGTATGTGCACACTCTTGACACATTTGTCCACTGATGGACACCCAAGTTGATAATGTGGCCATTGCTACTCCTACTGTAATAAAGGGGATGCATGACACATCTCTTTGAGATTCTAACTTCTGTTCTTTGCAATACCCAGTTGTATAATTCTGAATTATGGCTGGTCTATTTTTAAATTTTTTTGAAGACATAAGAAGTTTTAATTTTATGCATTTAAACGGTTTTCCTGTGTGGATGTATGTGTACCATATACATGCCTAGTGCCTACAGAGGCCAGGAGAAGGCATCAGATCCCCTAGCATGAGTTAGGGATAGTTGCAAGTCACACTTGGGTAGTGGGAGCCAAACTCGAGGCCTCTGCAAGAGCAGTAAGTGTTCTTAGATTCGAATCATCTTTCCAGCCCCATGCTTTTAATCTTGAGAAATTGTTGAAGGGCTCCAATTTCTTCTTATCCTTGCCTGCTGTTTGTTGTTGTTATTTCTTTTTGGTTTTGGGGTTTTTTTGTTTGTTTTGTTTTGTTCTCTGTGTGTGTTTGTGTGTTGCAACTAGCCTCTTGTTGGGGCTGAGGTGATATCTCCCTATGGCTTGCTCTGCATCTCTGAGGTAAATGCCATCACTGAGCATACGTGCAGTCCATCCATTTCTTTACTCCCCAAGGTGCCCATCACTCCCAGTACCAACTTCGCTTGCTTGGATTTTCGTGGCCTCGTCTGAACAGGTCATTCATCACTCACCTTTATCTCCTGACCCCATCTACTCTTTGCACAAACAAAAGTATTTTCAAACAGAAATTTACCTTGACAAGGTACCCCATTTCTTCCTGCTACTCAGTATAAAGTTGATCTCCTGGCTTCCTGTGGGCTCAGGATATTAGGTGACTTTCTTTCATCTCCCTCCACCCACCCACCACCCACCCGAACCCTTACAATGTCTCCTTCAGAACTTAACTCAATTGGATCTCAGTTGAAGTGTACTTCAACCAGTTGCTGGCCTTCGCTTGCTGTCTGGAGTAAAACACCTGTCATTCCCAAACCCATTTCCACTCCAACCATTTTGAATTTTGAAGAAAGCAAACTGCAAAACAAAGGAACCTCTCTCTCTCTCTCTCTCTCTCTCTCTCTCTCTCTCTCTCTCTCTCTCTCTCTCTCTCTCTCTTTCCCTCCCTCCCTCCCTCCCTCCCTCTCCTCTCTTCTTCTTCTTCTTCTTCTTTTCTTCTCCCCTCTCTTTTCTTTCCTCTTCTCTCCTCCTCATCCTCCTCTTTCTTCCCTTCTTCTTCTTCCTCTTTTTCTTCTCCCTCCCTCTCTCTCCTCTCTCTCCTCTCTTCATCTTCTTCCTCCTCTTCTTCCTCTTCCTCCTCCTCCTCCTCCTCCTCCTCCTCCTCCTCCTCCTCCTCCTCCTCTTCTTCTTCTTCTTCTTCTTCTTCTTCTTTTTCTTCTTCTTCTTCTTTTTCTTCTCTCTCCTCTCCTCTCCCTCCCTCTCTCTCCCTCCCTCTCCCCGCCCCTCTCCTGACCTAGAAAGAGTCAGAGGGTGCACAGGAGGGCTCAGCCATTACTTCTCAGATGAATGCATGGTAGCTCTTTGTTTCAGTGGTGGCTTTCCCAGAATGCGTTCACACCATGACTTTTTGGAGTCAGAAAAGCAGAGTTCATGTCTCACTAGCTCTAGGACTTTGTGACTCAGTTTCCCCCAATCCTAAAAGAAAGGTAATGGCACTGGACCATGGCAGGTTTCCTGTCATGGAAAATTACAGGCTCATCCAGTTTTGCAGTTCACTAAAAATCTTCATTTCCTGAACCTTTAAAGTCGCAGACAGTGCATCTGTGTGTCATGGTTTTGGAGTTTGTATTGGTCCTCAGGGCCTCAGTTCAAAGCATCACAACCCAGGTGCCTTACATAATAGGTGTCTCAAGGGTCGTGAACTCCAGGTTCAGGGCAGGCATAGTAGGGTGAGCCTCCCTCGAGGCCTCAGAGAATGTTCTTCCTCTCCCATGCCTCTGCTGCTTCCGGAGACACTTTGATGCCTCCGTTGTTACAGATGCTCTCAGATTGCATATTGGTGTCCTACCTCCTTGCTTTGACAAAGATAGTTGGATTAGAAACCACCCTAGTCTTTTTCTAACTAATTATATCTTCGATGGCTCTATTCCCAAATAAGGTCAGGCTGCAAGGCTTGGGCCATTATGACTTCAGCTTTAGTGCTGGAACGACTCGATCCCACCCTTACCAGAACTTGTTTATAGTATCCAAGGAGGCCCGGACAGGCTGACTGGGCATGGGTGGATCCTTCTGTGGTTGGTGGCATACTGCCATGGTGCCAGGCCTACAGTCAAATGACCAATGTCCTAAAGCCCTCGAGCCCTGCCTGGCTAAAGAAAGTCACTTTTGAATGACAGGACATTCAGTCATCCCAGAGTAGGCAGGGAGCCCTCCCACATCTCTGGGGAAATGACTCAGCAGTGAGGAAGGCCTTTCTTGAGGTCCCTCAGAGACTCCTTGCCCATAGCCTTTCAGAGAGCCAGTTCATCTCTGGTTCCTCCTCCTCCTTGCTGGCTCTGAGGCTGATCTTGGGGCCCAGCAAGGCCATGGATCCCATAATACACTTATCTGTTGAGGAGAAAGGCACGGGCCTTCCCCCGCCTCTCTGTTACCAAGAACAGGGAAACAGCCAGGGCCTTCCCAGAACAGGCAAGATAAATGAAATCGGGGTAGTATCCCCAGGCTCTGATGTCTTTGGGGACATACTTCAGAATTACAGACTCCACCCTATGAGGGCTGAGTGCACTGAAGCAGGGCACAGGAGAATTAGAGAACCCCCGGGGGGGGGTCTTCAAGTGCCATTCTTTCTGTTATTCTGTGGCCTGAATCACCCTCAGCAGTAGGGGGGGGGTCACAGCAGGAATGCTCCGTATATATTCCCTGAGGGTATCTTCAGGCCTCTAAGCTCCCCAAAGTAGAGCCGGCTTCATCTGTCTCATCTCCCAAGCTGCCAGCGCTGTTCTGGGCCAGAGTACCACAGATGCCCAGCCCGGCTCCAATCACAGCTTGCCCACATCTGCTTCTGTCCACTTCTGGCACGTGTCTCCCACCAGCTCTGCAGGCGGCCCCAATCTCTCCGTTCACATGGCGGCCTCCTCTCATCAGGACCATATTAGATTTCTCACACAGCACAGTACTTGCTGCTGCTCTCTCTGCATTCGTTCTCACCGCCCCCCCCCCCAACTCCAGGTCAGTTCAAGAGCCTGAATCCGTCCATTTATGGTGTTCTTCTCTAGATGCCTCCATGGTGTCCCAAACATCGTAGTCATGTCCCCTGTTTCTGCACCAGTACATCAAAACACTTCTTATTCCAGATTGGGCCCTACTGCGTGCTGTCCCCACTTGTGGAACTCTCTTCCTCCTGTTCTTCAGCCCATGAAAGAACATTCATCCTGCAAGACCCAACTCAACATCAGGCCCTGTAGCACTGGCCTAAGCCACCCTCCTGCCCTTCCCCTGCACCGCTGCACTTGCTGGTATGTTTTGTGGTGTCAGTTAGCCTTGCACTAATGAGATCTCCAAAGGCTCTCAGGACAGCGTGTGCTATGTCTTTCCCATAACAAGGATGCATGCCTGGATCGCTACCTGACATTCTCAGGGGACCAGGAATGCATATTTCAACAAGCACATTAGGTGCTCTTGCTGCACGCTGAGAGCTTGCCACTCCTGCGGGTGCTGGCTTCAGGGTCTCATCCTCAAGGGATGTTATCACCAGTTCTAGTCCCAAACATCTGTGGCAGGGTAGGGTAATAGAGCTGACATGAAGAAGATGGGTTTGGGGTTGATGTGACAATGTCAAATGTCATCTCAACAGAACACATAGGAATGAAGTCTCTAGGCACATCTGTGACGGATTATCTGAAGTAAAGCTGGCCTCCAAGGCTGTCTTGTGGAACTATCTTGGTTATGTTAACTTTTGTGGGAAGATCAATCTTAACTGCAGCCAGGACTCTGGACGCTTAACTCCCTGGGCAAGGTATTCTGGAGAGTATGAAGTAGAAATAAGAGCTGAGCACTTCCCTGCCCCCATTGTTCTCAGCGCTCTGGTTGGGGTCAGACTGTAACTAGCAGCTTCAAGTTCTCATTGCCTTGGCTTCCCACCATGAGGCACTGCAGCCTTGAACTGGCCAGCCTTGAGAGACCACATCAAGACCAACACCTTGGCTTGTGTGAATTTCATAAAAGACCACAGAGTCCACAGACTTGTGGAGGGGATTAGAGAAACAAACCCTTGGCCACAGCACAAGGAGCCAATGCATATTTGATGATGTGTCCAGTAAATACTTTTTGTCAAAGTATTTTATCATGAAACCAAACCCTCATGGCACCAAACCCTCAGGATACATGTTGAAAAGACAGATCCCCATCAGGAAAGGCAGAGATTTCTGGAATCAAAGTAATAGAAATTTAAAAGGCGGATCATTAACTTTGATCCCCATCTTTGTTCAGAAGTAGGATCTAGAGAACTGATGGGATAGAGACCTTCTTTCATATTTCGGGCCTGTGTTTACATCCAGCCACAACTTGAAGTATCTTTAGACTTATTCATCAGTCCTGGAGTCTGCCAGCCTCTGTGGCTGCGTTAGCCACAAGGGAAGAAAGGACATAAAGGAACAGATATACCAAGAGAAGGTGAAATAAAGACATTGCAACTTCAGACACAAGGGGACAGTGACACCATGATGACAATTTCCTAGACTAGTTCTTGTGGATCTGGCTGTTTTAATGTGACTTTTTAGGTGTCTGTAAGTCCTCAGCCATATTATAAAGACATTTGTTCTTAAAGGGACATATTTCAGTCCAGGTGGTGGGCAACATTCTTGATTTTTTTAAAGTTATATCCAAGAACAAAATAAGCAGGTACCCTATTTTCTCAGAATACTTACGCTGACAAGGAAACAGAGACACAAACCAGTATTAAAGAGGTAATTGTCATAGTCTATAGAAAGTTCTAGGTGCTGTGAAGAAGAAATAGAGTAAGGTAGAGAATTGGAGATGGAGGGAGGAGGCAGAGGGGGAGCAAAAGGCTGCTCAGGTCACATCTGTGGGGCAGGTGAATGGAGACCCAGCTTTGCAAGAGGAAAGGAAGAGGGGACTGAGGACTCATGTCTCTATTACCTTGAGATAGGCTGGGGCGATGGAAGAGGGAGAACATTGACTGAGAAAGTGCCTCCACAAAATGAACCAGTGGGAAAGCCCGTGGGGCTCGTTCCCGATTTACGAATCATCGTGACCCACTAGTGAACAGGGAGGAGGGATTGAAGTTGAATTCGAGTTTTGACAGATCCAGGATACCCTGGGTGAGATTGCTGAAGAGGCCTTTGCTCTATTTTTCTTAAGTTTTTATTCCATGATAGCTCATGGCTCAAGCAGGAGTAGTCAAACAATAATAAGCACACAGAGTAGTTCTCCACACCTCCACCAGATGTGCTCGGGGGCAGAAAGTCTCAGAGTAGTTCTCCACACCTCCACCAGATGTGCTCGGGGGCAGAAAGTCTCAGGGTGGGATGAGTCAATGTCCTGACTGTGTTAAGCTAAGGAAAGAAAACATTTTGCCCCCGACATTCCTTAAGTATGCAGAAGGAAGATTCCTCCCAGGAGAGTAAACAAGCAATGTCTATGTCATTTAAAGGCTGCAACGGCTGATTCAGGAAGATTCAGTCCACTGTGGGTGATGTGATTCCTGGTCAGGCTGCCCTGGGTTGTATAAGAAAGCAGACCAAGCAAGCCTTGAAGAGCAAACCAGTAAGCACGCATTCCTCCTGCCTCCAGGTTCCTGCCCTGCTTGAGTTCCTGTCCTGTCCTGCCTTGTCGCTGAAGAGTGGTGACTGTTTCCTGGAAGTGGAATATAAAATAAACTCTCTTCCCAAGGAAAGAGTTAGGGTGTTTTGTCATGGGTGTGGTGGTTTGAATGAGAATGGCCCCTATAGGCTCAGATATTTGAATACTTGGTTCCTAGTTGGTAGAACTGTCTAGAAAGATCTGGGAGGTATGGCCTTATTGAAGAATGTGCATTACTGGAGGCGGGCTCTGAGGTTTCAAAAATCCACACAATTCACAGCCAGCTTTCTTTCTGTCTCCTAGTTGAGCCTTAAGTTGCAAGGTCTCAGATACTGTTCTAGCACAATGCCTGCCTGCCTGGTGCTACGATCCCCCCCATGGTGGTCATAAACTGTTAGCCTCTGGAATTATAAGACCCAAGTAAAATCTTCCTTCTATAAGTTGCCTTGGTCATGATGTCTTATCACAGCAGTAGAAAAGAAATTAAGACTGAAGTAATACCAGAAGTGGGTGTCGCTTGGACAGGTTTGAACATGCTGTTTTATGGAAGAATGTGGAAGACTTTGGGACTTTGGACTAGAAAAGTTGAGTGCTATAAGTGTGGTTTAATGGATATGGTGGTTTGAATATGTTTGGTCAGGAGGATAAGTGGCAATTTTAGGAGGTATAGCCTTGTTAGAGTAGGTGTGGCCTTGCTGAAGGAAATGTGTCACTGTGGGGATGGGCTTTGAGACGCTCCTCCTAATTTCCTGAGGCAGTCAGTCTTCTCCTAGCAGACTTCCAATGAAGATGTAGAACTCTCAGCTCCCCTCTTGCCATGCCTACCTGGATGCTGCCATCCTCCAACCTTGATAATAATGGACTAAATCTTTGAATCTGTAAGCCAGCCCTAATTAATTGTTGTCCTTTATAAGAGTTGCTTAGGTTATGGCATCTATTCATAGAAACAAAACCCTGACGGAGACAATGGGCCATCCTAATAGGAGCTTAAAAGACAACTTATTAAAGTAATATGGATTGTGAAGGTCAATGTGGATTGTGGAGATCTAACTCATGAGGTTATAGAGGAAAACAATATTATTAACTGAGATAGAGGCCATTCTTATAATATTTTGGCAAAGAATGTGTCAACTTTCTGCCCATATCCTAAGAAACTTTTTGAGTTTAAATTGAAAAAACAATGGATTCATTTTCCTGGTAGAGGAGATTTCAAGTCCGCCTAATATTGGCCGTGTCATACGGTTATTATGATTATTAGCAATCACTCTTATACAGGTCTAGAATGAAAAAGAATAAATGGGACAAAAAAGTCTAAAAAATGTACAATTTGAATTGAAAAATAACACCAGGAAATTTAATGTTGGAGCTCAGGCTTGTGCTCAAGGAGATGATATGATTTTTTTTCAAAAGGCTTGGTCTGAAATAGAAAAAAGGAAGGGGTACCATGAAGGCAAGACCTCACCCAGCTAAACTTCCAACTTGTAAAAGAAATGGCCCAAGGAATTTTCTGTTTCTATAAAGCAATAGCAAATCAGAGCTGCTATGCATGTGATTCGAGGTTGCCAGGGTTCACCCAGAGTTGGTAGTCAAACTTGTCGGTGTGATTCACACAATTGTGGATTCGGAGTCCACAAGTATACACATAAAATGAGTTGTGGAATCTTATTGTCTCAGAAGAGCAGCAGAAACCATGCCCAAGCAAGGTAAGGACATCCTACACTGAGCCCTATTTATCCAAAACAATAAGATTGCTGTCAAGGGGAGAGAGAGAGAGAGAGAGAGAGAGAGAGAGAGAGAGAGAGAGAGAGAGAGAGAGAGAGAGAGAGAAGAAGAAGAAGAAGAAGAAGAAGAAGAAGAAGAAGAAGAAGAAGGAGGAGGAGGAGGAGGAGGAGGAGGAGGAGGAGGAGGAGGGAGGGAGGGAGGGAGGGAGGGAGGGAGGGAGGGAGGGAGGGAGGGAGGGACAGAGACAGACAGAGAGAGAGGGAGACAGAGAGACAGAGAGAGACAGGAGAGACAGAGAGACAGAGAGACAGAGGGAGAGAGAGAGAGAGAGGTGGGGGGAGATCATCTGCCATGAGACAACATACAGACTTTCCCCTGATGATTCATTGGGCTTTACTTTGGCTCAGTAATTCTTCACTATGCCATTTTCCTTCCTTTTGAAATGGTAAGGTATATCCTACTATATCGTACACCATTGTGTGTGGAAAGTGTGTAATCTGCTGTGTTGATAGTTCAGAGGAGTCTTACTTAGGTTTTCTATTACTGAGAAAAAAAAAACACCATGACCAAAAAGCAAGTTGTGGAAGAAAGGGTTTATTTGGCTTATACGTCCACATTTTAGCCCACTGAAGGAAGCCAGGACACTACCTCAAAAAGGGCAAAAACCTAGAGTCAGGAGCCAATGCAGAGGCATGGAGGGGTGTTGCTCACTGGCTTGTTCAGCCTCTTTTCTTATAGATTTCAGGACCACTAGTCCAAAGATGGCATCACTCACAATAGGATAGGCCCTCCCTGTCCCTAATCACTAATTAAGAAAATGTATCACTACTAGATCTTATGAAGGCATTTTTTTTTCAACAGAGGTTTGCTCCATTCAGATAACTCTGGTTCATGACAAGTTGACAGAAAACTAGCAGTCACAGAGAGATTGCGATTAAGAGAGTTCCTTGGGTCTCAGAAGAAGCATTTCTTTATAGGAACAGACATGAGATATCTGGCTTTCGGTGTCTTCCTTATTTCACTGTCTAAAGGCTCACCCATGTTCCCTTCTGCTTATTGCTGGGATGGATTGGGAACCAGAGATAAAGAGCTGTTCTCAGAGGCTCTTACATAGTCCTGATAGGCAACTCCAGAGCCACTTCAAAAACCAGAAGACACAATCAACAAACTTCAAGAGAAAAGTTAAATCAGGCTGGTCTCTACCCACTACAGCTGACAGAGTCCTGACCATGGTCTTTGTTCTCCCAAGCTCAACATGGCCTCTCCTGGCCTGACTTTCCACTGCACCCAGGACCTGGTAAGACTCTTCCTCACAAACCACTGCCCCATGAGGATTCAGTAGTGATGACTAAGTCAAAGGTTCCAATGAGTCGACTGTTTACACACGGAAGCCAGAGTCAGAAAGAACAATGGGTGTGAAGGAGAAACCCAGGAAATCCATAATGGACCTAGGAGCCTGTTTGGGTTCAGTGCTCTTTCCCACACATCCTTAGCAGCTGCAAGCCTGGTCCTCTGTGGCTGAAACTTCTCAGAGAAAGCATCAGACCACACGCATCAGTCAGAAAGACTGCACAGGTGTGTTGTCAATGGTGCTCACTGACACTCCTTAAGGCTGGAATAAGAAATGTCTCTCCGGAAGAGCTCAGGTGTTGAAGACTCAGCCTTGGGATAGTGGTACTTTTTGAGAATTGTTGGATCATTGATTAATTCATTGATCAATGAGTTCTTAGCATTATGGGTTACTGAGAGGAAGAACCCAACTGGAGAAGTAGAGACGGAGCATGTAGGCCCTGGGAACTCTCCCCTGGACCCCTCCTGTCCACTATGAGGGGAAGCAGCTCTCCTCAGTTATAACTTTCCCCCATAATATTGATGTTTTGCCACAGACATAAAAGCAATAGAGCTAGCAAACCATGGATCACACCCACTGAGACCAAAGTCTATCTTTCTTTCTTCAAGTAGATTTCAGATGGGTATTTTGTTACAGAAATAAAAAACTGCATAACACACCTCTGGAAACTACTGATGTTTTCCAGCCCATGTTGCTGTTATGCCAGGTCATAGGACCAATTTTGGCCAATGTGTGTCAGGGATGTGGTCATTTACACAACGAGCAATAAAGGGTAGTGAGCCTCCTCTATTCCACTTTCCCCACTGTAGTGAATCAGGGTAAAATGGATTGAACTTGGATCCAGGAAGGTCTAGGAAGAGAAGGACTATGCCTACCTCTCATTAGACCTGCGTGAGCAAAAATAAGCTTTCAAGTGACCGCTACACCCAGCTGTAGACATCAATGACAACTACAAAAAGTCCATGGTTTGGGAATCAATTCAAATCATGAACAAAAATGTTATTATGTTACCTTAAGGTTTGAAAGAACTTTTGCTTATTGCCATTTGACCCTCCCTGACCTCATTGATTATATAGTTTGTTTTCAGATGGATAGCTTCAGAGAAGCTTTCGAAACAAATCTGAGAGGTGTTGGCACTTCCACATTTGCCATAGCCTTTCTCACAATAGCTAAGATAGCGGAGCAGATTAGGTACCAAGCTATAGATGCACGGATAAAGAAAATGATCTTCTACACACACACACACACACACACACACACACACCCCTCACAAACTCCAGTTCTTTGCAATATCAGACACCTTTCAAAAGTATTAGAAATAAGGGCCAGTGATTTTTAAGCCCATAAACTCAGGGTTACTCCACATATTCCCAGGGTAACAGAGGCTCCTGATGGTAAAAATTCTCATTGAGAAAGCTTGGGATGGAAATGGACATGTAGAAAGTGTGAGTGTGTGCCCCCATAAGTAGTAGGTTGTCAACTTGTTATAAGAAGGATGATAAGCAGTTCGACATGTAGCTTAGTTCTACAAGAGAAAGAAGAAAACAAGGTTAAAAAAAAAAACTTCTACATATCCTCAAAGGTTTAATAATGTTCAATTTATTAAGCCAAGTTGTGGATAGAGAAGAGTTCCTTGTATTCTTGCGAATTCTATATAAAAAAAAAACAATGCATTAGACAGTGTACATATTTTTGTATGCATGAAATACCTCTCACTACATTAAAGTTTCTCAAGTATGTTGATATCCTTCCCAGGAAGGCATATTCATCCAATCCCCAGTTATGACTCACTGTATTAATCTGTGAACAATGAAACAATAAGGAAAACCCGAGGCTTTAAAAATGACTCACCCGGTTTTGTAAAAGCATGGTGATGTCGATGAGGTCCAAGACTTACATAAAACAGTGATGAAATAATTCTTAGTGTCTCATTTCCTCAACCTCCCTCCCCAGCCAGACAGAAAGACATGGTCTTCCTTTAAGTTAGCAATTCCCATTTAAAGCTGTATTGGGAGCTGGAGAGATGGCTTAGTAGTTAAGCGCACTTACTGCTCTTGCAGAGAACCCGGGTTCAGTTTCTAGCACTCCAGGTCCAGGGATCTGATGTTCTCTGGCCTCTGGGTGCACATAGGTCATGCAGAGATTCTTACACATACACAATAAACTAAATATGTCTTCAGAGCTGTAATAATAAGGGATAACACTGTTCAAAGAAACAATAAAGTAATAAATCAACAGTTCACATATGAATAAAAATTTTAATTCTTGATGAAAAATAAATGTATTGTAGTCTGTTTTTTTTTAATTGTATAAATTGGGCATGCTTTTAATCGCAGCACTCAGAGGCAGAAGCAGGTAGATCTCAGAGGCAGAGTTCAAGGCCAACCTGGTTTACGGTGTGAGTTCTGGGGCAGCTAGGGTTGCACAGAGAAATCTTGTATTGAAAACAAAAACACAAACAGTGTTTATTTTTATTTGCTGTGTATGTCTATTTTTAGTTGCCTAAATTTATGTTTGTACACCATGTGGACGAATTAGCCAAAGGGGCCAGCAGGGGCTGTGGGAACCTCTGGGGCAGGAGTCACTGACAGCAGTGAGCCACTGGAAACATACAGTGGGTCTTGTGCAAGAGCACCAAGTACTCATAACTGCTGAGCCATCTCCCCAGCCCTGGTGGAGGCTGCTCTATAAAGCCCGAGTAATACCTCCGTGTTCCTGAATCGAAACGTCCTTTACGGTAATGAAGCCCCTTCTTCTCCCACACAATGCACATCTAGTGGAAAGCTGGGCTAAGTTCTTAAGGATTCCTACAGGACTTGAAATGGACTCGCTTTAAAATGTATCTGACTGTTGACTTAGTATCAAATATTTTATAAAGATATGTTCATCAAAACAGGGTGTTATTGAGAGACAAATGGGAAGAAAAGCACAGCAAATCTTTAATTGGACTGATGATTACTCATGAATCTGGCATATGGCAGACTTACACTCAGAGACAGACTCCGGTGTTCAGTAAATGTCAGTTGGGCTCTTAAACAAGTATGCAAAAACAGATTTAGATCTCTAATGCATCTCTACATGCAAGAAATAAAATACAAATGAATGAAACAATCACATCTAGACAAATGCAATTATGAAAATAAAATCAACGATGTAGGACATATTTTCACAGTTAGTATGCAGAGTCTTTCTAGGGAAGATGCCAAGTGAATTAGCCATGAAACAACACAGATTTGATATCATATTTGATAATTTGACATGCTTGATATCATTTGTAAAGCTTCATAATGAGCAATACTTGGGGAGAAAATATTAATAATGAGTTGAAAGGGCAATTCCAAGTCACAAATTATAATAAAATTACTAAATATTAGTAAAAGACAACTTAGAATTACTAAGCAAAATGTATTTAAACAGAAGACTGAGTGTTTCCCGGAATACTGAGTGTCACACATAGAATCTCACATTCCAATAATAAGATGATGTTTTAAAAGCTGTTCGATTGGGAAACGTTAAAAGCAGTTGAGAAGACCCCATGTAGACTAGAATGTGGAGAAATGGACCCTTCCTAAGGCAATGCAGGGAGCGTTGGACACAGGCCAGTTCGAGATTCGCCTTCTGACTCGGTAATCTCACGCTTCACAATGTGGCTGGTCCAAATCCCCTCACAGGCTCACGGTTCTGTGTTCGGGTACCTTCTCTTTGTCGTTGCTAGTCAAAAACTCAGCTGGGCTAATGTGTTTGTCAGAACGAAATCGGCAACAAAAATGACGGTGGAGTGTGCCTACAATGAAGTGTGTTGCTCTCTGCTGGAAACAGGCCTGGGGTTGAGTTACGGAGCGGGGGGAGAGCTGAGCCTCAGAGCAGCGCACCCCTAACAGCTCATTCCTGAAGGTGCCGGAAACGAAACCACGCACCACAAAACCAAAATCAGAACGATCTTTATTTAGCAAACTAGTGTTCTTGTAAGAGAAATGAGAACAGAGGTGCAGCAGGGAGATACGATCTTCAAGGGAGAACTTTTAAACCCTTGCTGTTTGCGTTGTCTTTGATTTTAAGAAACTCATATTTTAAAATGTGTACGCTGGTGAGCAATAGCTAGAGATGACTCCACTTGAAACTCTTTAGGAGGCAAATTCCTAAATGCATAGACTCTTTCCTTTGCTGTGAAGTGTGAGGTCATCAAAAGGACCGGGAAGCCACAAGGTGAAAGTTTAACGATCTGAGAGGATCCATTCTGAATGTTCGCTGGGGAGGGAGCAAGCACTGGGTCCTGGAGGCAGACTTGGCTATGCATGCTTCACAGCACACCTTTCTGTTTAAACTGGAACTCTAGCTCTCTTGCTCCTCTCTTCCTCTTGCTCTTGCCTTCCTGCTCCCTCTCTCTCCCCATTCCCTTCCACCCTCTCTTTCCATGTGCTCATGGAAACCCTCTATTCTTCTGTCTCCCGCTGTCCCTCCCCCTCTCCCACTCCCCCTGACCCTCCCTCTCCCTCTCTTTGCCTTTCTCTGCCTCTACTACTCTCTTGACTCCCCTCCCCATGTTCTAAATAAACTATCTATACTTTTTAAAAATGGAGGAAAACCATGTACAAGAAAAGGAACATTATTGAACAACAACAAAAAATGTTTTTCTAAGAAGCTGTTTAAACACATACAAATTCCACTGGAATGTCAATTATTTTTATTAATTTTAAATTATGAAGTAATTCAATGTCCACGACAAGTTGAGACAAGCCAGAGGTGATGAAGGAAACATTAGCATTTCCGGCCTCACTCTGCCACACTGTCCTGGGAAGGTTTCTATGCCAACGCCTTTGTTTGTGCAGATGTTTTGTTAAAACAATCTTAAAGAAGCTTGTAATATTGGCTGGGGCAAACCACTCCCCTAAGATCATTATTTCTCCATGTGCTCTGGGCTAGCCTCAGACTTTATAATTATTTTATATTACCAAAAAGATATTTGGCTCAACATAGGGCATTGGAATTACATTTAGAATTTCACTTTTGCCTTTATACAATACAACACACACACACAGTTTTGTGTGTATGGGTGATTTGTTTGTCTGTATGCCTGTGTACCATGTGTTTGTCAGGTACTTTCAGAGTCCCAAAGATAGTGTCAGATCCCTGGGAACCAGAGTTACAGCTGGTTGATTTGCCATATGCTGGGACTCTTACTGGGGTCCTCTCTTACTGGGCTCCTCTCTTACTGGGGTTCTCTCTTACTGGGATCCTCTCTTACTGGGATCCTCTCTTACTGGGATCCTCTCTTACTGGGATCCTCTCTTACTGGGATCCTCTCTTACTGGGATCCTCTCTTACTGGGATCCTCTCTTACTGGGATCCTCTCTTACTGGGATCCTCTCTTACTGGGGTTCTCTCTTACTGGGATCCTCTCTTACTGGGATCCTCTCTTACTGGGATCCTCTCTTACTGGGATCCTCTCTTACTGGGATCCTCTCTTACTGGGATCCTCTCTTACTGGGGTCCTCTCTTACTGGGATCCTCTCTTACTGGGATCCTCTCTTACTGGGATCCTCTCTTACTGGGATCCTCTCTTACTGGGATCCTCTCTTACTGGGGTCCTCTCTTACTGGGGTTCTCTCTTACTGGAATTCTCTCTTACTGGGATCCTCTCTTACTGGGGTTCTCTCTTACTGGAATACTCTATTACTGGGGTTCTCTCTTACTGGAATACTCTCTTACTGGGGTCCTCTCTTACTGGGATCCTCTCTTACTGGGGTTCTCTTACTGGGATCCTCTCTTACTGGGGTCCTCTCATACTGGGGTTCTCTCTTACTGGAATCCTCTCTTACTGGGGTTCTCTCTTACTGGAATCCTCTCTTACTGGGATCCTCTCTTACTGGGGTTCTCTCTTACTGGAATCCTCTCTTACTGGGGTTCTCTCTTACTGGAATCCTCTCTTACTGGGGTCCTCTCTTACTGGGGTTCTCTCTTACTGGATTCCTCTCTTACTGGGCTCCTCTCTTACTGGAATCCTCTCTTACTGGGGTCCTCTCTTACTGGGATCCTCTCTTACTGGGATCCTCTCTTACTGGGATCCTCTCTTACTGGGGTCCTCTCTTACTGGGGTTCTCTGCAGAACAGCCCATGCTCTTAAGTCCACAGATTTGTTTTTATGTTTCTTCAGTATTTCTTTTAATAAGCTTATTTAATTTTCTCTAATGGGTACTATATATTTTTTGCTGGGTTTATACACATAAATATTATGGAATTAGCTTCATTGACATGAGTAGGACCTTTCTGTTTTCATTTCTAAGTTTTGTTAGTATACAGAAAAGCATTACATTTTTTTGCATACTTACCTTTTGTCTAGCAAGCTTGCTAAAATTTCTTGACCAATACCAATTAGTATTCAGTTGTGGGAGCCTTTAAACTATGCAATCAACCATGACAGTCAAATAACAAGATAATTTTGTGTTTTATTTCAGGTATTTTCTATTTTCAAGTTTAACTTTTAATCTTAATATAAAAGCAAAGTTTTAAAAATGAGCAACCTTAAAAAGACGTAATTGATAGCAGCAGAACTTTGCTGTGGCCACTCGTGTTTTAACTGAGGACTGAGCTCAGGGCCTGAACCTGCAAGAAAAGTGCTCGGCCACTGAGCTCTGAGCTACACTCCAGCCAGACACTCCTGGATTTTGCCACATTCATTTTTGATGCCGCATCCTCAGCTGCAGCCACTTTGACCTCTGCTGACTATTTCTTCTGACCATGTATTTCACAATGCTCTAGTTTCACAATGCCTGTGAGAGAGTGTGTGGTTTATGTGTGTGGCATATGCCCATGTGTGTGAGTGTGCATATGTACCCTTCTATGTGTGCATGCAGAGGCCAGAGGAGGATGGCAGTCATTCTCCTCTATGGCTCTCCAACTTAACCCTTTGAAGTAAACTCCCTGATCTTAGAACCCATGCTTTTCAGTGGGACTGGTGACCAGCAAGCCCTGGCCATCTTCCTGTGTCCACTCCCAGCAGCACCAGGCTTACAGGTGTGCAGACCACACCATGCTGACATTGCTGGGTTAGGCAGCAAGCACTCTAAGCACTGAGCTATACCTCCAGCCCTCAAACACTTGGTGCCTATGTTATATGCTTAGACTGATTCTTTCTAATTTTAAATTTAAACACTTTGCAATGACCTCCCACAGTAAGAATTTAGTTCTCTTATACTGTCCCTCACCCTTGTGCACATTCTATTTCCCTTAACATGATCATGTTAAAACAATTTTTATAATCACTTAGTCATGCCTCTGTTGTAACCAGTATCTGTAGCCAAATCATCTACATGATGACTAAATGTCTTTCATTTGCTATGTAGATTTTCTTTCTGTGGGAATTGAGAATGGCTATAATCTTTCTGTGTGCCTTGTTCTGTGGGTAAACGTATGTCAATATTTTTTATTGTGTTGTTTACTTATTCATCAGTACCCCTGAGAATAGTCCATGCTCAAAGAGTTTAAGCACGGGTATCAGTTTTCTTTGTTGTTTTGTTGTTTTTGTTTTTTGGGTTTTTTGTTGCTGTTTGGGGCTTTGTTTGTTTTTGGCTTTGTTTTGTTGTGGAAGTCCCTTTCCTATGGCCATGTATCTTTTCAGTCAAAATGGGACCAACTGTTTTGGGAGGCAACGAGGTATTTATCTTGTGCTTCTGTTCCTGGGAATAGTTAGAAACAACCCTGTGCCCTTTGTTTGTTTCTTCTTATTTACTTAATTCCTATCCCTCTATAGCCTTTCTCTTTCCTCTTGCAATCTTTAAAAGAAAATGGTGAGAAGAGGTTATTCTCCACACTTGTTAGAAAGGTATTCCACTGAAAAAAAGAAACAAAAATGATTATCCCCAGAGAGCAAAGGAGAAAGACCATGGTCACCAAAGACGAGGTGGGGGAGGGTGCAGAGTCATGAACAGCAGGAAAAGCTGAGGACAAACTTTGTCTCTGGAAGTTAACAGATAATTTATTTGGGGGCAACTCTAAGTTTACAGACAGTTAACAATAACAGGTAAGACAGAAGGCACCCCAAGCCTGTCTGAAAGTTGGATTGATTAGATTTGTCTTCAAAGAGAAAACATAAACAAAAAACAGCCAATCAATAGTAATTTAACTCAAGGATCCAGTAGGCCAAAAAGCAGAAGAATGAGGGAATTCACCTGCCTCACCTGAGGTCAGATAAGTACTCAAGTTGTCTTTGAGGGCACTTAATTATCTAACAGATTTGCAGTTTGATCTCTAATAGGAAGAGAGTGGGCAAAAGTTCAGAGTGAGATGTACGAGGGGTGACCTCACATCATGAACCTTGTTAAAGTTTGGATATAAACTCTCTTCAAGAAGGTTTATGCTGTGAAAACTTGGTCCTCTGATGCCCTCTTTGGGTGTGTCTGAAGATAGCTATAGCATACTCACACACATAAAATAAATAAATAATGGGTTGTTGGATAATATTGGATGTATCATTCATTTTCTCTCTGCCTCAATTCTCTCTTGGCAGCCACGAAGTGGGCAAGTTCTAAATAAGATAAAATAAGATAAAATGGAGCCAACCAACTGGACTGTAATCTCTGAAACTATGAGCACAAATAAAGCCTTTCTCTCTTCAGCTGTTCATGCTGATACTTTTTCACCCTGTACAGTGATGACTGAGTGACCACAAGCCTAGGGAGCTGTGCTCTCTGAGGCTGAGTGAGTAAGTAGTCAGTCAGTTCCCACCCAAATCCGGGAGGAGCCTAACAGAAACTGATGCTACGGCAGAGCTCTGCGGAGCAAGAGCCACACACTCTCCCAGAAAGCAAATGGTGTTTGAAGCTTTTTTAAGAAGAATATCTACTGAGAATAGTAAACTATTAAAGCTACATAGATAACTTGCTAGAACCAAATGCAATGTCCAGGAAATAAAAATCAGGACCAGTCAACAAGTTTTACGAAAGGCAAGACTAAGTTGAAGAAGTTGGGTAATGGAAAGCTGGGTTCATAAAAACCCATACAGAATGGAGCAGAGATGAAAACCAAATCAAACTGGGCTGGAGAGAAGGCTCAGTGGTTAAGAGCAGTGGAGGATCTTCAAGGGGTCCTGAGTTCAAGTCTCAGTATCCACATGGTGACTCACAACCATCTGTAATGGGGTCCAATGCCCTCTTCTGGTGTGTCTGAAGAAAGCAACAGTGTGCTCATATAAAATAATTAAGTTTTTTAAAGGAGGGGAGGATGGCTGTGAGTGAAAGCCTTGGTCTCATCTGTCATCCATGCAAATAAATGTCCTTAAAAAGTTTTTTCAGTGTGAAAGAGCTGAGGAGGACAGCGTTTAGATGGAAAAGTTCGGCATGCATTAGGGAGAGTCAAAGGAGGGGAGCAGACTGTGGTGACAATGTCAATATTTGAAGGAACCAAATATTTTTGGCCAAACCTTTTCAGAGCTGGTGGAAGCTTGGAATGTATCCAGGGACAGTGCTCCTCAATAAATCCTTAACAAGATTTCTTCTGCTGTCATACCATTGTGGGTGTTCGAAAGACACGCAAAATGTAAAAATTGTATTAAACAAGATCTACCCCACCCCTCCCTTGAGTGTAAATTCAATGCCAATGTGATAAGGCACTTCAGGATTGGCCCCCACTCCGGGGAGGAAGCAATAACCTGAAGCCCAGCCGACAGGGTGTGGAGGGCGTTCTTGAATTAGAATTCTTTCCACTCTTTCCCAAAGAGCTAGTTAGCTTTCTTTCTTTTTCTTTCTTTCTTTCTTTCTTTCTTTCTTTCTTTCTTTCTTTCTTTCTTCCCTTTCTTTCTTCATTTCTCTCTTTTTTCCTTTTTTTCAAGTCAGTATTTTGGTAAAAATGTGTAATTTCCTCAGAGCATGAGAAAGAAAATCCCACACGGTCCTATATCAACAACACGAGCTAAGGCGCCAGAAAAACCTCACATACTCTGTCTTGTCATGAATTACAATCATTGTTCTGGGAATTTTTCTCAAGGGTTGGCTTTTCTTCCTTATAAACAAAGCTACATATCATTCTTGAGGCTGTCTGATCACTGGGATGCAAGCAGTTGCAGTAATCTTTTCTTCAGACCGAAGAGTGATGCCCAAGTTGTCCCTCATCTGAGACCCACACAGACACAGACTTCTTTAGTCTGTCCCAGACATTTCACAGGTGGCACTCAGAAGGGCTCCTTCTCTATCCTCACAAAGCTGTACTTTTCTCTGCCTAAACATATCACAACAACACAGCTAAGGCTTCACAGGGCCATGAGTGGGGATGAAGCTCCTTGAGATGTCTGGCTCAAGAACCAAGAGCTGGTACAGTCTGTTCCCTGTTTGCAAGTTAGTTCTGTAATGAAGTTTACAAGACAAAGTTTAATGACCTCCTGGAGAAAGAGAAGGAGCCTCAGAGACAGCTTAAACAAACTGGTCTGAAAAACAAAGGAAATAATTGTTGGCAAGGCCTTGAGTCGCCTTTATCCCTGCTTCCCCACCCCTTCCTTCCTGTTAGTGATAGCTTGGGGGGGGGACTCAACCTTTAGCATAGGTGGTCTCAATGTCCCACTGCTAAGGTGGGCATATGGCTTAGGTGTGTTCCTCAGGGGCACATAGGCTAAAAGCTTGCTTCTCCTCAGTGCGAGGATGTTAACAGATCAGTAGACAATTCAGCCTTGAGGCACAGTGGGAAGGTCTTTGAGAGCATGCTTTAGGGAAGGGTTAGTGTAGTTACCCTGTGTCCTCAATTCCTTCTCAATCTCTAGAACTGACTTCCTTTTCATCTATCTATCTATCTATCTATCTATCTATCTATCTATCTATCTATCTATCTACCTGTTGTCTGTCTGTCTGTCTGTCTGTCTGTCTATCTACCTATCTATCTATCTATCTATCTATCTATCTATCTATCTATCTCTGTCGATCTATCTGTCTGTCTGTCTGTCTGTCTGTCTTTTCTCTTCTTCTCTTTTGAGTTCCCTCTATGATACCATCTGTCATGTTGCAATACAGCCAGAGATGCCCTGGCCAGACCTGACCTATGCTGTTTAGACATTCATCATTCAAAATCAACCAAATAAATTTCTTTCCTTTATATACCACCTAGACTCCAGTGCCTTTACTACAGCAACAGAAAACAGACTAACTCTATGGCTCAGAGCAGAGCCCCTGGTTCCTTTAGAGTGTGGTAAAGGAGCCCCATCCCCTTCTGTGTTATTACCAGTTTCGCTGCTGGTGCTACTGGGTTATTTCTCCCATGAAGACAAGACTGACCACAGCAGATAAACAGTAGATGACTCACAGAGATTCTCAGCCACCTTGAGAGTCTGCTGTCTACTGTGTCTGGGCTCTCCCCTCTTCTCCACCCCCACCCCACACTCTTCCTTGCTCATCAACCTTAAGTGGCTTCTCGTTATTTTTGGTCTAAAGGCCAGACTCGTTGGTCTAGTTTTCAAGGCCTTTCTTCTTCTAATCCCAATAACAGTTCAACCGGATTCTCAACGCTCATTTTCTCTTCTGGTTCTGAGCCTGGGGTGCTCGAGAGAGGGTGTTGGGGAGTGCGTGCAAGAACTGAGTTGACACAAAGGTGGAGGTGGCAACTGGCATTGGGTGACAGGGTCCAGGTGTTTGAGTTGCCCTCTGGGGCCCAAGACAATCTCACACACTGATTGTCATCCCATCCTAATGCCAGCACGCTTTCTGCTGAGGAATGCTGCTTGATGCTGGCCAGTCTTGGTCACTTCCCACCCATCAAGTCTATTCTATCCACTCTTCGTTGCCATCCTGCCCTATCTGGGAGCTCCCTCTCCCCACTCCCCATTCCTCTGTGTTCTACCAGTTGTGAAGGCCTGCCTGCTAGATGTCTATCTGAAACCAACATTTGCTTGAAGCCTCAAGCTGCTGTCGACATGAGAGGCTAGTAGGCAGACATGGAGGGCATGGATGCTGGAATCATACAAACCCATTTTTCTTTTTGAGTCTCACGCTACCATTTTGCCCATGTTTACCCAGGGAGAGAGCCACTTCCTCCAGCCAACCCTTGCCTCTAAAATAGCTGTGTGACGGTATCTACCCTAGTTGAATGTTATGAGGTCAGGCAAAGTTCTCAGCTAACATGTGGTCAGAACTGTAGTGAGGCCATTATTAAAAAGACTCCTTTCAAATGAGGTTCGTATTCAATGAGGCCCCATAGAGTTGCTGTTTACCCTACTAAGATTTCGAAATATCTTTATTCTAGACAGGGACTACACAGAGAATGATTTCTGTTGTCGCTGTTTTTGTTCTTATTTTGGGTTCCTTTTTCTTAATTCAGCTGCAAAACCTGTCATCAGAGGAACTACAAAGGAAGAGTGATTTTCTTTTGCGTGGCCCCCTAGAACCCGTCTTTCCAAGGTGCCTGGTACTCATGCTTGATTGTGCTTCACAGGTGCACAGCTCCAAGGAGGCCAAAGAGCAGAAAAGTGGCTCTCTACATCTTCTTGAGGGCAGAGACTCCCTCTGAGAAATGGTCACTGAAGAACAACATGAGATGTCACCCCCTGACATGGAATGGTTCTGTTGAGTCACTTCCAGCTTCTTTCTCTCAACTACTCTCTTCCTCCTCTTTCAGCACTAGCAGACTTTTGTTTTTCTGGAACAAGGCATGGCTTTTCTCCATGGTCTTCAAAAAGGTTGTTGTCTCTTCATCGAGAAATGGCTTCACTGCCTGTCTCCAAGGCCATGCAGGGTCACAGATATGGAGGGATGTTTGTGAGTGTTCAGGATGGATTGGCCTAGGCTCACTGGCCTGAGCCTAGGTCTCGATTTTCTTAGAGCTGGCTCTTAGCTTATATTGGGGGGCTGACTGATGAAAGCTAAGGGTGTGATTTTCTCAGTGGTCCTTAATAATGAAACCTGAGGAAATGCCCAGTGAGAGATGACCAATAATGGTACAGTAAGGCAGGGGACCCAGTGAACACGTCTCCTGAGATCCCTGAAGTCTAAAGGGAGGTCGTAGAGTGAATATCCTCCTCCAAAACTCAGGTTGAAATGGAACCAGCCCCTGTGAGCACACGGGTTCAGGTCATGAGGCTCTTCTGGTGGAGCAGAGTTGTTATTATAATAGATGGAGCTGGTCTTTTGGGGAATGAGTTGTTATTTTTGTTTTCCACCATACCTTCTGCCATACAATGCAGTAGCAAGAAATCCCTCACCAGCTTCTGGTGCCTTCATCTTAGACTTCCAAATTTTTGGGGCTTTAGAAACAAATTTATTTTCTTTATAAATCACCTACTCTGTAGTATTGTTATAGCAACAGAGAACAAAGACAAGGGTATTCTGAATGCCCTCAAGAAATACATTCGAGGCATTGAATTTTCTGTGTTTCAAGAAAACCTGAAGGCTCAACTAACCCAGGACTCACAGAGAGTTAACCACGTGGAACCTCTAACAGCAGGAACAAGAAGCTGTCTGTGACTCAGTTGTCTACCCTTGGATCTCTTTCCCCTAACTGGGTGGCCTTGTTTAGCCTCAATAGATGAATATGTGTCCATTCCAACTACAACTTGATATGCCAGGGTGGGGGTGCTATCCATAGATCTCCCCTTCTCTGAAGGGAATGGGAGGAGCATAGAGAGAGAGGAGGTGAGAGGAAGGAATTTGAAGGAGAGGAGGGAGGAGAAGTTCTGATCAGGATGTAAAGTAAATTAATTAGTTAATGAAAGTAAAAGAGATTTTTTTTCTGCATTTGAGGATAAAGAAGTGGTACAACCAGACCAACACGGACAATGAATTCGCAGAGTAGCCTGGACCATCCTGGTTGAAGAAGCCAGAGACAAATGTGAGAAATCACCTTGGGTCCAGCTTTGGTTCTGCCCCTGAGAGGCCAGGGGCTTCTGAGTTTCTCACACAGTTGCTACAGTCACCCATCTTCTTACTTACCCACTGACAGTTTGTCTATAAGAGCTAATTCAATGGGCACCATGACCCAGTTAGAAACTCAATAGTTTTACTCAACAAACTGGTAGGTATTGAAGATGTTCATGCAGTTAGTTTTGTCTGCTGGCCCTTTCTAGGGAAAAATTTTCAGGTATCATCCACAATGTCCTCTTGAGGAGCTCCAGGCTTGCCCCAGATCCACTGAGGGCTTCCATCTGCTCAGATGTTGCTTATGCCCCTGACCCTAGGCTCTAGGCCCTCCTCCTGACCCTTTGGTATGTCCTCTGGCTTGGCTTTCAGGGCAGTTCCATCAGAACTGTGGGTCAGAGGTGCTTGTGTCCTGAAGCTAGCATCATGCAGCCTCAATGCTGTTTGCTTCTCCCATTCCTCTAGGTTAATGTTTCCCAGCCTTCCTAATGCTGCACCCCTTCAATACAATTCCTCATGTTGTGGTGACACCTGACCATAAAATTATCTTCTTTGCTACCTCACAACTGTGGTTTTGCTCCTTATGAATTGTAATGTAGATATCTGTGATTTCTGGTGATCTTAGGCACAACTGAAGGACGAGAACTGCTGGTCTAGGTAATGCCTGCTGTTCAGACAGAGGAGGAGGGTGGGAGTTGGAGGCGGGCTTAGCTGTGATGGCCTTGAGCCTCAGAGGCACAGGGAGGTTTTGAGCAGACTCACATGTGAGCCTACAGTGGACAACATGCCTCACAAAGCAGGGTCTCAGAGAGCCCTGAACAAAGCGCATAAACATTTTCACATCCAGAGAAAAGGGCTGGCAGGGACTTCTCTCCCAACACCAACCTAGACTTTACCTCCCTAGATGCTGGAGAAGGCAGGCTGCAGTGAGGAAAGCCACATCCCCTTCTCTAGCAATGGCCAGCCCAAGTAGACAAGCATTCCTGCCAGGGGTCAGCTGGATTCTCTCCGAAAGCCCTCGACTCTGGCATCTTCCCTTAGAGGCTTAACAAACCAGAAAATAGTTAAAAATTGAAATGAATTGCCCAGTCACTCTGTAACAATTAGGAATTTAACAAATCAAGGTCATACAACAGCCCCAACCACCACAAATCAATATGGCCTAGATCTCACCACTGACTAAAAAAAAAAAAAAAAAAAAAAAAAAAAAAAAGGCAACCTTAGGATGGTAGCCCTAAGTCCACTAATTCCCAAAGGAATCGGCCAATCAAAGTGTCAGTTCTGGAGAGGAGCCCTGTTTTCCAGGCAGAGAG
This sequence comes from Micromys minutus, assembly GCF_963924665.1. Taxonomy (NCBI): domain Eukaryota; kingdom Metazoa; phylum Chordata; class Mammalia; order Rodentia; family Muridae; genus Micromys; species Micromys minutus. The sequence goes on from NC_137972.1 coordinate 68,143,229, forward strand.
CAGACTCACTTGCCTGCTGAGGGCTGCTATTGATAAAGTAAATGGGACCATGTCTCATGCCAGTCTCTGAATTCACTCAAGTAGATGAGATGACTTCATTCTAACCAGTCCTTGAGCATCTGAGAGTCTGCTTAAGCATTTTAGTGAAGTGACATTTGTACCTCACACAAAGTATTCGTGACCCTGCTTTCTGGCAAAAAAAAAAAAAAAAAAAAAAACCAAACAAAAAACAAAAAAACAAAAAAAAAACAAAAAACAAAAAAACAAAAAAAAAAAACCAAAAAAAAAAAACCAAAAAACAAAACAAAAACAAACAAACAAAAACACCCCCCCAAAAAAACCTCAAAACCAAAAACCAAAAAACAAACAAACAAACAAAAAACAAAAACAAAAATAACCTCCAGATATTTCAAATTCTCTTTAGAACTGTGGTACCAAATAAAATAAAATAAAATAGGAACAAAAGTCAGCAAAGCTCTACCAAAGGACACGGAGGAGGGGGCAAGTACGGAGGCTCATTAGCTATTCCTCCAGGATGACCCTTTGGAGGCGGGGAGCTGGCCTGTGTAGTCCTGATGAATCCTGGCACTGGCAACCTTCCCGAATCTGAATGGCACTTGAAGACATTTGGAAGACAACACCAGTTGGCCAGGGAGAGCTGGAACGAGGGAGGGTTTGCAGCCAGGCACTCCAAGGAAAGTAACAGTAATGTTAATTGAGTGACTAGAATTGGTTTCCCACAGGCTGTCACAGAGATAAAATGGGCAAAAATTATCTTTCTGTTTTTAAGTACTGTTGACCAAACTCCATCTTCCCCAGAATTCATTAACTCCTCATCTACTTGCTCTTAAAAATCTGGAGGTTTTGGACCAAAGAAAGCATTATACCCCATTCCATTAAAAACTCCTGCAGGCACATAGTTTACAATGAATTTGAAAGGAACTGAAGCCAAGCCACAGACTCTGACTTGGGATGGTCTGGGATGATGCAAGCTTGCTCCATGTGGTACATAAATGAAGTAGGTTCAGGTCCACATCAGGCCCCACCAGGGGCCTATCTACTAAAAGCACTGATAAGAACAGTCTAATTATAGGGAAAGGACACCTTCATGCTGCTGGGTTTTCCTGGGTGTACTGGCTGGTATTATGTCAACTTGACACAAGCTGGAGTTATCACAGAGAAAGGAGCCTCAGTTGAGGAAATGCCTCCATGAGATTCAGCTGTAAGGCATTTTCTCAACTAGTGATCAAGGGGGGAGGGCCCAGCCCATGGTGGGTGGTGCCATCCCTGGGCTGGTAGACCTGGGTTCTATAAGAAAGCAGGCTGAGTAAGCCAGGGGAAGCAAGCCAGTAAGAGACATCCCTCCATGGCCTCTGCATCATCTCCTGCTTCCTGACCTGCTTGAGTTCCAGTCCTGACTTCCTCTGGTGATGAACAGCCATATGGAAGTGTAAGGTGAATAAACCCTTTCCTCCCCAACTTGCTTCTTGGTCATGGTGTTTTGTGCAGGAATAGAAACCCCGATTAAGACACTGGGTGAAACATCTCTTTTGTGGAGACAGGGCCAACTCTCTCAAAGGTTTTCAGACACTGGTGGTGCATACCTATACTTCCAGAACTTGGGAGGTTGAGGCAGGAAAATCTGGGGTTTAAGGCAAGCCTTTGTACTATGTTGAAACATCATACCCTGACATTCACTTAGCTTCTGTCCTATACCTGCTGCTTATGTCTGTGAGTAGGGACTTGTGGGATAGTCTCTAGGTTCACCTGAACCAGATCTTTGGATTCTGCCATCTGTCCAAATGAATTGGAAGGGGGGTGAGCAAAACCCCAACCAACAGACAACACAATGACTTCAGGAAGCAATGATCCACGTGCTCTGCCTCTTAACACTTCCAGTGCCTTAGTTAAGAAGGCTGGAAAATGCAACCTGGCATTAGACCAAAAGAACAGAGGATTAACGTGTACAGAACTCCCCTACACGTTCCACTGATGTAGGTCTGAGATTGTGATGCTTTAATGCCAGGCTGAAGGATACAGATCTAGAAAGGGCTGTGGAGACTTTCCACCCTGGGTCTGCGATAGCCAGTATCTGTCTATAGGCCACAGTCAAAATGGAAGCGGGGGGGGGGGGGCAGGGGGCGTAAAAGAAGGTTCGAGAAATAAGTCTATTCCTCCCCTTAACAGTTCCTTTGGAGATCCCAAAGCACTTTCTGCACCCGGAGGACCACCTCTACCAGAGGATCATGTCCCATCTCACCCCTGAGATGAACATTCACTACAAAGCCTCATCTGATGTTAGCGGTGACAGGTGGATTTTCATCTGATCTCCGACTAGGGTAATTATCCCCAGTCTCCCGATCTACTCAGGTTTCCATGGCCCCGGTATCACTGAGGCACACAATTAAGGCATTTCAGCTGCTCACAAACAGCTCTGGCTGCAGTCTCCCTGGCAAGGGCCCCTCTCCTCACAGGAATCAAGGAGTCAAAGGAGACTCTTCAGCTTTTCTATAGCCCAAAGGGAGGAATCGCTGGTTCTCAACCTGTGGGTCGTCATCAGATACCCTGCATATGAGATATTTACACTACAGTTCATAACCGTAGCAAAATTACATTTATAAACTAGCAACAGAAATGATTTTATGGTCGGGGGTCACCACAACACAAGGAACTGTATTAAAGGGTCACGGTACTGGGAAGGCTGGGAACCACTGGATGGGATCTGTGAAGGAGTCTTGCAGAGGTCTCCTGGTTTCAGACGCAGAACTCACATCCTGACAGAGCTCCTTAGCTGAATAATGCCGGGGCAGGGGGTGGGGGGGGGTGTTGCTGAAACCAGGACTGCTCAAGGGGCACGGAAAGGTCTGTCCTTTCTTTATCTGAGCTACAGTTCCTGTCCACAGCAATAGCTGAGTTAGGGCCTGGACCCCCGAGGGGACGCTATAGTACTAGCTCACTAAGAAGGCCTTTTGTCAGGGCGATCCTGCTGGTCATATTCTTTGCCTCTCTTCTGTATGTGATCTGTTCCGTTTTTCTGGGGGTACAATGATGTGAGAAGGCCCCAGCCTCTCACACTCTAGGGGTCCCTCTACCTTCTCTGATATGCCCATCTCTCCCCCATATATTCTTCCTTACTGCTGGTGTGAAATCGGCTGGACAGAGATGGCGGTCCTGACTTGTGGGGAGAGCTGGAAATCTCTGTTGGGAATTGGGCTGTTTTCTTCACTGGGAACAGCGAGGTATAGATTGGGTAAACGCCTTTCCTGGAATTCCCTCTTCCTGCTCTGGAAACCCAGGCCTCATGGTACGAGCCTCCCTGCCCACTGTGTCCGCTCACGGTTTCTTTAGCTGCCCCTAGGCAGTTTCTGCTCTGCCACTTCCGGTTCTCCGGTCCCATCGCCCTGTCCCAAGGTGTCTGGCTCCCTGGCTCCAGCGAAATGTCCTCTTTATTTCTTATGAACTATGGAACTGGAGCTCTGCACTGGGTCTGCCTGAGAAACTCACCCGGATGATTAGAGCGCTGCTAAACTTTTGGCAGAGCACGTTTGCCCACTTAACTATCATTATTAAGTTTTTCTCCCACTCAGATTTTCAGCCTTACATACTATATTGTTTTTGGCTCCCTCCCTCCTTCCCCCCCCCCCTCTGTGTGTGTGTGTATGTGTGTGTGTAAAAAATACCACTTTTTTTCGTTTAAACAAATGTGTACTTAAATGTGACCTTTTCTCCCTGGGATAAATATCTAAGGGCTATCCATAACGTTAAGTAAATATTCCTGTTTTAAAACCAGTTTTCTGAAGGAGTTTTTCCCATTTCTGCCACATCATCTTTCCCACGTTGCCATCACCTCTTTCTTGAGTTTAGATAGTTTTTCCTTAATGATCTGATGGGTCTTTTTGCACATACAAGGAGCTGAATGGACCTCAGAAAGATTAGTCCCCTATTCTTCAAAGTGACAGCAATCGGCTTCCCTCTTAAAATACGCGGATGAATTAAAACCTAAATCACAAATCTGTGTGTCCATAGTTTTATCATTCTACTGAGTTGCATAGTCCAAGTCGAGAACCATCTTCCCCTGCTCCATAGAAGCTGCCTTTTCTTAGAGGATCTGTTCAAGTCACTAACAAGGGAAAGACGATGTAGCAGCTGTGACAGCCACCCTGGAAGACTCAGAGATGGATCTATGTCCCACTAGACCCAGGCTTCACTGGCTCACAGACCCAGCTGTCTCCAAGAGAGGACTGGTCCTCTATTGAGGATCCTTTGATTTCTGGGGTACCTGGTCTGAAAAAAAAAATGTGTTCAAATCCTGATCTTCCTAAGAAGAATTATATTTAAGTCTTCTATGACTGCCGTCCCCTAATGGCCTGTGTCTCTTTAGGGAACCAACATTTCTACTCAAGGATTTATAGAATAAATCTGTTCCCTAGGACAGAGGTGCCAGCCCAGAGGACTGGAGTCAGGAGACAGTCTACATGCAATAAAACCCATGGTTTTGTCCACCCTGGACTGCTGCAGCTGACACATCTCCCAGTCTAGAGTGAGATGGTCTCGGTATCCTCCCAGAAAATGACCTTGGGCAGCAGCTTTTCCTCACAGTCATATGCTTTCCTCTCTACTCTTCGCTCCCCATCTAAGGTAGAGGCTCCCTGGAAAGAAGTCCCACAGGAAACCCCCTCCATGGACTATATTTGCCATTTTTCTCACATCTGGCTAGATAAGGCTACCTCTTGTTGGTAAGCAGACACTCTGAGTGTCGCTTGGGCTTGGGACATTAAAAAGCAGATGTGACTGATGTGTTTGTAGTCTGTATCCCACTCACCAGTGGGAGAAGGGATGTGGCAGAGGGCCCGTGGGATAGCAAAGATGCAACGTGAAAGAGCCAGGTTCCTTGTATGACACATGGAAAACAGCTGCCTGTCGAGCAATCACCACTGCTCCATGCTTTGGCAGGTGCCACTGAGTATTACAACAGACAAACAAATTTAGAAACTAAATAACAAAACAGTTGAGCTCAAAATATTAAACACAAATAGTCAACAAAAGTAGGAAAGAATGTTCAACCTTCTGTGCCCCTGGAGAATTAATTAGATTTCAAAGATGCATTGAGGAGCCCATCTCATTCCAGTCATAATGGAACTGATAAAGACAATAAATAGTTGCTCAGAATTCAGATCAGAATAAACCCCTATTTACTGCTGACATAAAGTAGTCCAGCCATTATGGAAATTAATGTGAATGAGTCCTTAAAACATGAAAACTAGATCTACCATATGAGGCAACTGTGATATTCTATTCACCCAATGGATTCCAAATGAGCACATCACAGAGATATCTATCCATCAGTGTTTCCTGTGTCACTGCTCACAAAGCTAAGCTATAGAACTAACCTAGGTGTCCATCAATAAAAGAATGGATAAAAGAGGTATATTACACAATGGCATAGTACTTACCCTTAAGGAGAAATGTTGCCATTTATAAAAATATGCATGGAACTAAAGACTATTATGGATGAAGGAAGTCAGGCAAAGAAAGATGATACCAAGCATTCTTACCTAGATAGTATTAGAAACATGCATATAACAATTAGAAGGAAGCCACTAACTTGAAGGAGAACAAGAGGTACATGGGAGGATTTGGAGGGAGGAAAGGGAAGACAGAAGTGATGTATTTATAATCTCAACAAGTGAAAAATATTTTTAAAAACTGAAAGTTTTATTCCAATGAAAAACTGTCTTTAAAGAGAGATGTTAATTGGCTTGATTTAATTATTCTATGTTGTGTTTGTGTTATAATATTTTGTACCAATAATAATACAAAGCCATAGTTTAATTTACAATTAAAAAACAGACTTAAAAATTCAGATATGCATTCTTTAAATAGGGCATGGGATTGAAAGGGGCAGTTGTGTTTTCTCTCAGACAAGAGGTACTTGAGCTGATGCTGACCTAATGGATATGTGCCACCCCCACCCCCACATAGCTGTCTGTATAACCTCCAACTTAGCAGTAACCCACAAACTATCAGAGATATACTAATATGTCTCTGACAGTAGATGTACAAATAGTCAGAATTCTGTAAAGAAGCAGAAAGAATTGTTAGAATGAACATATTTCTATACCTATCTGTATATGTGTATATGGGATTTCTATCTATCTGTCTCTTGCATGACAGATCTACCTATTGATAGACATATAGATAGATGATATATACACATATATGTATATGTACACACATGCACATAGATAGATAGATAGATAGATGATATGTGAGATTTATTAGGCTGGCTTATAGGGTGCAGTCCAGGTCCAACAATGGCTGTCTCACAATGGGAAGGTTGGGAATCTGGTAGATTTTGGACCATGAGGCTGATATGTGTTAACAGTACAAATCTGGCATGGAGTCCTGGAGGAGTCCAGGAGGTTTGCTTGTCTTCAGTCCACAATGGAATCCTGAAGAAGTTGGATTTAATACCATACACAGGAACAGGATTGATGGACTTGCCAGCTAGAGCGTGGGCAAAGCATCCGTCATTCCTGTCCTCGTGTGTGGGCTGCCATCAGAAGGTCTGGTCCCACTTTCACTTGGGTCTTCTTGATTGAAAAAAAAATCTGATCAAGAAATGTCTCATGGGACTACCTGGCAGCTAGGGCTTTAGTTAATTCCAGATGTAGTCTAGTTGACAACCAAGGTTAGCCTTCACGGTGCGTGTATTCAACATAGTGGCAAATGTTTCTCTTGAAAAGCTTGGAGTTGGATCATGGTATCCTGACACCATTTCACCATAGACTCTTGGATGGTCAGTGATCCAGTAATCCACATACTCTTATGACTATGGCTCATTTAAGCACACACACACATACACACACACACACACACACACACACACACACACACACACACACACACTGATCTCTTAAATATTCCTTCCTTTGTGCAGATGTGCCCAAATAACCACTATGAACAATTCCAACGTCCGATGGGTAATTTCTGTGAAAAGAGAAAAACGTTAAGGAGTATGTGGGTGATGGCAGTAACTGGGAGTGACAAATACCGTCAGGAAAGTGTTCTGTCATGTGATGCGATGGAGTACAGATACTGCAGGGGGGGGGGGCAAGGGAGGCCTCGAACAGCAGAGGCTCAAGCTCTGGGAGCTGCTATTCACTGGGCTAACCAGCTGTCATTTAGATGATACCAGTTGACAGGACTCATTTCTGTTGTCCTCACAGGAGACCTGTGACCATAGCCTAACTGCAAACTGAAACTTGGGAGGTTAGAGTGCATATGTGTGTCCACAAGGCACAGACCATCAGAACTGAACGAAGTGCATTTAAAAGCACAGATTCCCCCAGAGACTCCCAGAGAGGAGCACGAACAGCACCTACAGATCACAAGCCAACACACAAATCAGCTTTCCTGGAAGGTCTTCCCAGTAGGAGCCATCATGTGGGATTCACTTCCCTGTCCCTAAGCACTTTGTTTTTTAAAAAGCCATTGGAAGTGAGGGGGAGAAGCCATGAAACTGACTTTTCTTTTAGGAGCCAACTCTTCTGGGAATCCCCACTTTGAGAGTAGGATCAGAGTTTCTGGTTAGATCCCCAAAAAGTATCATTGAAATAATATTAAAATAGTGCAGTCCGGATTGACATGACACCCTCCTGCCCTGCTCAACTGGGGGCTCTCAAGATGTCTTGCAAGAACACAGATCCCTTTCTAATACAGAAAAATCATCTCTTTTTTCTTTCAATGTGGGCCCCATGTGCCAAATCCCAGATGGGGCACTATACAGAATGCAGCCGGATTTAGTCCATCTTGCTACGGTAACAAAATTCCACAGAATGGGCCATTTGTTTTAAAGGTAAGTTATTGCTCACAGATATGAAGGTTGAGAAGCCCGATAACTGGGCACTGATTGCCGGTGAGGACCCCCAGGCAGAGAACACCGTGTGAGAGAACACTCAAGTAGCAACTTTATGGCAATCCTCACATTACAGGAAATGCACTGACCCATATATGAGGGTGAAGCCCTAAGCACTAATCATTTCTCAAAGGTCTCAGGTCCTTGACTTAACACAATAGCAATCACTAGGAATTCTGGAGGGAATTATACTGAAAGCATAATGTGCCCTGAATACCCTAGTTACCCCGGCCAGGGTTGTATGGCTGCTTGGACAAGTCTCCACCCTGTTGGATGTTGTTGGATGCCTCCAGCTCAAATGACTAGTTATTCCTGTATGACAAAAATAGGTAGATGGGGCCCCTCTAGGGTGCTTTGACATAACCTTCTAGCTTCAGACGGGTCTATCAAGGAAGAAGAACTTAGTTTGTTCCCTTGGCTTGTGTTGCTGGGAGTTAGTGTTGACATTAGACTTTCAGACATTATCTGCCTCTTCCTTGGCACCTCTGGCAGTGACCCAAACACCTCACACAGAACTAAGAGTGATGCCAGAGTCGATCAGAAGCTGCACAATCTCATCTAAGGCAGATACGACTTGCTTCCTTCAAAACCACACCAGGATGGTCAGTACCTTGGAAGCCCACACCTGGGTCACAGATGAACGGCATAGTGATGTTGAGAAAATTTAAATGGTTATTTTTCTGCAGAAGAGTTCCCGAGAGTAGCTAGGACAGATGGACATGGGCCACCATCTCACCTCTACTGCTTCCAGTGTGGCTTGGTGCCTCAGTCCAGTGGTCTGTTGGCCCCCATAGACTCCTGTGTTTGAATGTTTGGCCCATAGGGAGTGACACTGTTAGGAGGTGTGGCTTTATTGGAGTGGGTGTGGCCTTGTTAGAGGACTTTGAGATCTCCTGGTGCTAAAGCTGTATGGAATTTCAGCCTCCTCCTGGCTGTCTGCAGAAAATAGTTCCCTTCTGCTGCCTGAGGATCAAGATGTAGAACCCTTGACTTCTCCAGCACCATATCTGCCTGCAGGCTGCCATGCTTCCTACTAAGATGATAATGGACTGAACCTCTAAAACTGTAAGCCAGCCTCAATAAAATGTGGTTTTTGTTTGTTTGTTTGTTTGTTTGTAAGAACTGCCTTGGTCAGTTCACATGAAACCCAACCAAGACACTCAGTTTCCTTTTTAGGGTTAGATGAAACAAAATCAGGGTAAGCCTGTAATGAGCAAGTTCATGGTCAGCCCCACTGCACTGTGTAGCACTGCAGTATTCTGTAGTCAGTTGTTAGGATCAAAAAGGAAACGGTGGCCTCCCTGCTAAGACAGAGGCAGGGCCAAAAGTCATTGTGAGGCCTCATCACTCCCAAGAGCACGTTGGGCTACCCTATCCCCATAGTTTTCTTTCAGATCCCAACACTGCCAAGCTTTGGGGGAAAAAAGGTTTTCTTCAGTCTTGGATCCTCTATAGCAGTGGTTCTCAACCTTCCTAATGATGCGAGCCTTTAATCCAGTTCCTCACGTTCTGGTGACCCCCAACCGTAAAATTAGTTCCTTGCTACTTCATAACTGTAGTTTTGCTATTGAATTACTATTATGCACTGCAATGTTAATATCTAATATGCAACCCACAAAGGGGTGGTGACCCACACAGGCTGATAACCACTGCTCTATACAAAGGAAACAATGTTAAAATGGCATCTGGAAATGGCCATGTAGGTCAAGGGGAAAACGCGAAGCCAAACTGATCATCGGTCCTCCATGTTCCATCTTCTTCTATCTGTGTGTGTGTGTGTGTGTGTGTGTGTGTGTGTGTACAAACATGCATACATGTGCATCTGCTTAACATAAACAAAGCTGTATCATAGCCAAGTTAGAGTGGGGGGTTCAAGTGTGTCTTGTCAGCTTCCATTTGGTCAACCAGCCTACTTGGGCCATCTATTTACTTTATAATTGAGTTGTTGACCTTAGGGGAAGAGGTGGGAGGGGGACAACAGAGAGAAGGAGGAAGGGAAGGAGATAGAAATGAACAAAATCTTTTATTCTTTGGCTTCTCCTGGAGATGCCAAAGGTTTTCCCTCGCTTCAAGTGAAGTCCACATCAAAGTAAGAGAAGTTGAGCCAGATAAAGCGCCACTGTGCTTTGTCCAGCTCTTAGTTCCTGGAAAGGACAAAGCACTTCCCAGCTGCTGCAAATGGTCCAGATGTTTTTCCCATTAGGGCCTTCCTGGGGCAGAAATGGTCCTTGCTGTGTAATGCTCAACTACACTAGTAATCGTTTTTAGAAGCCTGGAGCTGTTTGATTTCAATTGCTTTTAGAGACAGAACTTTTAATATGTGTTCTTGTTCAATGCATCAGCTAGGAAGCACACTTGCCAAGAATGTTTCACCCAACCAGCCTGGCTGCCACTAACCTCTGGTTCACAGGAAATACCAAAGGAGTATAAGCTCAATACCCCAAGAATAAACACAAACCCAGAATGTGAAACATTCTCCAAGATAACCCTTTTAGACTCTTCAATAGATCTCCTAATCCTAAGTCCTTTTTTCTATCTTTCCCTTTCTTTTTCTTTTTTTCTTATTTTTGGAAGAGAGTAGTAAGGAGATCTTGTTTTGGGACACAAGCTATGCACAATGTATACATTGAAACTAGAACCTGGTTTGATTAACAATGTCAAAACAGTATTAATACCATCAAAACAAACAAAAAAATAGTCTTAAGCCAGCTGGAAAAATTTGAATATGGAGAAATGTGATTACAAAATTATCATTATTTTCTTAGGACTAATAGTGGTACATTTGCTAGATCAAAGAAAAAAGTCTTTGTTTTTTGATGGAAGTATCATGGTATCTGTGACTTTTAAAATAATACAGGAAAGCTGGGGATATGCAGCTTAGTGGGGAAGTGCTTGCCTAGAAAAACGCAAGGACTGGGTTCAATCCCCATATTTCCAGTGCTGGAAACAAAGTTGCTCAGGAAAGGTACATTTGTGTACATATGGAGACAGAGCAATGGTGTGAAAATCTTAAAGTTACTAGAACTGCATGAGGATATTCACCATGCATGGATCTCATATTTAAAAACAGGAAAAAGAAAAAGAGAATAAAATAAAGTGAAAGTTACATATGTTTTAAACACAAAGTGACGTCTCTGAATTTGGGAAAGGTTTATTTTAAGGAGAGGTCATTCACTTCATCACACAGTGGAGAAGGGGCCACCACATGTCCCTGGGAAGAAAAAGAGAATAAGAGTGTGGTGAAGGGAAGGATACACGGTGTGGCTGGCACTCAGGGGCAGGAGAGGAACACAATGGGAGGCTCTCTCTGTAGAGCTGCTGGAAGCTTCGTGTGTGAAAAGTATAATTAACAAATGGAATGACAAAGCGGAAGAGAGGCCCATGTGCACCAGTGAGAGGTTCTCACAAGTCAGGTAAAAGATCTATAGGTTCCACATGTGTTTACCGAGGGCATGCTGTGGTTTAGGTATATACAATAGAGAGACAGATTAACAGATACACGTGGGGCAGTCGGTGGTAGATTCAGACAGAAAAAGAATAGACAATTGTTTGTGCTTAGCTTTAAGCCAACTTGACATAAGCTAGGGCCATTTGGGAAGGAGAAACTTTAAATTGAGAACTTCCACCTCCATAAGCTCTGCCACGGGCCATTTTGTGGTGCATTTGCTTGATTACCAATTAATGTGGGAGGGTCCGGCTCACTGAGAGCAGGGCCACTCCTGGGAAGGTGGCCCTGGTTGGTATAAGAAAGCGAGCCAAGCTGCGAGGAGCAAGCCACTGAGCAGCTTTCTCCCATGACTTCTGCTTCAGTTCTTGACTGTGGTTTATACCCAGATTTCCTTTAGTAAGAGAATGGGACCTGAGAGGAAGATGAAGTAAACACTTTTCTACCCAAACTTGTTTTGGCCATGGTATTTTATCATAGCAAGAGAAACTCAACTAATACAACAATATAGATAAAGAGACAGACAACAAACTCAGATAGAAAAAGAAACAGATTGACCCAGAGTAGATAGAGACTATCTTCATATAAATATATATGGTAGACACAGAAGGGCAGATTTAGCTATCTGGATATATAAGAGATGTTCTTTAGATGTATGTGTAACATACGTACATGTCATTATCTTTCTTACTCGTTTTTTATTTCTGTGATAATGTGATGGCCAAAAGTAACTTGAGGAGGAAGATTTTTATTTCAAGCTTACACTTCCACATCACAGTTCATCATCAAAAGAAGTCAGGGCAGGAACTCAAGACAGGAACCTGGAGGCAGGAACTGAAGTAAGAGCCTTGGAGGAGTGCTGAGATATTTCTTGGCTAGCTCACCCTCCTTTCTCACAGCATCCATTGCCACCAGCCCAGGGATGATATTGTAGTGAGTTGAGCCCTCCCACACCAATCATCGAACAAGGACACACCCACATCTATTTGCCTACAGGCATTCTGATGAAACATTTTCTCAGTTAAGATGCCTTTTCCCCTGATGATCCTAGCCTGTGTCTGTTGACTTAAAAGTAGCCAGCACAACTGACTCCCTACCCAGTTGACATGCAAAACACATGGCAGTTAAGCCATAACCTTTCTCATCTTGTTGTCCCTAAGATGTCCTACTTATGTTAATATTACAATACAAAACATATTTTGAAAAAAAGTCTTAAAAATTCAGATTCTTTAGAAGTTCAGCCTCTTTAAAATAACACACTAAAGTTTTTTTTTTTTTAATATTCTAAAGCCTCTTAAATGTGGGTTTCCGTAAAATTAAAAATAAGTCAGATGCTTTCTTAATCCATAGAAAAGAACTAAGGAGCAGTCACATCAGAGCAAAACCAAACTCCAACACCGTAAAGCTCAGAGTCAGGCTTCTGGAACTGTGATTTTCCCAGCGTCCCAGAGTCCCAGGGTCCGCGTTAGGGTGGGCACCATAGGTTCAGGCTGGCTTCACTGCACAGCTACTGTTGTTCCTGCTGCCTGTACAGGACACCGGCATCTCCACGGTGCTCTCGTCTGCATCAGCTGGCCTGCACCGTCACTAATAATCTTCCTTGGGCTCTTTTCAGGGACTAACCCTGTCACGTGGTGTTAAGGCTCAAATTCTCCATATAAGCCATCAATCGTGAGGCTCCAACTTTAACTGAGATTGCAAATTTGCCAGTGTGCTCCTGTGCCCTCTCGCAGGGCCAAGCATCAGTTGCTCTCTGTGACCCCCTTTGTGCCTCTGAACCCAGGACCACGGGGACAACTCTTGCATATTATCAAGCTCAGCTACCAACATGAGATGCAGTCCCGGCCCTCTCTGGACCACAGCTCTGTGTGCTGACTCTGAGAAAATGCTTTCCACCCAGTGATGCTGGTCCCTTCTAGATGATCAGCATTGCTTTTCCCAGGAAAACAAATGGTTTGCTATGGTATTTCTGGTCTCCTCGTCATCACAGATGACTCTTTAGCTCCAGCTGACCAGAACCACAGATTCAAAATTCAGAGTATAGGATGCCTTCCTACCCCCTGTAGAGTCTTTAAGGGACTCTCAAATTTCCCTTGGAAACTTCCCAAGCCAGGCCTCCATCACCTGCGTGGCTCTCAGCGTTATCTTTTTAGCTTCAACAGCAGCTCACTAAGCTCTAGGTACTTCCAGCCCAGAGCTCAAATGCCAGCACAATCCTACCAAAAACATATGTCCATGCCCTTCACATCTATACCCCTCAAACCTGGTGCTGATTTCTGTCTTGGGGTTTCTATTTCTGCAATAAAACATCATGACTGAAAGCAACTTGGGGAGGGAAAGGTTTATTTAGAGCCTATGGTTTCCTATCGCAGTCCTCATGACAGAAAGTCAGGACAGGAACTCAAGGCAGGAACCTGGCGGCAGGAACTGAAGCAGAGACCAAGGAGGGGTGCTGCTGACTGGCTTGCTCCCCATGGCTTGCTGAGCCTGTTTTCATATAGCACACAAGCGCACTTACAGTGAGCTGGGCCCTCCCACCTCAATCATGAATCAAAAATATGCCATACAAACTTGCCCACAGACAATCTGATAAAAGTGTTCTCTTGATTAAATTCCTTCTTCCCAGTTGACCCTTGTGTCAATTTGACACAGAACAGTCATAGATACAAAAGGTCTGCTATACTCCAGGTAACACACACACACACATGCACACACATGCACACACACGCCCTAAATCAAACACTGTGGGGAAACATGTAAGTTGGACGCACAGTTGACTTTAGGTCAGTGGGTCAGGGGACAAGCTCTTTGAGAAGGTGGCTTTAGGGCTAAGCCTGAACAACTAGGCAAGGGTGAATTATCATGCATGGGATATATGCTCTAGCAGAGAAACCAAATGTGCAGAGGTTTCAGGAAAGGGGTGCACCGAATCTGCGGGAATTCATGAGCTCAGAGCACTCTAGTTACATGATATGCGTCAGAAAGAGTTTGTACACCAATGTCAACATACTGGGTGGGTCAGAAGCAATCGGTGGGCTCTGAGTGGAGTGGTGTCATATAATACCCATTTTTAAGGTCAATGCTGAATGGTTCTTTAGAAAAGTGGACCAGGATGTGATCATGTCCATGAAGGGTGGGGCCTATTCTAAATACTGAGCAACTTGTGAGACAAGGGTTGGACCAGACAGAACTGGTGCTGGTTCTGGAAGAGAGCCTAGGGTGAAAGAGGAGCCCAATCCCATTTTAAGTAAGGTTTCTAAAGACTAGGAGGCTGGGGCAGAGGAGACAAGGGGCTCTGGAAGGCTCAGGACATGACAGTCTTCTTCATGGAGAGTCAATACTGTAACAAAATATAAAAATAGATACTACTGTGTCAATATACAATGAACACAAGAGTAAGCCATGCTTCCACTGAATTGTTCAAAGTAGTCCAGGCTGAGCTGGAAGTTGGATAGCAGGGAGGAATCCTCTATAGTGGCTGTCCTCCACAGAAGGCATCTATTCATTCACCTCTCCACCCACCCATTCCCCCTATCAATTCATGAGTCTACTTGTCTCTGCATAAGAAAAAATAAGTAGCATTATTGTGTAGTTTCTTAAAGGTTTAAAAATTGTTCTGTGTATGAGGGTTTTGCCTGAATGGATGTTCGATGCCAGCCAAGGTCAGAGAGGGTATCAGATCACTGGAAACTGGAGCTACATGCGGCTGTGAGCTGCCATGTAGCTGCTGGGAATCGAAGGCCTCTTTAAGAGTGACATGTGCACTTCGAGGCTGAACCATCTGCACCCATAAAGAAAGCACTTCTGTTTGCTTTAAAATGTCACAATCTTGCCCTTGAACTTGCAGCTTTCCTGCTTTAGCCCCAGAGTCCTGGGATTCTGGGTGTGTGTGTGTGCTGCCAGGGCTATCTGGAGAAATGACCATTGTTTGAGCTGCTGATGTAGGCAAATGCCGTTTTAATGCTGGGGCTCCGTCTGTGCCAAAGATCCTTGCAGTTTCCATTTTTCTGCAAATGGATGTTGGGCAAAGGCATAGCGGGCAAACTTCATCTGGAGAAAAGAAAAGCGTTCCAGCATTGGGAGTGAGATAGGAGCACTGGCCATGAGAGCTGTCCAAGACAAAGTCACTTTGCTGATGACACCTCAAGTGTCCAGGGAGAGCCAGCTTACAGACGATGCTATTACCCAGTCTCTCGGACCTGAAGCCTCCTGCCTCCGAGGAGATGCTGTGCCAACCACAGCCTCTCATTTGCATCTATGTTGATTTAAGAAACACAAGGCAGAAGGCAGAAGAGAAAATAAAGAACTACAAAGTTTCAAACCTCAGCATCCTGTCGGTACCATGGCAAGAATCTGATAGCATTGTGCAGCCATTTAATAAGCCAAGTCAGTACCATAGGGAGATGACTGATGCTGTCTTGTGAATAGTGCCCTGGTGAGCTCTGTGACCTCTTTACAACACAAATAATGGGATGGGAAGTGACTGGCCTTCGGGCTTCTCACTAGGGACATACCTGCTGCAAGTGAGAGCTACTAAAAACCCAAGAACGGGGCACTTTGCTATATCCAGGAAGGAACAAGAAGACATGTAGGGAACAATAGACAACAAACATGTCTTGTATATTTCAAAACAGCTAGAAGATCTTTGAAAGATTTAATTATAAAGAAATACTAAGTATCTGAGGAGATCAACATGCTAACCCTGGTTTGGACTGGTAATATATGCATTATACACTCATGCATGTATGTACATATCAAAACATGGAACTTCCAAAATATGTGTCAACTTTAAAAAATTGTAAGTCAATGGGCATCAAAATCATGTAAGTGTTTTGAAGCTGGAAACAAAGATGTACTGAATAGACTGTTCTGTAGTTAGCAAACTAACAAGGTGTGGCATCTCTAAGAGTCCCTGGGCAGTGTTCATCTAAGAACCCCCACTAAGGAAGGCTGCACACACAAGCTGGTGGGTGGGATGCTGGATGAAGGCTCTGACCCCAGAGGCCAAGCGGGGCAAGTCAGGTGACTTGAACTCCTAAAAGGCCCTGTAATTTTCAGGTGACTAAATGGGGTGTGTGGGGGGAATCAGTGTATGGATCACCTTTTAAGTATTTAATTTAATTAGACAAGGAAAATGAGGCTCCTTGGAAATCCATCCTCGGCATTAACTCCTGTCACAAAGCAGCCCAAGGTAATTGGTGAAAGTGAAGAGGTGGTTTCCAAGGCTTAAGCTTATTCGTCACAGCTGCTGCCCTGCAACAAAGTGGGGCTTCTAGGGCTAGACCCTGTCAGAGCCACGGGGGCCCCGGAGCATGGACTCCAGGGCCACCTCTAATAAGCCATTGTCATAAGGTAAGCACATGGGGGTGCCGGGGGCGTGTGTGCTAACAAACATGGCTGACCAGATGCTTGCAGCTTGTGCTCTGGTCCCCGGGGCCTGTCCACTTTTCTGACTTCTTGAAATGTTAGAATCAAACAGTACAAGGTTAATCGCTGAGTTCTTCGCATCTCCTTCTGAATACCGGCCATCAGTAAAGCTGGATTTTAGCCCCAAGACCTAGATACCTGTGTTGTGGACCCTTTCTGTCTTCAGCAAAGGAACCAGAGAGCAGTGTGGCTCTGTGGAGTGTTGTGGCAGCCTCCCTGGGACTGGTCCTTTCGATTTCTCTTCTGCTCTCTCAGGGTCTGATCTCGGAAGGCTGTCTCCTGATTGCAGCCCTCTTCAGGATCAGCTGTAGCACATGGGCTGCAACTGTGTGGAGACAGAGGGGTCTCTCAGGTAATGAAGTAGCCTACCAAACCAGAGCTTCTTTCTTCGACCACAGCCGAGGAGACATTTTAATAAAGCCTAGATATTTGCGACATGCTGGGCTCTGTGTTGGAACAGAAAACCGGAAGGGAAAATAGACCTTGTCCACACAACAATCAGGTAGGTAAGATGACTACACTGGTGAGCATACAATGTATCCCCAGGGCTAATGTGTTCAGTGCCTGGTTTTCAAATGACAGTGCATCTGGAAGCAATAGAGGGCGGGGCCTAACTGGAGGAAGTAGGCGGCTCATGGTGTGTCCTGGGGTCTATCTTGCTGGATACTCCAGTCTCTGCTTCCTGTCTGTCAGGAGTTCAACAGCTGTCTCTGCCACACCCACTCCATCACGATGGGCAAAACCTTTGAAGCCCTGATTTACTGAAAAAGAGGAATTTCACCGTTCATTTCCGTATTTTCTCATAGCCTCGTAAGTTTTCATTGGAGGATATTCTGATTTGTTTTTTCCAAGTTTGACACAAACTGAAGTCGAACTAGGGGAGCAGTGGGTAGTGTAAAGATGGAGGCTCACAGCATAGCTCACAGAGCTGTGACTAATTCCCATATACATTCAACAGTGTGTGACAGGCCAGTAACTGTGATGCTCAGCTAGCAGGGCAGGGCACTGATTTGACAATATTTCTCTTTAGGAAATTGTCCCATTGTGCATGTTAGTGGATATGTGCAAGACACACACACACAAACATTTGTAAGAAAAAATATATATATATAATTATATATATATTTTGTTTGCCAACTGCACGTTCTGTATGGGAGGAGTTGGAACTGTTGGGCCAGAAGCCACCCACCCTAAGAACAAGGGTTCATCTGGGTCTAGTTGTATGCAATGGATTTTGAAGAGAGACTTGGGGCATCTTTCATTCGAAGTTCTGGTTTTTCATTTTCAAGTAAGAATGATCAGCTCATCAACTTGCATACATTAAACACATGCTTTTTTCATTTATTTATTTATTCAGTTTATATACCAATCACAGCCCCCCTCCTCCCACCCTTATAGCCCTTACCCTCCCTATGCCTTCCCTTCCCCTCTGAGAAGGGGGAGCCCCCCACCTCAGGTATCAACCCACCCTGCCATATCATGTCACTGCAGGACTGGGTTCATCCTCACTCACTGGGGCCCTAGTCCAGTTAGGGGAATGGAATCCACAGGCAGGCAACAGAGTCAGGGACAACCCCTGCTCTAGTTGTTGGAGGACCTGCATGAGGACCAAGACGCACAGCCACTACAGATGTGCAGGGTTGGGGAGCTAGGTCCACCCCTGCCTGTGTTTGGTTGATGGTTCAGTCTCTGGGAGCTCCCAAGGGCCCAGGTTAATTGACTCTGTTATCTTCTTGAGGAGTCCTTTCAGGTTCTTCAGCCCTTTCTCCAACTCTTCCACATGACTCTCTAAGTTGTCTAATGTTTGGCTGTGGGTCTCTGCATCTCTTTCCATCGGCTGCTGGGTGGAGCCTCTCAGAGGACAGTTACGCTGTCCTGTCTGTGGTTCCTGATGGCTGCAGGACCTCTGGAATTGCAGGTAGAGGTGTGGACCAGAAGATGGAACACAGAGGTGACAGGACAGACAGCCCAGGAAACAGAATGCATCGGGATTTCCTGAAAACACACAGTGGTTACATCTGAATGAGGACATAAGGAAAGGCTTTTCATTTTAACGGGCAGATTTCACGCAAAGGTTCTTCTGTGTTGGTGGTTCTCAAGAAGGGCTTCCTCAAGAACCAGTGGCTGAACATCAGGCTATCCAAATAATGTAGCTGATCTGTGCTTTGAAGCAGAAAACACCAATCTAGTCCTCAAGAAGTTAGGGCTGTATCCCCAGCTTGGGCCAGGATGTCAGATGCCCACGGTTCCCTCCGACGGCCCTGGCTTTAGTCAGGAGAATGCAGCAGGGTGCTTTTCATCGGCTGCCCACACTGGGAATACTACTGGTGATGTTTGCCTCTCAGGGACATGCCAGCAGCAGTCTGCTTCCTAGGCAGAGCCAGGGCCTATGCTGGCTGAAGAAGTAAGAGTTTCCTCCACCCAACTAGGCTAGGGCTGTCATTATTATTTGGCACACATGTTTATTTACACATGACTAAACTAGGTTAAGAACAATAGCAGTAGGACTACATGCTACTGGTTTTGCCTGTGCCCAACTTATTAAGTAGTTGCAAAAGTTAATTGGAGGCATAAAGGTGTAGACGTGGAGTCAGCTTGGAATGTGGCAGCAGAGATCTGTAGTCTTTGTTAACATAACAGAGACAACTATTCCAGCCTGGCCCACTTTACATGTGGGCTCTGGGCATCCCTGGAAGTTCCAATTGTTCATTCCTCCTGGGCAATAATTTAGATCACACCTCCTGGACAAGCACATAGATAGTTTCTCTAAGTCTCTTAGAGACGGCTGGACCTGACTCTTTCTCCACCTCTTTACTATGTACGAATACAGGTATTCTAATGTATCGGTTCTAAGTGTGGCGTCTGGGCCACTGATACCTATATCACCATAAGAGCCCAACTGAAATATGTCCTGAACTACAGCCCAGTGCTGGAACGCTTGACTCAAAAGCACAAGGCACCAGGTGTGACCCCCAGCATTGATGAAACAAAATATGACCCAAATCAACAAAGACCCATTATTGGACTTTGCCTCAGGCCTGCTGAATGTCTAAAGGTTGCCACCAGCAATATCTTAATATTTTTCCAGGGGCTCCCCAGTCTGCGGTTGGTGCACCTGCATTCCCGTGTACAATTTGCACTCCACTAGGAACTTGGAAAACAGACACTTGGCTGCTTCCAGTTCTACCTTCTCTTGCTCATTAGTTAAGTCCCTCTAAATGCCGTCCCTGCTCTGGCCTTCAGCTCAGAAACTGGGTCCTGAGTGAGCAATGGAGCTGGACCACCTCTGCATCCTCGAAGAATCTGGTGAACATTGTCAGAAGAAAACACAACGTCCTGTTCACCCTCCTCTGAGGGTCCCAAGTCTATCATTTCCGGGGATATATTATGATTTGATTCTATCATTTTCAGGGGATATATTCTGATCTGAGTAATGTGTGAACCTATGAATCCCACAAAGACAGGATTCTACTCAGCAGGCATTTTTATTGCTTCCCGTTAAAACAGAAGGTGATTAAAGCCCTTTTTAATTTAAAACAATTATTAAATGGAGCAGGAAGCAATGGTATCAGTTAATCTCAGGGTAGAGCTCTCTCTCTCTTTTTAAGCACCCTAATAGCTTCCTAAACATCAAGAGTTTTCATGAAGCTAGCCAAAGTTACTTAATTATAGGCTCTCTGGGTGTTTCTATGAATTCTCAAAGGAATCACGAGGACCCTCGTATAATATAGGGTTTAGAAGTTCCATACCGGAGCCTATATACTAACCCTTTTATCTTAATGCATAAAGGTATCCAGAAGAGGATGCAATGAGGAATTAATCACCCAGGGGAGCCAGCCTGGCTCAGGGATGAGGCAACCAGCTGACCGTGTGAACTCGGTGTTAACATTCCCACCTCGCCTATCCACAGGCCACAGAAGCTCATGCTGGTTACGCACCTGGTTACCCCCACCCCCACACATACACCCAAGGGACCTACCTGGTGAGCCCCTCGCATAACAGCATCAGCTCATCATCCAAGACACTTGGCCATGCTATTGCATCTCCTCAGAGCGTGAAAGCCTTGTGCAGAGGACGACTGTTGTCACACAGGAGTGCAAGAAAACAGGACTCAGAAGGAACAGGGCACAGGTGGCACTGTTGGACAGGTGGCATCCTCAGACCCTGGCAGGGCATGGGGACAAGTCCTCCAGCCTCCTCCTACTAGACTGTACTGCAAGACTCTTTGAGGCCTCTGAGTTTATATACTCTTCCCGTTCCCTAAGACCTTTGTGTCTACAATGGGACTCGTGGGGAAAATTAACTCGGGAGATGAGAAGAAAGTTGGCCAAGTGTTCCATCCAGTTCAAGTCTGAATCAGTTCCTGTCTGCCTCCAGCATGGCATGCTCCATGTACAGGCTGTGTGTAGAAGGTGGAGCCTAGTGGGACGTCCTCCAGACACTGGGACTGCACTGGTTTCGAGGTCTCTCTTCTGATTCCCACGCAGAGGTGAGTTTTGCTCCCACCATGGTGTGCTTTGCCACAGGCTCATGACAGCAGGATCAACCAGTCAGGGACTGGGACCTCTACAACTGGAGCCCAAAGAACACAAGTATGTTTTTAAATGTATGAGTCAATTGTCACAAGAAAGGCTGACACAGGGGAAATGAGAAGCAAACATGCTTTGTGTAATACCAAGCCTCAGTGTCAGCGAGACAGGGGCAGAGAGGCCCCAGGGGCGGGAGATGATGTACAGCCCACTTTCATCAGAGCCCTTGAGGAACACAAGCACACACAAGCACCAAACGGTGGGGACATGTGGCATGGAGCATATCTGTGGGAGCAAGGCCAGCCCAGAAACTCACTAAAGTCTCTCTGCTAAGATGGCAGCTGTGGGGAGGGGTCAGGGGACTTTCTCGGTTTCTTCTGTGGAGATGATAAAACTATCTCACAGGGGAGAAAGTGAGAAGCCTAGAGAAAGCAAAGTCTCCTTTACAGGGAGGTGAAGAGCCCAGAGAACAAGAGCGAATGAATGCCAAGTGGTTTTACACAGTGGGTCTTGGGCTCAGTCAAGCTCTGTTTCCCTTTGGCTCTTGGTTGGTGTCAGGACTGGTATCAGTAAGCAGAGCCATGCTTACTCCCATTCACCAAATACCTTTCACCAATGACAATAATCAGTGTTGTTTGGCTATTGAGCAGTAAGGCCCACAGCTGGATAGGCCTTTCCTTCGAGAAGCAGCTTGATGAGAGGTAGAGACAAAACAAGTCAGTTTCCTACTTAGAAAGAACTTCAGAGCCATTCTTTCAGCTAGTGCCTTCCCAACGCCACAGCTGAAGGCCAAGTGTGGACAGATTAAAGCAGGAAGGCCTTGGAGAAATGGCCCAGGGCAGCCCTGGCTGCCATCTTGGGTAGGGGCCCTGTGTCTAGCAGGATGGGGACTCAGAACTAGCAAGTTCCTCATCAAACAAGCAACAGGCCCCACCACCATCTTTTCTGTCTCCCTTCTAAAAACATCTGAGCACAAATAACTGTAACCTGCACACCTTCAGGTGTCAACCAATGCTACAGGGCTGGGAGTACATCAACTTCTTAGCTGCCATTAAAGCTGTCTTAGTCAGGGTTTCTATTCCTGCACAAGCATCATGACCAAGAAGCAAGTTGGGGAGGAAAGGGTTTATTCAGCTTACACTTCCACATTGCTGTTCATCACCAAAGGAAGTCAGGACTGGAACTCAAGCAGGTCAGGAAGCAGAAGCTGATGCAGGGGCCATGGAGGGGTGTTACTTACTGGCTTCTTCCCCTGGCTTGCTCAGGTTGCTTTCTTATAGAACCCAGGTCTATCAGCCCAGGGATGACACCACCCACAATGGGCTGGGCCCTTCCCACTTGATTACTAGTTGAGAAAATGCCTTACAGCTGGATCTCATGGTGGCATTTCCTCAACTGAGGCTCCTTTCTCTGTGATAATTCCAGCTTGTGTCAAGTTGACACAAAACCAGCCAGTACAATTGACCCCTTGTCAACTTGACACACAAACACAACACCTCAACCCTTGCTTTCTTATTCATCCCCAAGATTTAAATAACATTAAGAGTCCTTCAATCTTTACAGATTCTTACATATTAAAATTGCAATCCTTTTAAAATATTCAGTCTCTTTTAAAAATCAAAGTCTTTTTACAATTTAATGTCTCTTAACTGTGGGCTCTACTTCTTCCTTCAAGAAGGGAAAATACCAGGGCACAGTCACAATCAAAAGCAAAATCAATCTCTAGCCATCCAATGTCTAGGAATCCACTTATGAACTTCTGGGCTCCTCCAGAAGGGCTTGGGTCACTTCTTCAGCTCTGCCCTTTGTAGCACACACCTTGTCTTGTAGGCTTCAGCTGCCTGTTATCCACTGCCGCTGCTGTTCTTGGTGGTCATCTCATGGTACTGGCATCTCCAAAATACTACTGTCAATCCTGGGGCACTAAATTGCAACTGAGGCTGCAACTTTACCAATGTCCTTCCATGGCCTCTCATAGTGTCAAGCCTTAGCTGTTCTCCAGGACCCCTTCATTCCTCCAAAACCAGTACCACCTGGGTGACTCTTATACATTACCAAGTCCAGCCACAACACAAGGTACAACCTTGGCTATCACTGGAAAACAGCCTCTTTGTGCTTTCAGAAAACACTTCCCAGAAGATTTCACCTTAATGATGCTGGTCTCTTCTTAATCACTACTAATTTCTCAGCTCCAGCTGACCAGCATCAATAGTCCGAGTAATGAAAAGGTTTGCTTTAGTAGTTCTGGTATCTTGTTAATCACAGATCATTCTTCAGTCCCAGCTAACCAAAACCACAGAATCTTCACAATCAAAATAGCAACAGCCCTGATAAGAGTCTTTAATTTTCTCTCTGAAATTTCCCAAGCCAGGCCTCCATCTTCTGCACTGTTCTTAACATTATCTTCTAAGCTCTTACAGAAAGTCCCACAGAGATTTTAATATCCCAATGGCTCTTCTAGCTCAAAGTTTCAAAGTCCTTCCACAGCCCTCCCCAAACATGGTCAGGTTGTTACAGGAATACCCCACTCCTGCTGCCAATTTATCTTCTTCAGGGTTTCTATTCTTGTATAAACATCACCACCAAGAAACAAGTTGGGAAGGAAAGGGTTTATTCAGCTTACACTTCCACATTGCTGTTCATCACCAAAGGATGTCAGGATTGTCAAGCAGGTCAGGAAGCAGGAGCTGATGCAGAGGCCATGGAGGAATGTTGTTTACTGGCTTGTTTTCCCTGGCTTGCTCAGCTTGCTTTCTTATTGAACCCAGGTCTACCAGCCCAGGGATGGCACCACCCACAATGGGCTGAGCCCTCCCATTCTTGATCACTAGTTGAGAAAATGCCTTACAGCTGGATCCCATGGAAGCATTTCCTCAACCGAGGCTCCTTTCTCTTTGATAACTCCAGCTTGTGACAAGTTGACACAAAACCAGCAGGTATAAAAGCCAACAGAAACCAAGCCAAATCAAACCAAAACAAACAAAACAAAACAAAACAAAGCAAAGCAACAAAGGCAGACTGCACACCATTGGCCTTTTTGTGCACAGATTCTGTTATCTAAGCCACCTTGAAAATGCTGTACAACAGACTGACTATTCAAGGACAGGAGGTGATTCCCACAGGAGGCAAAGGGCATACATAGTTTTTTCCTCCCTGCAACCCAAGATGTTTTTCCTTTTGTCACTTATTAGTGCACCACTAGGGATATATAAGACTCCATATCAAAATTTTAAATTAAAAAAATTTATTTTGAGCTAGGACCTTACTACATAGCTATAGTTGGCCTACATCTTGCAATGTAAACATGCTAGGCTTGAAATCACAGAGATCTGCCTGACTCTGTCTCTCAATTACTGGGGTTAAAGGTGTGTACCACAACACCTGACTAAAATAAATCTAAAAAAAAATTAAAAATAGCTATGCCAAAGGACAAGACTGTCCAAGTAGGCATTTTTTATGGGCTGAAATCAAGGAAGTGCAGTGATGAGACCCCTATGCTCTATGAACACTTGTTGATACAATATGACATGCTATTGTTCCTCTCTAAACACTGGCTCGGTCCCTGTTCCATGGCAAATTCCTGGCACAGGAGAAATCCGAGCCCAATAATTTGTAGAAAACTAATTAATAAAAGGCTTGGAGGCCTGGCTTCCAGATGCTCCATTGTACTTATGAGTAAGGAGAGTGGGGAGCTAGAGGTAGAGTCTTAACTGATAACTTTTCATCTTGGCAGCATTGCATGCAGAGTTTAACAGGCATGCAAACACACATGCACATGTGCGCGCGCACACACACTTCACACCCCATCTATGCAAAAAACAAAGCTATGGAAAGAACTCAAGAGGTGGTGACAGGGAGAGGGCTCCACTAAGTTCTCATTTCAGTGCCTTGACTTACTGCGGACACCAGGACCCTTCAGGACATCCCCGCCAATCTGAGAACCCAGAGAGACACTTTGAGCTGGAGAGTCATAGCTTGTACCTTGCATGCTTTAGAGACCCCAAAGTGTTAGGGAAGCTCAGAGAGGGAGAGATCCAATATAATTCACCAAAGCCAGGGTCCAGTGGAATCTCCAGAAGTTCATAGTCACCAGGAGGCCTACTGCCATGACAGTGGGAAAGCCAAACAAAAGGGTAGGGGCCAGAAGGAACAAAGCCAATGCTGACAAGAGTCAGGACTAATTCCACTGGAGATCTGGTGAGGAGAACGTGGATGCTGTCACCTACCTGGCCCTGTATTCTTTGTGGACCTGAAGAACAGACACAGTCTAAGAAGTGGTGAATGACCACCACAGCTGAACACAATACAGGAAAATAGTAAGACAGGCAAAGACTCGGGGAACTAAGTGCCAAGAAGCTCTTTGGTCAGTGACTCAGAGAAAATGGCTTCTTATAAGCATCAATGATAGTCAACCAGGAAGACATGGTATCTGTTCTTATCCTGTACCATGTAAGATGGAAGACGGCCATAGCCCAGTCTAATGACCAGTTATGAGGCATTCTTTCCAAATGACATTGGGCTGTATTTTTCTTTTGGTAAGGGAGGGAAACAAGCAGGTTTGGACTTACAACCAACACTCCACTGCAGTTTTCTGAGGGTGAGCCCATAACTCACCTGAGGGTTCAGTTACTGGGACTGAGAGGAAATCTTGGAGTGCTCTGGAACAGTGGATCTCAACCTTTCTAAAGATGCGATTCTTTAAAACCGTTTGCCAGGTTGTGGTGACCCCCAGCAATATGATTACTTTTGTTGCTACTTCCTAACTATAATTCTGCTACTGTTATGAGCCTTCGTGTAAATATTTTGGGCAATAAGAGTTTGCCAAAGGGGTCAAGACTCACAATATGAAGAGCAGAACTTTGGAGGAAGCCTGAAGAGGAAGTTCATAGTCTCCAAGCCCTCCTTAGTCTGGGAGAGAGAAAGGAAAGCAAGAAAACCCTGACCCAGAACTACCTGCTGAAGGAAAAGCAACAGCAGGTCAAAGCTGAGCCTCAGGACAAAGAGCGTTCAGCTTGCCAGATAAAATAGGAAATCTCCAGTTGGATCGAGACTGGGTCAGTTGGAGGTTTAGTATACTCATGGCATAACCCAGCTTCTCAACCTAAACACAAGGTATGGTCACAAGCAGCCACTCCACCTGAGCTGTAAGAGCTGATTTCACCGAGGAGAAAATCACTTCACTGTTCTCAACATGACTTAAACTGTATTTATACTAATTTAAAAGTTCCCTAAGGGGGCGGGAGGGGAAGAACCCACATAAATCCCCAGAGGCGATGGATTGCATCTGAAACCCAACCCTGCCGAGGCAGAGACAAGTGGATCCCAGGGGCTTGTGGTCCAGCCAGTCTAGCCAAGACTTCCAAGTCAAGGTTTAATGAGAGAGCCTGCCTTTCTCAATAAATATAAGGTGGGCAGTGACAGAGGACATCCCAGTGCCAACCTCTGGTCTGCATGGATGAGCACACACACACACACACACACACACACACACACACACACACACACACACTCACACAAATCCCAATAAGATTTTAAATATCCTAGAACAAGCCAAGATTTTATATTAAGACTCATAATTTCAAATGACTACTTTATTTTCTTTTTCTACCTCTTTTTTTTTCCTTTTCTTTCCTCCTCCCCCTCCTCCTCTTCTCCTTTTAAACTGAAAAGTAAGTAGTGTTTGGTTTTATAAGAGTCCTGTGTTATCTAGTCTCAGGTTCTTGGCCACACATGCAGCATTGGGGACCGAGTAGGCCTTGATGTCTGATATTCAAGGGTCATTCTAACAAGCTTTTACTATCATTGCACTGGAGTATCTTGTAGGCAGAACCCCATTCCTGATCCAAGGATTTATGGCTAGCTTGGTGTTTATGCTAATTTTTTGGTAGCATGCAGAGTACTTTCCTGTAACAGAGATGCTAGAATGTAGCAGTGAGGGCTTTACATAGGCTCCAGCTCAACTTCGTCATACCCAATCCAATCAGTTCTGGAGGTGTTGTCTTCACCAGTAGGGCCTTTCTGTCCACGTTCATGGAGAGCAACCTATAGTCTTGGCAACAGCCTGAGTTGTTTCAGTATTCCTGAGACCCCTTCAGCTAATAACCCAATTAGATTAGTCCAGCAACTGAAAGTTTAATTTGGTGACAAGAGATGGCCCAGATGAAGCTGTGTCTCCAGAATTATTTGGTGATCTCAGTTAAATAACCTTCATGTATGTAATATATTTTAGGAAGGCTCTATTGTATTATACTACCCTAAAATGCCCCCTGATTTTGGCTGCTTTTCCCTGGCTGCCTCTCCCTGCCCTCTTTTGTACCCCCTTCCATTTACCCCCAACTTGACCTTCCTATTCTAGCCTCCTCCTCCCTCCCCACCAAATCCTATATCCCTTTCTCAAGGAGAGCTAACTGCAACCCCTGTTCCTTATTCTATACCTTACCTCTGTGGGTCTAAGGCTTGTATCATGGCTATCACTGACATAAAAGTCAACTTCCTCATATAAACAAATACAGACAACATACCTAATATACCTCTGTCAGAATGATATTTTCTAGTTCCATCCATCCACCTGTAAATTTCACCATTTCATTTTTAAAAATAGTTTAGTAATGCTCCATTGTATAGATGTAACCATATATTCTTTATCCATTCTTTTGTTGAGGGACAACTAGGTTGTTCCAAATTTCTGGCTATTATGCATACAGCAGCAATGAACACGGTTGAGCAAGTGACCCTGCGGTAGGATAAAGCATCCTTTGTGTATATGCCCAGCAGCAGTGTAACAGGATGTGGAGAGAAATCCAATCCCCATCTTCCTGAGGAACTGCCACACTGGTTTCTGTAATGGGTGTTCAAGCTTGCACTCCCACCAGCAATGGATGAGTGTCGGCTTCACATCCTTGTCTGCATGAGCTTGTTTTATTGATGGGTGGGTGTAAGATAAAATCTGAGTATCTTTGATTTGCATTTCCCTGGTGGATGAGAAAAAAATCTACATAGAAATAAAATGACTCTGAATAACATTCTACACACAGAGATCAGTGCCCTGTTTGGCCATCATCAGAGAAACTTCCTCCTGTAGCAGAAAGAGACAGGAACACCCAGAGACAGACAGACAAACAAAGAGACCCACAGACAGACATTACATAGAGAATAAGAGCCCAAAAAGTGGTGTCTCCATTAAATCCTTCCCCCAGGGCTCAGGGAACCCCACAGAAAGAGGGTAAGAGCTGGGAAGGATCAAGGGCACAAAGAAAACAAGACTTTCTATATCAACAGTCATAAGCACCTGAACTCACAGACAGGGGGCAGCATGCACAGGTTCAGCACGAGGCTTCCAGTTCCCTGTTTTTATGGATTCTAGAGTAGGAAAATGAATGGATTTCTGCTTCTTGTACCTGGTCTTGGGCTCTTTTCTTCCTGTTTTGTCCAGTACCAACGTATTAGTTTGTTTTGTGTTAGAAGCCTGTTTGTTTTCTGAGAGACAGAAAGGGGGCAGATCCAGATAGGAAGTGGCGTGGGGAGGATCTGGAGGATTAGAGGAAGTAGAAACTGTTATTAGGAGATATCATGAGAAAAAAAAAAATCATAGCCTCATGGTGGTGGTATACATCTTTAATCCGGCTTTCTGGAGACAGAAGCAGCCTGAGTTTGAGGCCAGCCTGATCTACAGAACAAGTTCCAGGACAGCCAGGGCTACACAGGGAAACCCTGTCTCAAACCAACAAGCAACAACAAAACCCCAAGAAACAAACAAACAAAAAACCACAACCAACACCCCCCCCCAAAAAAAAAACTTTCAAAATACACTTTCAACAAAAAGAAAACAACCACTGATGCCTACTAGTTTTTTTTTTTAGGTCATGACCTGCAACAGAAAATAACTTTAATAGCTTTAAGAATAATAAAAAAAAATTCTGAGTGCTTGTTGGTATGTATGTATGTGCATCAAATGATTGCCTGGTACGTGAGGCCAAAAGACAGTACCACATCTCCTTAGAACTGGTATGGCAGATGACTGTGAGGTGCCATGTGGGTGCTAGGAACTGAATCCAGGTTCTCTGCACCAAGAAGTACTCTAAACTGTTGAGCCTGTTCTCCAGCCCCCATCTTTCTAATGTATTAAATGTCTTCAGGATTCAAAACTGGCTTTGCTTGAAGATGTATAAATCCTCCCACCAATGCAGGGATACTTGCATAAATAATGTGTAGGCATTTAGTGAAAGACAGAGCAAAACTTGTTTCCAAGGTATTGGGGTTCAGGGGTTTACCATCCCACTGGCATTCTCTTGTATGGCTCTCATGACCAGCCTCAGTTTTCCCAAAGGTGCTGTGGTCTGTGAAGATCACAACTTGTCCCTACAGAATGAGAACTCTTCCGGAACCCCTTTAATATAGAATCATCTACACTATGGCCTTCAACATGAACAGAAAATGGTTTGATCCAGTTGGCACTCTTTGTTGCCCTTGGATTAGCTGATGCTTAACTACTGACTACTACCAGGCGGATGGGGAGAGGCAGCAGAGAAGCATAAGGCATCAGGATATATGGCAGGAGTCTCCATCAGTTGCCCTGGAACCCCAGGGACTAGCAGAGGATGCTTACCATCTCCAATGATTTCTAAGAGCAACACCAACACTGAAGCAAGGCGTGGAAGCTCACTTCTTTGACCTGACACTCAGCAGGCTAAGTTCCCAAAACATCAACAAGTATAGTGTCATTCCTTCTTGTGTTAGGTTACAGAAAGTGACACAAAGCCTTTCTTTCATTTTTGGATACCCAACCTCCTGGGTTGTGGAAATATTCATCAAGCAGATGCTATGTTCTATCGGTAGCTAGTTAGTTAGCCACTTTTGTAATCTGTCCCTCAGCTGGGAAAACAATACAGACTTACATCATATCAGAAAAGGAATGACCCCAAGATTTCCAGGCAACGGAGCTAGTTTTCAAACCTAATCGCCTCTGTTAATGAGTATAAATGATTTCAAATGTCCCACTCTTGGCCTTGATTTGCAGCAAACCCTGGACAAGCACGCAGCAGTTAAACCTGGCATATCACTGTCCCACATGAGGTACTTCAACAGTCTAGCCTTCCTTCCCTTTAGGATGTCATCATTCACAGGAGCTGGAGGTCTCTCAGATCAACCTGCAGCTACGCTACAGAGGAAGTGAGGACTCTAGGCATTGCTGCCCTCTCCTGCAGGCTGACACACCACACCGCAGCTCTGCTGTGCCTGCATCTGCTTAGTGTGCTGTGGTCTGTACCTGCGCCAGTGATTTGAATGAAGACTGCCTCCACAGTTTGTCAATACTTAGTTCCCAGGTAGTGGTGCTGCTTGGGGAAGCTTGAGAGGTGAAGTATGGCTTTGTTGGAGGAAGTGTCACTGGAGATGCACTCTGAGACCTTGAAGGACTTGACCTACACCCAGTTCTCTCTCAGCTTTCTGCTTGTGGGTCAAGATGTGAGTTCTCAGCTTGTTCCAGCCACCATACCTGCTGTTCACCCTCTATGGTGGACATTACCCTGTGGAACCATAAGCCTAAATAAAACCTTCTTTCTGTAAGATGTCCTGGTCATAGCGTCTCATTACATCATGCAAGTGCAGCTAAGCACCTGTCTTCTTCGCCACGATGTGGCAGATAATAAACCTGGCTCATGAAGCCTTTGAGCTGGAGCAACATGTTGAAGACCAAGTCCTTTGCTGGCTGTGTTGACAAAGTGTACTACTGGAAAGGGGCGGGTACAGTGGGAGGCTCAGCAGATGAAGGGCTCTGCCTGACAACCTCAGCTTGAGTCCCATGGCGGGATGTATAGCAGGAGAGACCAGACTCCTGCAAATTGTCCTCTGATCAAAGTAGGTAAATAAACAAATGTAACAAAATATTAAAAGGTACATAAACAAAAAGGAGTTAAAGAAATGGCTTGAAATGTGCAATTGTTTTTGAAATCATTTTCTCACCCAGTCCCCAGTAACCTAATGGGCTGATGTGAAACAGAGCTCTATTCCACTTACCAGACACCTGAAGTTGTGCAGAAGTTAAGGCAGAGGAGAAAAAAAAACACAAATTCAGTATTTTTTCTTTTAAACCAGATTTAAGATTTTTTTTTTTTAATTCAAATTGACCCAAAGCAAAACTTCCATTACAAAGAAAGAACAGAATATATTATGGTACAACACTGGGAGTTACATGAAAGCTAAATTTGTGGGCAAATGGCCTTGTCCCAATCTCAGCCTGGGCTAATGGGTGATTCAGTAGGGAAGTTAGAAACCTGTCGCATGGTCCACTCTGGTCATTAAGCTACACTGTTCTGGTGTCTTATGAGGGCTGAGTCTGACAGGTCACGCTAGCCTCCCTCCTGCTCCAGAGGTGACTCCAGCCACTGTCAGAATGCTCACTTCTCCAGCACAAACGTTGCTCCAAGCATGACTGATAATGAATTAAAACAAAAACAAAAAAACCAAACAATCAAGTCATCCAAACTAATGAGCAGGGGTTATTCTGTAGTAAATAGTTTAGAAATATGGGAATTAAATAATCTAAAAAAACACTCTTAACTCTGCTGTACATTTATAAACACAAATATTTACAAAGAAACACCCTTGTTTTCAAAAGATGAGGTTTGCAGTTCATTAATGATCATATTTTATGAGCTGGTTTCTTTGGTGTATTTGCCAAATGCATTTTATAAAGTTTTAGTAATAGGCTTAAATAATAAATTTCAAAACAAGCGCAAAAGAATCAGTGGTGAATTTTGAGTCAAGATTCTGGAAAAGCCAGCAGGCGGAGTTTCTGAAAGCTGCTTTCTCTCCTCACGGCAACAGACTGCTTCTCTGATAACCAAATTCAAGTGCAGACCACATGTTCATCACAACCGCATTGGCAACTTTACAGCTTCAGTTACCATCAGATACAGTACATGACTGGGGCTCTAGTGATAAACAAAGGACATTCTCTTATGCTTCCAGATAAATCAAACCACAAATAATAAATAATGGAATTATACATTTCTTCATTAAATAAGAATCTTCAATTCCAGGAAGAGCACTCAGATTTTTTTTTCTCTGAAGTCACAGCAGCAAACAGCACAAAGAATTTGCCTTAATATGATATTTTTACTTGGGATTCCCTGATTTGATTTCAGTGGCTTAGTTCAGAACCCTCTTAATGGCTGGAAAGTGAATGTCATTTTTAACTTACTAAATAAGTTAATTCACATGTACGAGTCCTGTGCAATTGGACACTAACATGGCAGCTCAGAGTCTAGACTCCAGGCTCCCGCCCCCACTTTCCATGCTGGGCTGGGGTTCTAACAGAAGTTAACGCAAGTAATTTCTCATCATTTTGTGTCCCTAAGGCTGTTAGTGAGTCTCCAGCCTTGACCTGGGCCCTGAATAAAGGATGAGAACACACTCTGTAGCTGTCTTAGGGAACTCTCCATGGAGACAACCTGTCAGACATGGTCACCACACCTGTCCCTACCCTCCTGGGTCCCAGCTGTCACTCTGACCACATCAGCGAGCTCCTGAATCTTTTTCCTGTTCAGGAATCCGTGTGCCATGTAGATCCTGTCCTGATGCCACAACTACTCTGTGGCCAAGAGGGCAAGCTCTGGGTTCGAGTGACTCCTACTGCTGGCCTGAACGTGGAAAAACCTAATTCTGCTTAGTTACACTCTGAGGGAAATACTTTACCCTCTATGCCCTCAAACTGGCAATTCTGACAAGAAAGGAGAAGCCCTTACCTTGCAACCTTTTGATAACAAATTTATTAACCGTTTATAAATATTTAAAAAAAAATTGTCACAGCACTAAGAATGGCATGGGGGACTTAAAAAGGCTCTCCTCAAACTAACATAATGAAGCCAAATGAAGCGGTGAGCATGTGTCCACAGTGACATCCCTGATGCCTAGTGCCTACAGGACCTTCTCCCTTGCTACTAATATTTTACTACATCTGGGTCCTTCTTGCACATACTTGTCCAACTAACCCAGAAAATAAAAATTTATCTTGAAGAGCTTTTCTGTACCCACCTTCAAAATAGATAGGAAATATTTAATTAGTATATTAGCAATTTGGCAGGCTTACAAAATGGTACCCATTAGAGACTTTCCTCATAAAATATATATGTATACACATTACTAGGAAGGCAAAAAAAAAAAAAAAAGGAAATCCACCATGAAACCATCCCAAATTATTTAATCATTAAAATAGAATGGTTTATTTAGCAAGAATGTGGGCTATTTCTAGAGAACACTGTTATCACCGAGATATGAAATTTGTTCCTTAAGGTGAAATAAAACACCAAACTTAAAATGGAAACTGAGGTGACACTGGTGACACTGGTGGCCTGCCGTGGGATGGAGGTGGTGGTATGGCACCGAGGGGCATGAGGAAGCCAGCCGAGGGATGGGAAGAGCAAAACTGTCCAGAGACTACACCGAGAGAGCTGCACAAGAGGCACCGTTTTTGGTTTTTTTTTTTGTTTGTTTGTTTGTTTGTTTTTTAAAAAGAATACACTGGCTTAAAAAGTTAATTCCTTTCCCCATTGATTTTTTTTAAAAGCACAATTAAGTAAGAGAGAGGGAGAGAGAGAGAGAGAGAGAGAGAGAGAGAGAGAGAGAGAGAGAGAGAGAGAGAGAGAGAGGAGTTGAAACACAATGTCTCAGGGTAGTGTCTTACAGTTGTTAAAAAAATAATTTAAAAATAAGCGCACAGCAAAGGAAGCGAGGTACTGGGTTTGTTTCCATCAGAAAGCTGTGTTAATTAGAGGGAAAAGGATTTTAACAGCTCATCTGTACTCATTAAAAATGAATGAGGCAACAGCATCATTGTAAGTTTCTTCACAGAGAAGTTTCCAGCGTCGCAGGAGGTGAGCCTGAGACCTTCAAACTGTAAGCAGTGTTCCGTCTACTGGTTCCTAGTACCTTGTTCACCAGTGAAACCAGAGCATCAAAAGGGGAAATTCTCTGCTTCAAACCTGTCTATGCTGTGCATTTAGGAAAAACAAATTTTCTAAATGCAGCATTGTATAGAAAGGCTTGGACCTCATCGACTTGGACCAAGAAACCAAATTAAGACCTTCAAGTGTGTGGCATGTGCACATGTGTGTGTGTCTGTGCACAAGTGTTTGTGTGTGTCTGTGTGTATGCACAGACACACACACACATGCGCACACACACACATATAAAGATCCCTCCCCAAAATGAAATCCAAACAAAAAAACCTAAAAATGTATACCTGCTTTCTGACTTGACCACAAATCAGAAATTGCATAGGATATACTTTGTGCAAGGCCTGAAGCCTTTTAAGTATCTGGATTAACTCTTAATCTTGCTCACGGTCCGGGTGTGTCAGATATCATCAAATTTGTGTTTTAAGTAGTCTTTCATGACCTTGGCAATTGGCAGTTCATCAAGCAGCTTCAGGTTTTGAAGGCCTATACACTGTCGAATTTTAATTCGGCACAGGTCCTGCAGGGTTCTGGGCTGTCCTAAAATGACAAAGAAAAGAAAGTGTTACAAAGGTACAAAGCATTGGAGAGAAAGGACCTCTGGTGTCAGGGAAAACATTATGAGGAAGGGCCTGCTGTGGTGCTCACCCACTTGGTCTTTCCCGAAACTCTTTCCAAGGGCTATGCTAAGGTCTGAGATGGAATGGCCCTGTCAGGCACACAATTAGAGTACTGCATGCCTGGATGATGGCACTGTCTTGGTGAGTGCTGGGGAATTTCCAGGAGGTGGGACATAGCTAGAGGACAGGAATCAACAGGAGCAGGGCATTGGAAGGTTTTTATTATTCCTGGATCATTTTCTGTTTCCTCCATCTACTGTGACAGGATCAGCCTCAGCCTCCATGACTTTCTGTGCAAACATGTGGTGCTAGTCAGCCTTTGATGTACTCTTCTGAAATCTTCTTTAAGTCACCTGTGCTGGGTCACTGGGTCACCATGACAGACTAAATAGGTAGATGCCTCATATATGAGGTCCTGAGGATGAGAGATTTAAGAATACTGGCGGCTGACAGTTTAGGATGAGACTAAGGACAGTCTCTATCGCCTGGCATCCCTTCTACTACAAATCAAAGAATTATAGGTCTGTCCTAATGAGACTCTAATGAGACTCTAATGCAAAGGGAAGCTTCTATGAGCAGATGGTTTCTCTAGGCCTCAGTTTCTCCACAAGAGAAGCATGGCCTGCAGGAGATGCTCTCTGAGGTAGCCCGGTTTGACTCTGAGGCTAGGACACTGGAGCATCTCTTTGCAAAAGATGTCTGCTTGCCTGTTCATTGTCACTGGGGCCCAGCTTCGAGGGAGTTGGAAAGCCACCTGAAGCTGGTCTGACTCACTAGCTCACTTCATAATCTGCACCCTGTTCACTGGCCAGTAACCACGGCTGTCATTGAATCCAAAAGAGAAGCTATAAAATCCAAATTCTTTTCTCTCAACAGTGCTGAGTATTACTAGCACAAGGAAAACTTCTTCAGCAATGGTTCAGTAGATGTCTGGAGTCACACAGGACATAAGACTATGAGAAGGCTATCCCATATTGAATACTTGCTGCTCCTTGTACAACAGAAGTGTGTGTTATGACTGAGGCATATGTAGCTCCCTCCATTTTTCTGGCCGTCTCAGAGAGATTAAGTAACAAGCTTCAAAACCCAAGGGACAGTGTATGTCAGTGGCCAGCAACCACTTAGTCTCAGATCCCTTTATGTTTTTTAAATTACTGAAGCTATGAAAGAACTTTGATGTGGGCCGTATCTATGGTGATGACCACAGCACACGTTACAACAGAAATTTTATAAATACTTGTAAATTCATTTTAAAGTAATTCAAACAAACCGATTGCACATTTAAATGAACAACATGATAAAAACTGTCTAACAAAATGGTCCACGGGTGCAGCAGTCCCCACAGGTTGCCAGGCTTTAGAATGCATGGCTTTCCAGAGAATGGCTAAGTTGTCTGTGAACATTGGTATTTAGTCTGTTGAAATAAAAACCAGGTCACGGTCTCTGGAGAGGGGACCATGAAGATGGGCAGATACCGCCATACTGCTGCTATGAGATCACAGGCCTTCCTTAGGGAAGTGCTGCTCTTCTGAGTACCTTATCTCTTGCTTGCGTTGTTTTTGTAGTGATAGTGCAAAATTAAGTAATATCTCCTAAGTGGAAAGAACTCTGTGAGACTTAGGTTTCCTGATCTAGTAGTGGTGCTCAGCAGAGGAGCACTTTCTTAATGAGCACAAGGCCTCGATTCCTAGCACTCCAAAATAGGAAGAAAAAATAAAGACTCCGGAAGGCCTGGACGAGCACACTGCTTCCCATGAGTACCTCACATGTGGTCTCCTGGAGGCCTCCGTGAGGAGGGCTCAGGCTGTCCCTCACACTGGTCAGAGACCACACCATTAGTGCTTAACTGAGGTCCCCTAGCATTGAACCATTCAAGGCAACACTCCATTGCTATTTGACTACAGTACTTGAGGAGAGACTTGGCTGGAGATTCTCTTGCAAAGTCGCTCACTCACTCAGGGACTAGTGAGTTAGTGCTGTGGCCTTCGGGAGCCCAGCTAGGACTGTCCAGGCCTACGTGTTCTGGAGTGCTTTGTTCAGTGCAAGTTCTAGGCCTAAGCATATTGAAATGCTTTTCTCGGTGTGTAATTTTTCTTCTCCTTCTCCTTCTCTTCTTCTTCTCCTCCTCCTCTTTCTTCTTCTTCAAGCGACATGATACAAATGGCATCCTTTAATATTTTAGAAGAATGTGGTCTTTTAAAGCCTGTTTTAACCACATGTACCTCCTGACTATAGAACGGCTTTGAATGATAAGGGCATATTGTGGTGATTAAACTCAACAATCCTGGAGCAGGACACACATGCTTGGCTTCTGGCCACTCACAACCCACACGGCCCACGCCAAGGTGTTTAGCTTGCTGCCTTAGTTTCTCCATAATAGCTCCAACCTCAACAAAGGTTGTATAAGAAGTAAAAACATTCACTGTGGCAAAGTGTTAAGAACAGTGCAAAGCAAACTGGAAAACAAAAAACAAAACAAAACAAAACAAAACAAAAAAATAAAACGGAAAGTAAATTCTAAAAATATTAGTTGCTAAACACTTAAATAGGGATATTTCTTTTCATTTTCAGGAAACTAGAAAGCCATCCTTGGAAAGTGGTCTTCATCTTCTGGTGTAAAGATGGTAAGTAAAAAAGCAAAATAGCTGGAAAGGAGTAAGTAGTGCCCACTAGCAGAGGACAGACGGCTGAAAGCCACTGTTAGGACGTCAAAGACTTTTACTGTGAGCAGCTGTAACGATTCTGCCCTGCTCACACCAAGAAATGAACTCGGCCGGCTTGTCAGTGTGCAGAGTCAATAGCAGGCTAAGGCCAGTAAGGGTGGCTCGGGGTTACTGTTCCTCCACAGACATCTTGGGAATCTTTCTCAGGGGCAGCATCTTCGACTAGAAGGTTATGATTACAAGATGGATATCTATTTCTTGTCAACAGACCACATAAAAGCATTTCCTGAGCACCTATTGTATGCTTAGCGATGTAGAGGGCCAAAGAAGGGAGGGAAGGAGGAGCAGAGGGAGAAAGGGAAGCAAGGGATGAGAGGAGAAACGATCAGCAGAAATGTACACAGCACCCGAGTAAGTGGGGCTCTGACCGGAGGCTCTGACCCTGCAGACTGATTATGGAGTCACAGGACTGGAGGATGCAGCCGGCACTACAATGTGTTCAGACTAATGAACACCAATGGGATTACACAACAGTTCAAAGGGTTCATCTTCCATAGTGTGGAGAAGCCTATCATTACTAATAACCAGGTTGGCACAAAATAGGAAATCTGCTTCTGACGGGCCCAGTTTAGAATATAGAGAAAGCCCGGGCAAGGCATAACTTAGGAAATTAATTGTCCCAGAGTCCTCCCCACCCCCCGACACACATTGTGGCCTTTGTAAGGGAGGCCTAATTTATTTCTTGGGATAAAGATATTTGGACTTGGGGACTGGAAAGATGACTCCGCTGTTAAAAGGGTGCGAACTGGTCTTCCAGAGGTTCAATTCCCAGCATGTGTCTCTGGTTCCAGAGGATCTAATGCCTCCAGGCAGTGTGGACAGCTGTACTTGTGTGCACAGACACCGTACATAATTAAAAATAGATCTTGAAAGAATAGTAATTACTCATAAAGATAGACAAACATTTGAGACAGTCAAGGGTAACAACACATTAGATGAAGTCCTAGGCGTCACTGTAGAGGGGCACACAGTCGTCCGAAGGGGAGCAGGCCAAGAAATAGAGCACTCCCTCCTCTGGACTGCGTCAGGGTCTGTCACTCTCTAAAGAGCCTCTCCATCTCCGTCAGCATCTGGGATGACCTCCTACTATTTCTGTTTAACTCCAGTTCCCATTTTAAAATTTGACCGTAAGCACACTTTTTAAATTTTGGAGACAGGGTATCATTACTTAGTCCCAGCTGTCCCGGAACTTACTGTGTGTACCAGGTTGGCCCCCAATTCACAGAGATCCACTTGCCTTTGCCTTCTGTGTGCTAGGATTAAAGGCATATACTGCCATGTCTGGTCAATGACACATTATTCTTTTTCTATTATTCTTGCTTCTAAAGTCCTCCCACTGGGACTAAGTATGAAGTGGGATAAACAGCTCTTGCTTTGTAGGTCTAACAGCAGGTTCTAGCTCCCTTAAAATAAACAGGATGGTATTCGCTCACAGTTCAGATACACAGTATCAGCTTTCTGACAAATGCATTGGTTACATCTTCCTCAAGTGACTGAGCACTGGTAGTCTGAAGATGTCCTCTATAATCTTGGGCATGTAAGTGCTTGGTCTCCAGTTGGTGGTACTCTTTGGGGTAGCTTAGGCGCTGTAGCCTTGCTGGAGGAAGTATGCCACTGGAGGTGGGCATTGGGAGTTTAAAGCCATTCCTTCTGCTAGTTCCCTCTCTGCCTGGTGCTTGGCTGCTGCTCCTACTTCTGCCACCGAGCCGTTGTTCTGCCAGCACAGCCTTCAGTCCTCGGAACCAAATAGGTGTCCTTCTACCCACTGCCTTGGTCATGGTATTTTATCTCAGTAACAGAGTCAAGCCAAAATGACCCGCACTTTACTCTCAAATGTCAAGGCATCTGGTAGGTGCAATAGTAACAGTAGGAATTATAAACACCCAAGAAGGTTAGGGTGTGGGGGGGCGGAGGGAGCCTTTCCAGTTAGTTAGAATAAAGGGATTCATTTACAAGGATGTTATCCCTGTCAAAGAACCTAAAATGTGGTGTTATCTGAATGACAACAGTGTTCAATTCTGAAAATGATTTTTAACATGTTCATAGTAGAAACTTTTATAAAGGCTCTAATGTAAGTGGTCGGCAAAACTCACTAGAAAACTTACAATTCACTAGAAAAAAAGAAATTAAAGACCCTTAGTTAAAATGTGTCACATGAATTTTTCCACAGGAGAGTAAACTTATAATGGGCCAGGGCAGTTGTCATCCAGGCTGTGTGGGGTAAATCCCCTACTCTGGGCTGGATTAGTTCAGAAAGCTACCGCCTGTTTGCCTTCCTTAAATTTTAAAAACTGAGAATTCCTGCCTTAGTTAGCTTGTATTTTTTAAAGGGGTATATGTGTGTATGTGTTGTGTGTGTGCATGAGTCTGTACATACGGTGTGAGGTCTGTGTGTGTGCGTGTATGTGTGTTGGTGCTAAAGATTGAACTCAGGGCCTCTCGCACACTAAGTATATACTCTACTACAGAGCTACCAAATCAAGCCTCCTCCCCAAGGCCTCAAAAGTTTTTTTTCTCCTTTTTCCTTCATTTTTACTTTTAGTTTCAAATCTTATTTCTATAAACATAGTACTCTGTGTATGTGTGTGTTTTAATAATATAGTACTTGGATATTACTGAAATCTAAACAATAACATAGTTCTGGTTACTTCAATATTTATAAAACAGTATTTTTAAACATCTGTGAATGATGTTCCAGCAAGCAACTATCTTAAGTACTTGACAGATTAAGTCTCCTGTGAAACAGTTTATACAACTCAATTCCCAGCCACTTCAATTTTTCCTTTTAACATTATGAGCTATTTAATTCCTTAAAACACACAAATAAAAATGCACCGCAGGCCTGCCTTTTACACAGCACTGAAAGCATGTGCTGGTGATTCTGGTCTTTGCATGATGCTTCTGAAACACAGGCACCTGCCTCAGCTCAGTGTCTTGGGATACAGAACATAAACTCCACCAACTCAATGAACCCAAGGATGGTCTAGACCAGCCATGTAACAGGAAGTTGTTGTACCCTGGAAGCAGGGCACACCAGCAAGGTGGATGCATGGTTTATTATTTGGGGACCTGGCCTGTCTAACATGTTCTGTGTATACTAATCTTTGAAAGCTGCCTCCAGGATCCAAGGTATTAAAATTCCCAACTGATAGGAACCACTTGTCCTGAGTCAGCAAAACCACAATTTTAATAAATGCCAGCCAGGAAGAAGGGGTCTCAAGAATAAGCCATAAGCACACAAGCATGAGGCAAGCTTTCAGCTTACCCAGATTTAAACTTTAATCGAAACTATATTTAGGATTCTTAAA
Organism: Micromys minutus; assembly: GCF_963924665.1. Classification (NCBI taxonomy): domain Eukaryota; kingdom Metazoa; phylum Chordata; class Mammalia; order Rodentia; family Muridae; genus Micromys; species Micromys minutus. The sequence continues at coordinate 68,184,152 of NC_137972.1, forward strand.
ATTCTAAAACAGCAGGCTGAGAGGATACCTTTAAAGACCCTGGACACGTAGCAATGGTGATGGTGCATGGAATATTTGATCCTCAGCACTGAAAATGTGGGAATTCCACAGTGTTCAGTTCCCACTGCTCAGCCGGAAGATGCCTCTGTGTCTTTACTGCATGGCTGACTACATCGGTCTATATTTACCATATTAGTGATCAGTTCATCGGGTGACATAACTTTCATGAAAACAATAAAAAACCAGAGTCTCTTTCCAGAACAAGGTGGTGCAAGAGAGTGAGAGTACTGTTTCTCCTTTCCTGCAAATGTCTGCCTTCCATCTGCTCTGAACTACAGTGTGCTAGCCTGATGCAATGTGCTAACCCAAAGGTCTCTAGCACTAAAATATGTTTCTATTTTTCAAAATAGCCTTGGATCCTCTATGAAACTGTTATAAAATGAGACAGTGAGCTTTTTTATTTTTTAATTAGATGTGTGTGGTGTGTATGTGTGTGTGTGTATTGCATACACATGTAAGTGCATATGTATGCAGAGGCCAGCAGTAAATACTGTCTTCCTCAACTTCTCCTTCACCTTATTGTTTGAGGCAGGGTCTCTCACTAAAGCTGGAGATCAGCAACTGGCTGGGAGCTGGCCAGGAAGCCCCAGGGATCCTCCTGTCTTCACTTGCCTGGTGCTGGGGTTACAAAAGCAAGCTACATGTGCAGCTTTTTATCTGGGTGCTGCTTATCCAAACTGATGTCTCCGTGCTTGCTTGGGAAACACTACCAGCTGAGCCGTCTCCCCAGTCCCAATGGCGATACAGAATCTGAAATACATTGATGAACTTTTTGTACTTTTAGATTATAGTCCATTGGTATATCTTAAACTTTTAGTGGACCTTTACCCATGTACACAGTAACATAAATTAGTCATCAGAAACATGGCACACTAGGTCTTCAAATTGTTAGTCAATTTCATTATATGATAGCAAAAGAAATCACGTTTCTTCATATTCCTACTGATCTCAGAAAATCATTATATAGGAGGACTCTCAGAATTGTAAATAAAAGTTTTAAAACCTCTCTTTTCAAAGCTCAAGTCTGACTGGTCATCAATACTGTGGTTATTTTCCTTAATGTGACAAGTGAACTTTGTTCGTTTCTAAGAAAATTCCTGCTAAGCACCCATGATTAAACGGTGTAGTTTGGCTGTCAGTCAATCTTTCAAAGAGAAGCTGCTAGTCCAGCTCTGACGGACCTGCCACTCTCCCACTCAGCCATCTTCCCACAGAGCATTGGCAAGGTGTGTGACAGAGGGCCGGGACTCAGTCTAAGACTCTGTGAGTGGGCTGTAAGGTTGCCTGACAGTGGCAAAAACAGTGATTATCGGTGCCATACCAGCTAGGCTGTGCTAACCTCCAAGCAGTTTCCCTCTAGAGCTTATACATCATCGGCACAAAGGTCACCTGGTGAAGACTGCGGCTATGCAACTAGTCTGGACCTCTTGTCTCCTAGAGCCTCCTAGACAACCATCCTCTGGAAAAATACAGAGCGCAGTTCTCTATGTCTATCTGTCTGTCTGTCTGTCTCCTGCTCTCTCTGCCTTCTCTCCTTCCTTTCTGTCCTCTCTTCCTCCCTCCCTCCTTTTCTTTCCTTCCCTCTCTAGTAATAGAAAACCACTGCCTAGAAAAGTGGCTGTTGGCAAGAATTTGGTCCAGTTCCCTCCATTTTTTTCAAGGAGGGCACCGAGCCCTGTGGGGTGAGTCGAGGCTGAAGAGCTTGCTCGAGGTTATGAGGCAAACCATTTGCAGCACTCTGTAACACCCTATTCTGCTGGTTTGATGGCATCTGATCATGGGCACAGCGGAGAGACTGTTAGGAAGTAGAGTCAGGAATCCTCTGATCCCAGTATGCAAAACACTCATCAGCTCAAAGAACTAAGCAAGGGTACTTTCACGCTTCCCATTAAAAAAACAAAAACAAAAATTCCAGATGGACAACCCATTCCAAGTCTCACAGGTGTAGAGCTTAGATGTCATGACTCCCGAGTCTGTAAGGCAGAAAACTTGCTCAACCTTAAAAACTAAGACTGATTTTGGAGCAAGCTAAAAGACTGAAGCTGCAGGTAGAGCACCTTCATCAGAAGCTCTGGAGATTAGGATTAGCCCAGTGTGCCAAGACTGAGACATGCTTACCTGAGCAAAAGCCACGGGGCCCATAAACAGAAATACTGGAGGCTGTGAATGGATAAGACATCAAGAGCCAGGCAAAGGAAGTTCTGCCTGGTTCTCAAAGTGAGACCGATGAAATCCCTAATGGCTATGACAGGGGAAGGTGTGTGCATCCAGTACCCCAAACCTCTTCATCAGTAAGGCTGCTCTCTGAAGGCAAAGACTCCCACAAAGATGGACATGTCTCAGGCTCAGTGGCCTCCTCAACTTCCCAGCTCAGCTTACAGGACTGAAGGGAGTGCTACCTAAGGGAGAAAGCATGAATGACCATTCCAGCCTGGGACACACAATATTAATCTAAATTCTTGCTGCTCTTCAAGTCGTGCCTAGCTTCAGCTTAAGAAAAAATTACCATGCCCTACCAAGCAAGATAAAAAGAAAAACAACTAAAGAGCTAAAGCCAGTGTCAGAACCAGACTTAGGTATGGCACAGATGTTGCAATTACTGGAAAACCAGAGAACCCGGAGTAACTGTGACTATTCATTTAAACCAAAGGAAAGCATTAGAGTGAAGGAAGTCCCCACTAATGCCCTAATGATGCAGCGGTTCTGAGGAGGGAAGGTTCCCACACACCAGGCAGATGGAGGACCCTGGCCAAATGAGGGCCAGAGAACCAGACAACCGAGAAAAGCCCTGACTCCACCTGCCTGGACCCACTTTGACTCTACTTTGTCTTCTCAGCAAGCCTGTCTCCTACCTAATGGGAAACATTTACAGGGAAAGAACCCCTGAGGTCCAAGGCTCTTCCGTAAAGCAACCTCACCAACCAAATGCAGAGGCAGCTCCCGTTCAGGTGCTGACTCTAGCTGGTTTCTATACTGTAAGCACAAGCAACTGCAGGTCACCAGCTCTATTTAGTTTGAGTTTTGGAGACAGAGTCTTGTGACTGTAGCCCATTCCTACATAGCTATGACTGGCCTTGAACCCCAAATGCTCTTGTCTCAGCCTCCTGAGGAGTGTCCCACCACACTCAGCTAACGCCCTTTTCAGTCCTCCCTTTTTCCCTGAAGAAGCTGCTGAGCACCCAGAGGCCGCCTTACCCAGTCATCTAGTCTATAATCCAGGCTTGAGCATTCCAGATGGGCCATCGTCCCAAACTACAATTTCTCTCTAATAAAATTCCAGGCATGAATTTATAAAAAAAATCTCATCTTTTTAGTATCAAAGTTCTTGTTAGTCCTTACCTGACATTATGCCCTCCCATAAAACTTCTGTCTTTCTGGGAAGATTTTACATTCTGCTCTTACAGAAGACCTGGTTTCAGGTCCCAACATCCACACGACAGCTAACAACCCCTGGAACTCTAGTTTCAGATGACCCAATGCCTTCTGGCCTTTTTGGATATTATACATACATGGTACACAGACATATAGGCAGGCAAAACACTTGAATACACTGTAAAAATAAATACATTCTAAAAAATTTCCATATTCTAATAACTCTTTAGTCTGTACTTATTAATTTATACTGTTGTGGAGGAAGATGCTGAGAATAAAAATCTCAGCAAAATTATAACCTCTGGTGGGTTCCATTATTAGTTAACCATACCCTCAGGTTATGCAATACTTTGAATATTTACAGTTATACAACTGTCTTTTAACAATATTTCTTCTGCCCCACCCCCATTTGTATAAATAAGCTCCTCTTTTGGTTTAGGTTTAGGAAAGCATTTTCAGAATTTGCTTTACCCCTCAGCCCAAACACCCCAGACCCTACCAGCTCCACAATTATGTCCATGAGGGCACATGTGCAAGCTGTCCCCCTCCACTCTCCCTTGCTCTGACCTGGCCTGGGGGAGGGGCAGCTCATCTCTTCGGGCCTGCAGCTGTGTGTCCTCACTGCCATGCCCGGGCACTCCATACACCTCTGTGTCCTCTGGGTCTGCTGTCTTCTTCGCTACTTACTCCACTCCCTGGCTTTTTAAAATCTCAAAACTAAAACTGGCCTCTTATAAATCATAATCAGAAGCCAGTCTTCCTTTTATAATCAAGATTGGGTAGGGAAAGGCATAGAGACACTGAATGGCACCACAGAGTTAATCAAAGGCACGTTCAGACGTCAGCTTCCTGGGTCACACATCAACTTGTGATACATAGTCTTAGCTGGTTGGGAAGCCAGACAAGAGAAGGTAACAAAGTCCATGCAAGCTGACACTTCCCCTCAGAAAACAGTGGCCACCTACTGCTGCTGAGTTAGATGAGTCAGACACTTGAAGGTGTAAATGAAGTGTCTCTCGGGAGCTAGGCAGACACTGATGTAAGCCGTGCATCCTAGGGATCTACTGTCTAGGTTCCTAGTGTTTTCACACATTTTCCTTAGCCTCTAATCCTGGGGCATCTAGATAATCCAGAATGGCCTTCCTTTCATGTGGAAGGTAGAAAGAAAGTGCAAAACTGTCCTCATAGCAAAGCAATCTGAGACCCCACCATCCTTCCAATTCTTCCACGTGACCCCAAACAGCCTCAGCCAGGGTGCCACTCAGAGGGCACCTTATTCTAACATTCAGCTCTGCTCACTCTGACCCTGAACCATCCACTTTTAGTAACACAACAGGGCTTTGGATTAAATTACTTTCCAAACAGGACTTACAAGAATGATTAGCTTCTAGTCATCTCATATAACAAAAAAAAAATACCTCAAGCAGCTCAGAAGGTACAGAGAAAGAGGGAAGATGCAATAACAGTAGTAAGTGTATTACATACTTGTGACGTCTTGTAAGAAATCCAAACACGGCCGACTACTTCCTGAAATACTTATGGAAACGGCCAGCGGGGTCTGACCTTCATAGTTCCTTGTGTTCGTGTCCGCTCCGTAGTTATACAGCATCCGTGCACACAGCACGTCGTCACGGAGGGCTGACAAGTGCAAAGGAGTCTGTCCGTCTTCTAGGCGCCCCAAGTTTGTATCTGCTCCTCTCTGAAGAAACATGCGGCAGTAAGAATGATTGCTTTTGATCACAGCATAGCGTAGCAGGAACCCGTTCTGGATGTCGATGTTGGCATTGTGGTCCAGAAGGATTTTCACACAGCTTGACCTCTCTCGGATGATGGCAAGCTGAAGTGGTGTCGTACCTTTATCACTGAGTGGGTCGACCTCAGCCTTGAACTCCAGGAGGAGCCGGACAAATGAGTCCCTACCGTAGTGGGCAGCTACGTGGAGGGGAGTCCAGCCGTCATTGCTTTTTGCATTGATAATGTCACTCCGGTATTCAGACTCTAGCATCAGGCGTGCAATCCGGGCCCGGCCATGCATGGCTGCGTAGTGCAGAGCAGTGAAGCCTCCGATTAAATCCTTAACGGTGGGATCAGCTAGGGTTAAACCAAAATGAACACATCAGTGGCTGCTGAGACAGAGCAACTCTATCAGGCAGGTATCAGGGCTCAGCCAGTTATACTATGAAGGGTTAAATGCAATGAGCGGTGCCGAGGACAGTGGAAAGTTATCAAGCCCGAGTCAGCAGGAGGAGGGGAGACCAAGGCTGTTTAAAGACAGACCCACGCCAGCAGACCTGCAGCACCTCGCCCCTTCTGGTGGTCAACCTGTGACTGTTCAGTCTCTGATCGCAGCCTGATTCACACGTCTCCTTTGTCTCCAGCTAACTTTATGTTTTTTCCTTGTGCATCTTTGCCTAAAGAGAAGCACGCACAGCAACGCTGCTGCTCTGAATTACAGTATCCAATGGCCAGGCTTACGTTCACATGTAATAGGGTTGGGAGGTGTGAAGGCAGAGAATGAAGACGCTGCCTCTACACTCCATGAAGGAAGCAGGTGAGACCTGTGATAAATGGCATGACACAGCATGTGTGAATGAATAAGGACTGAGGTCAGTTACAGATGGTCCTCTGAGTGTAATAGCAAGTGCTTTATTTGAAAAAAAAATGGAAGAAACCTCAGCACTATATAAACATTGCTTTAAAAAAAAGTTTTAAAGGCTCTTAAATTAACGGATCCCTCAGAAGAAAACTTCACAGGAATCATCTGCTCAGGGACTCCTTGAGCTATAGACCTTGCCACCTACCTTGGCCTTTCCATGGTGCCAAAGGTCAGCACTTTGTGGCTCACATCCACTGGCATCCCCGTGCTGTAGGGGACAGAGACAAGAACTGCCTCCCCCACACAGTGGGCCCAGCTTTCTGGAAATTCGCAAACCAGCAGAGGAAGAATGTCAGGTGGGCCTAATGACAAGCAGCAAAATGCTCCTTACGAAACTCAACTGTTATTTACAAAGAATTATAAATGTTTTCCACAGGCACGAAACGATTCCAAAGCTATGTGATTAAACACTTATGTACTGTTTAATAAGATCTTACTTAGTTCCAGACTACAACAGCTGGATTCTCTTACAAGAGGCTGTGAGGCAGAAAATGATATGTTGAAATATTAATAATACCATAGCAGGTGAAAATGGCAGTTAAAGAGTTGTTAGAAAATAAAACCTGTATGAAATAAACTATTACTTTAGCTTCTCATGGTATATGACATAAAGTGACATATAACAACAGCAATCCAACAACAAATACAGCATCAGCAATGGCCTTAACTAAATAAATAGTTAGTACCTAGGACTATGCAACAGGCAAGCCAGAACCCTGATGCAAAGCACTCTGCTGCCACCTACTGGAAAAGTCTGGTCATGCACTAGATAGTCATCTTTCACTACAGGTGACTTTCAGACCAAACTGATGGGTCTTACACATAGTGACTGCTGTTATCTGAAATAGAGGAAGTGACTGGTGGAGAGATGGCTCAGTGGTTAAGAGCTCTTGCTGTCCTTTCTAAGAACCTGAATTCAGTTCCCAGCACCTGTATCAGGCAGCTCATAACCACTTGCTTCTTCAGCTTCAGGGGAAGCTATGCCCTCTTCTGGTCTTAGCAGAGACTGCATGCATATACATAAATCCATAGTCTCTTCCTCTCCCCCCCCCCCCCAGGTGTCTTTAAGCTATACAGGGCCACATATTTCCAGATAATCCCTATTGGTCCTTCAGTGGATCTTGGGAACCCCTCCCTCCGCTCCTCCCTCCTTTGAAGGTGTGATATCCTCACCCACACCCTGCAGTCATTCTAGCTGACCAGTCAAGCTCAATGGTGTAATGAAGTGTTCGCGTGTTTGGTTCTCACTGTACGTCCGCTTACATTCTAGTGCTACACTGAACTAAGAAAGCACAGATTCACACACAGAGCGGTGGCCTAACTCATCTCAGCACAAATCATTCAAATGAATTAACCAACTGCACCCTGCGAGCAAAGGACAGAAGCAAGAACAAGGGGGTCATAGTGCACAACAACTATAGCCCTGGTCCTCAGGAAAGGGTGACAGCATGACACACCAGGGCATGTGAGGGTGCGGAGATGCACTTCAGACCAGACAGTGCACTGCAGTAAAGCCCACTTGCAGCGCCGATCATACCTGCAGGACAACGTCAAGTTTAACGAGAGATGTTTAATGAACATGCAAAACAACTTTAACTGGATGTCCTTAAGTTTCACTGGTGTCTGCAATTTCTTTTTATCAGTGAGACTTCTGAGTGCTCTGCCTAAAATAACAACCCCACCAAGCTTCTTCTGCCTCCCTACCAAATACTCTGTCCACTGGTGAGACCCATTTTAAACAAAGGGTAGGTAACAAGTTGAAATATAAACATGGAAACAGAATACATTTCAAAAACAAAGACTGCATGTGGTCTGTTTTCTAAAAGCTTTATCAGCTGTAAGGTTTACCAAGTGCACAGGTTGGTGAGCTCCAAGAATTCACACTCACATTAACTAAAAGCACTCAACATCTACAGCACTTTTGTCCCCTCAAAGTTCCTCCATGTTTTACAATCAACTTCCTACCGAGATTCTGGGAACCAGGCAGATGAAGGACACAACGTTGCTTTCGTAGGCTTTCACTAGAAAGGGGTCACCTGTGGAAGGGAGACTGGCTAGCTTCACTTAGCACGTGCTTCTGAGCAGGGCTGACTTACTTGCAGTGGGAGGCTCTGGGAGTGATGCTATCACATCCATGTCTGTCTGTCTGTCTTTGTAACCGCAGAGAGCTGCAGACTCTGCTGTCAGTGGCGACCCTGCCTTCTGTACTCGCCACTGATGCTCCACAGCATCAGGACCACGTCTAACTTTGCCCAGTAAAATGAGTTCTGTGCCAATTCACAATGCAGGGAATTAGAGAGCTGGCTTACTTACACACTTCCTTATGGCCTGCCTGCCAGTCTTTGCTCATTTCATAGAGTTGTAAAGGTTCTTTGCATGTTCTGCATATGGGCCAAACAGTATGTTTAGCCACTGACTTATTTTTGCATTGCTGGAGGCTGAGCACAGACAAGCGTCCTACCACTGATCTCCAGTCTTGAGTCCATCAACTTCACTTTCTTTTTAGAGCATTTCCTAGACTTCTGCTCTGCTGAGGAACCTTTGCCCAACACAACACGAAAAGGTTCCTTTTCTTCTAGATATTTTGTACTTTAAGCCCTCACACATAGGTCAATGGTCTACTACTAGTTAGCTTATGTATGGTATGAAGTAAGATCAAGGCTCATCATTTGTCCTATGGTTATCTATCTACCTGTTTTGGCACCATCTGTTAAAATACTTTCTTTACAAAGTAGGGAGGTGGGGACAGTGAGCAGGTAAAGGGACTTGCCAAGAGACCCGATGACCTGAGGTCTAGTCCTAGACTTCAGTGAGAAAGAAGAAAACAGACATCTAAGGAACTGTCTGCTGAACACTACATGTATACCTACACACACACACACACACACACACACACACACACACACAATCCCCTCTGCCTAGAAAAACACAAGGAAATATTTTTTTCACTGATTTATCCTGCCTTTGCTGAAATTCATTTTATCATCTAAGTGTAGCTTTACTTCTGAACTATTTCATTTATCTAAAAATACTTCCTAGTTGGGTATGGTGGCACAAACACAAAGCTGGTGGTGGAAGAACGGTGAGTTTGAGGCCAGCTTGGGAACAGGTTCAAGAGCAGAACAAGCTACATATCAAACCCCATGTCAATCGAGCTCCAGGGATGAAGTTCAGTGGCAGCAGGCTTATCCAGCATAGATGTCCAACTCCCGCACATAGGAAAAGAAGCAAGCGAACAGACCAAGAGTTCTGACATCTGCCAATTCTAGACTGTGCTAACTATCAACAGCTTTGTAGCATGTTTGATAGCAGGAACTGTTAACTCCTCCAATCTTTCCAATTACTTCAGCTAATACATTTTCAAAGTACATTCTTAGTTTCTTTATATAAGCCTGGCCTAATTTTTACTGTTCTAATTCCACCATCTTTACAGATAGCAAGCTCCCCCAAATGATTTAAATAATACTAATTTTCCCATGTAAAAAAGTCAAAGACTTCTCTATTTACGACTTCTTTAATCCACCCCAGCAACATTTCAGTATAGACTACATATTTAATTCATTAAAATTAATATTAAAAACCTTAAATTGTTACTATTATGAGCTGCTACTTCATCCTTCAGATGTTAACTGTTGGCAGAACTTGAGTTTTGTAATACTGGTCTACAATCTAGTTCAACACATTTTAACTTTCATACATTATAAAGAGTGTGTGAGGGATTACTGTTTGTTCCAGCAATCCACAGACCAAGCAAAGGCAGCTGGGCCTGTAGCTTTCTTGTTAGACATTTTAATGAGGAACTCAACTTTTCAACTGTATAAACAGTGGCTAAGTCATTCTTTTTCTATAGATCACATAAAAATTTTGGCCATTTGTGTCTTCCAAGGAAAGGAATTCTTCTCCATGACATGAAGCATGCCACACTCCTAAGTTGTTTTAACATCTATACCATCTGGGTCAGTGTCTGTTCCCAGGCCCAGAACTGGTTATGGCTTTTCTCATTTTCTGTCTAGCTACAGTTCTCAATTTTATTGACCTTTTAAAAAGAATTACTTTTTTTCTTTTATCTCCATCAATTTTGCTCCTTTTCTATTAGACTGGGTTTTGCTTTTTTTTTCTTTTAAAAATATTTTATTTTTAATATCATCACAACTATGTCATTCCCCCTTATACTTCCTCTAAACTCTCCCATTCACCCTTCTTAGTCTCTTTCAAATTTATGACCTCTCTTTATTATTAATGGCGGTTAAATGCATGTATAAGCATGTATATCCCTAAATCTAACCTGCTCAGTCTGTATATTACTTGTATGTATGTACTAAGGGCTGTTCCCTTGGCATTAGATAACTAGTTGGTGTGATCCTCCTGGGGAAGATTATTTCTCCTGATCTCAGCACTCCTTGGTTGTCTATATCTTGGTATAGGTTGAGGCCTCATGGTTTTCAGTCTACTTTGGCAATGTCTGTTGTTCTTATTAAGCTCATGCCTAGACAGTCATGTCAGTGAGCTCTGAAGGATGTGGCTTCTGATAAGAGCAAATTCCTGATCTGCTGGCTTCTACAATCTTTTCAGATCCTCTTCCTCAAGGCTCATGGAACCATGGACAGGGAAAGTCGCCATGGAGATGTATCCATCCATTTGGAAGTGAAATCTACAACTTGTCTGGTGTAAAGAGAAGTTTCCTTGATGAGTAAGGACTGTACTTAGACTTATCTGTGGGAGTGAGGACAAGTGTTTACACTGCAGTTAAGGACTATGCTGGCCTAGTAAAGTGGCAGTTGTATGCTCTCTTCTGAGATCCATAGCTTCACTAGGTCTTGGTAGTTGGTTAGGTTTCTAGTAACAGGTACAGTTTCCCTATTGTTGAGTGGGCCTTAAGTCCAACTGGAGAGCGGTTGGTTGCCATCAAGGTATGACCACCACTAATGCACCCATAGGGTTATCAAGCTATGGTGGGCATTGTGGGTCACAGACACCGTCAACTGGTAATACTGTTGGCTGCTTCCTTTCTTTAGAGTCTTGTATGACACCTGGTACCATGAAGGCTAGTTGGAAGAGGAGAATTTTGGGTCAGTTCCAGATGAGGTGTCTGGGCCCTGGTGTCTTCAGCAGTAAGATTTACCTTCTATCTCTGAGGAGCAATCAAGAGTAATAGCAATAGCCTGGGATGTTTGGGGAGTCTTTTGGACAACCCTGAAAAATAACTCAAGACATTTTCATTCATGCTTGGTATCAGGTTTGAATCTTTTTTTTTTTTTTTTTTTTTTTTTTTTTTAAAGATTAGCTCTTGGAAGAAGTACTGTCAGCATGAAAGAGAAAATTTCATTTAAAATATATACGCATATTAACACACAGACATATGTATTGTAGTTTTAGGTAGACAGTTAATAACATGATTCATTATGACTTTTATAGACATCTGTCAGTATAACCTGTTCTCTCCTTATTCTGTATTTCTCTTCCCCTTCCTAATTACAGCCCCCCTTCCGAATTTAAACCATTTGGACTCTACTCCTAATTACAGCCTCCCTCAATAATCAAATCATTTGTACCCTGCTCCTAATTAGAGCCCTACCTTTCCCTATTCAAATCACTGTACCCTAATTCTCGTATACTCCCAACTCTCCAGGAATGGTCCCCTTTACTTCCTTGGTTTCTGCATTTACTACAGGATCCATATTCACATATGAAGATTTGGAGGGAGAAGCCTCCAATAAGGGAGAACATGTAACATGTGTGTGAGTCCCCACTTAAAATGATCTTTTATAGTTCTACTTGCAATGTTCATGATTGCAATCTTCCTTACATATGAATGATGTTAGATAGGTTATATATACTTTCATTCTTCATCCATGGGCTGTTTTTATTTCCTATCTTTGTGAATAAAGCGGCAACAAGCATGATGACTGCACAAGTCTCTCTAGATACAGTCAAGTCTTTAGGACATACGCCAAGGAGTGGAATGGCTGGGTCATACAGTAGACTTTTAGCTCTAAAAGAATTCTCCATAGTGAGTTCTATAATGGCCAGTGTGGAATCTACCAGTGGTGAATGAGGGCTCTCTTCCCTGTATCCCCTCCAGCATCTGCTGCCTATTGTTCTGTTGTTTTTGCCACTCTGACAGTCTGTTGTAAGAGGAAACTTCTAAGTCATTGTGACTAATATTTCCCGAATGGCTAGGGACAGTGAACATTTCTTAGTTATTTTTGTTTCCTCTTTTAAGAACTCTGTTCTAGCCTCAGAAACATTTTTTAAGTAGGCCATTTGATTTGTGTGTGTGTGTATGAATTCTTTGTATATTCTGGGTAGTAATCCTCTGTCAGATGTATAACTGGCCGAGATTCTGTTCCATTCTGTAGGCTTCCTACTCACCTTTGTTTTAAGACAGGATTTGTCAGTGTAACAGTCCTAGAATTGGTTCTTAGACCAGGTTTTACTCAAACTCACAGAAATCCACCTGCCTCTACCTCCTGAGTTCTGGGATTAAAGACATGCACTAGCGCCATCTGGACAGTTGATTGTTTCTTTAGCTGTGCACAACACTTTAGTTTTATAAACCTGCATGCCAAATGTTGGCCCCCACTCTTGAGAAACAGGCTTCTATTCTGAAACTCTTTCCCACACGCCTATCACACAGTGCACTACTGTTCTCTTCTAGTTGTTCAGTGTTTGGGTCTTTGTCCATGTGGAGTTATGATTTGTTGAGGGTCTAACTGAATTCTTCTGCATATGGACATTTAGTTTCTCCAACACCATTTGTTGAAGATTCTTTTTCCAGTTTATGTTTTTGACATCTTTTCCAAGCATTAAATGGCTGAAGTTATGATTTTGTTCTGTTGATCTACATGTCTGTTTTTGTGCTACTACCATACTGTTTTCATTACTATAGCTCTGTAATATAGTCTTTAAAATCTAGCATGGTAATAATCACTTATCCCCCTCCCCCAGGATTGTTTTGGCTATATGGTTCCATATGAATTTTAGGGTAGTTTTTCACATTCTGTGAAGAACAAAATGGGTATTTTGATCAAGATTTCTTGAATTTGAAAATGGCTCTTTTAAAATGAAAGTGATTTTATTAATTTCACTAATCCATGAACATGGGATAGTTTTCAAGTCTACCTCTTCAGAGTTGTACACTTTTCATTGTTAGAGGTCCTTAACTTTGTTGGACAAGTTTATTCCTAGATATTTTATTTTCTTTGAGACTGTGTGGATAGAAGTAGGTATGTGGAAAGCCGTTCATTTGTGCAATTTGATTCTATACCCTGCCACACTGTTGAATTTGTTCCTCATTTCTGGATGTTCTCTGGTAGAATTTTGCGGATCTCTAATGTATAGTATCATGTCAAATGCAAATAGGGATCATTTAACTTTCTCTTCTTGTATCCCTTTAATTCCCTTTGCTTGCCTTGCTGCTCTGGCTAGTACTTGAAGCATGATGTTCAGGAGGAGTGTGTGTGTGGGGGGGGGGGGGGGGGGCTCCATGTCTCATTTGCTTCAAGCTCTTCTCAATTTAGAATGTTGGTTTTCTCTAGGTTTTTCATATACAGATCCATTATGTTAAGGGATTCTCCCTCTAACCCTGCTGTCTCTAGAACTTTAATAATAAAAAAGCATGTTAGATTTTGTCAAAGAAATTTCTGTGTCTATTGAGGTGCTCATGTGAATTGTCATTAAGTCTGTTCATGTAGTTTATTATACTTATTGACCTGGCTTATAAGTGAGCCATCCTGCATCTCAGGATAAAGACAGCTTGTTCAAGGCAGATAATCTTTGATGTGTATCTGGACTGTTTTCAAGTACTTTACTGAGTTTCATTGAGACTATGTTGTCAAGGATATGGGTCCCTAGTTGTGTTTTGTTGCATCTTTACCTTGTTTTGGTATTACAATGATTCTGGCTTCAGAGAAGGTTCCTATTATTTTAAATAGTTTAAAAGGATTGGCTGTAGACCTGTGACTGTCTGGTCAATTCTGCTGTGAATCCATCTGGCTCCAGATTTTTTTTAAAGCTGGAAGACTTTTTCTTACATTTCAGTCTCCTCATTTGCTACTGGTCTGTTATAGGTTGTCTTTGTGGTTTAATTTTGGTGTTCTGGTTGAATCTAGAATTCCAACCATTTCTTATAGTTTTTCCAGCTTAATGGAGTACAGGTTTTAAAAACACTCTCTGGTAATATCTTAAATTTCTTTGCTATATGTTATGTTTCCCTGTTCATTTCCGATTCTGTTCATATGGGTTAGTTGGGTCAAAGGTATGTTAATTATCATTCATCTTCTCTAACAACCAACTCCTAGATAAGTTGGTTATTTTTCTTACACTGATTTCTATTATTTCTTGCCATTAACTAGGTTTGGATTTGCTTATTTTTTCCCCAAATTTCTGAGTTGGATCATTAATCATTTATTTGGGCTCAGACTATTTTGATGTGGGCACATAATGGTATACACTTGAGGGCAGCTTTGAATGTGACCCAAAAGTTTGGCTATGTTGTGTTTTCACTTAGTTCCAGATACTTCTTAATTGCTCTTCTTGATCTCTTCTTTGGTACAATCATCATTCAGTAATAAGTGGTTTAATTTCCATGAGTTTATGTATTAGAAGAGATTTGCTTGCTGTCAACTTTAAGTTTTATTGCAATGCAATCAGAATACAAGGAAGTATTTCAATCTTTTTGAATGAGTTAAGACCTGGGTACTGAGATGAGTCTATTTTAGGAAAGCTTTCATGTGCTGCTGAGTAGAATGTGTATTCTTTGATGTTTAGGTGGAATGTCCTGTAGGTATAGCTGTTTTGATGTATGTCAATTAAGTCTGATGTTTATTTTTGCTTCAGATGAACCATTTATTGGAGAAAATGACATATTAAAAATCACTTACTATTTGTAGTTCAATGCTAACTTTTGAAAATGTTTGTCTTTAAATCTAGTAGTACAATTTAAAAAAAGAAATTCTGTGTGCCAGAGTTTGATGCATGTATGTTTCCCTTGATTAGAATGAAGCATCCCTCTTTATCTCTTCTGATGTTTTAGTTTGAAGTCTATTTTGCCAGATATTAGGATAACACTCCATTTGCTTCCTGGTCCCAAATGACTGGGGTCCTTTTGTCTATCCTTTTACTGTAAGGTGATACCTCTTTTCAAAGCTACGGTGTAGTTTTGTAGAGAATAAATTGACATGTTTTGTTTTTTGATGCATTTAGTAAGCTTATGTCTTTTGATTGGAGACTTGAGGCCATTCATAAAGTTTTCCTTTCCTCCTCATTTATGGTGGGTGTCTGCTGTCTATCAGTCTAGACTGACAGACAGACTTTAAGGATTTGGGATGTGTTCTCTAGGCATTTGGGGCTTTTAAATTGAGAAATCAGCTGTTATTCTGAGTTTTCCTTTGTGTGACTTGAATTTCCTCTTGAAACTTTCAGTACACTTTCTGTGTTACGTATGCTTAGTTGGTGTTTAAACTATGATAAGCTGTGGGGATTTTCTTCTCTGATCTTGTCTATTTGCTCTTCTGTACACTTCTCGTATTTGTATAGCTGTGTCATTTCCTTAGTTTGGGGACATTTTCTTTTATGATCCTGTTGAAGGTTTTTGTCCCTTGTCTATGACTATATTTCAAGGCTTGTGTTCCTTCATGTTGTCTCACATTTTCTGTAGGTTGTTTTTCTGGGTTTTGTTTGTTTTAATTTTTTATACTCCTTGATCATCAAGTCCTGATATGTTGTCTTCTGCTTGATGCATCTGATTGCCAGGCTTCCCTCTGAAACGGCGCTGCGTTGCTTGGGTTATCTAACCCCACATCAGTTTCAGCCTGAGTTCTCTGTATCCTTACTGGGTTACACTTGTCATCCCAATCCACCTTCTGCTGTGGTTTCTTTGCATATCACTCAGATATTTTCCTTAAGCTGTTTTTTATTTTCTACTTAATTTCACTGTGTTGTTTGTGGCTTCTTAAAATCCTTGAAGTGTATAACTCTTAAGTTCTGTATCCTGGTGTTCTCACTGGCAAACATTTCTATAGGACTGTTGGGTTTAGGAGAGAAAATACTGGCTTCAGTTTTCATTGTTGGTATTTTTGAGATGAGTCTGGGCATATATATAGACTTCTAAGTTTGATACAACAGGCTGAGGAAGAGAGGATGGACATGCAGGTTGGATCTAGAGACTGGAAATGGCTTAGGTGAAAAGCGGAGAACAGAAGGGACTGAGATGGTGTTCAGGATGGACCTCCTAGTCCAGCCTGTTATGTAGCAGGAGATTTGGATGAGTGGAGAAGTTGGACATGGTGTGGAAGAAGCCTGTGGTCTAGGGTTAGCTAAGTCTTGGTAGACGACTAGAGATTACTTATGGCACACACAATGTAGCACTAGATGAAGAACACAAGCTAGATCTGACAGACTGGGGACACGATGGGAAGGTGGCATATATAAAAGATGGCACAATGGGAAGATGGCATGATGGAAAAGAAGGTGGCATGCTAAAAAGGGAACAAAGGGAAGGTGGCAGGATGGGAAGGAAGGTGGCATGATGGGAAGGAAGGTGGCATGATGGGAAGGTGGCATGATGGGAAGGTGGCATGATGGGAAGGTCAGAGAGACTTACCAGTCTAGACCATAGAGAAGGATATGGCTGGGTGGAAAGACTCTGGGCTTTTTTTGCTTTTGTTTTGTGTTTTCACTCCTACTGTTACTCTGGGTTCAATTCTAATAGCTTAAAAACTATTTTAATATAAATTCCTTCCCATGTGTTGAACACACATAGACAGACAAACACACACAGAGTAAAAGAGAGGTATAGCATTTTTATGTAGAAAATATTTCTGGCTTTTAAGACTCTATCCCTGGAATAAAAGTTAAGTTATTATGCAATCAAATTTAAACTAAAAGGTTTACTGGGCAAATGCATCTCCCACTTCTGAGGCCTTAGTACATACTACCAAGCTGCTTTCCACAGCTGCCCCCTTCTAATCACACAGACAGCTCTCCCCACTGCTCCCTGGGTGTCTTGGAATACTACCTCTCTCTTGCTTATTTCCATGTGTCTATCGGGGGGTGCTGCCTGCTTTCTTGAGGGGATCTGGCAGTGTTCTCTACATACTCAGCTTCTATTACTTCAGTCAAAGGCCTTCTGATCAGTTCACAAGCTCACTGTACCTAAAGAAGAGCAAATGCACAATGACAGTCTCTTCATCATATAACAGTCACTAGGATATGAAGTGTAATAAGAGGTTTCTTATGACTTCTACATTTTCAAGACACTCTTAACCCCCGATTTCCTCCTGATATCAGAAAGAGGACCACAATCTTTGATTATTAGTGTGGCTGTGTACACATCCCTGCCACAGAGAGTGGGAGGACAACTCTGTGGAGTTACTTCTTTCTTCCCACATTTACACAGGGAATAAACTTAGGCCAGCAGGTTTGTGTGACAAGTGTCTTCTCTGCTGAGCTACCTCACTGACCCAAATAGCAGGATTTGTCTAAAGGTTTGATAACATACAGCCATTTGTGTTGACATTTTTAAGTTTTTGGACTTTTGAAAACCCCAAGTTTTCATTATTTTGAAGCAGTATGCAAGGGAACACAATGTCACCTATGCAGTGACACTGTACATGTGACTGCTAAGCACTTAAGCCATGGTCAGTTCTTAAACTAAGAATGGAATCTGCCTAGTTTCACCAAAATGAAATAGCCTCTCACACTAGAGAGAGCACCGTCGTTAAGCCAGAGACTGAGTCTCCCTACCCCCTGCTTTTGTGTCATACAATCCAAACACAGTTTTGGTATTTTAAGCAAACTTGGATTCCCTGAGCAGCATAGCTGTTTCCCAGCAGGTTCCCTCCCAAGGTCACATCACTCCCGTGACTCTGTCATGCATGAGCAGCCTCTTGGTCCTGAGTTTACCGATCTGTGTGATCAGTGTTGGTTGGTATTACCATGTGGCTATGTGGAATTGATAGACAAAACTGCATTTTCTTTAGCTGTGTCCTTTCATGTATGAATATTTAGATAAGCAATCTTAGGTTTCTACATCTTCTTTCTTATACTCTGCCTGGCTATCCCTTTTTTGCTGGCTTCCTGGTATAGCGCTGCCATTTCAGTAATTGATGACAGTTCTCCCTTATTGTCAGACCTAAATCTTTAGTTGCTTTTCATTTTGTTTGCAGCATAGCTCACCTGCTCTTCTTGTCTTAGATCTTGGGCCCTTCTGATGAGCTCCGGAACCAGAGAACATTCTATAACCTGGTCTGCTCTTCTCTGTCTTCCCCACCAAGCCCAACATCCCGACTGTAAACTACTGGGCCAGATCCAACCACACTTAACTATTTCAAGTCCCCACCACAAGTATAATATCCTACACCACCATGTTTTCGGCTTTCCTTCCTGCTTCAAAACTTTCAAGAACTCTCTTCCAGTCGTGCATTCTGGAGAGGTCCTAGACACACAGCACATCACACACACTAAGCAGGCCTCACTGCACACAGTACTCGGCTCTCTTGCAATGCCTTTCTTCTTTTATAGGCAACATACGGAGAACCATAGTCTGGATGACGGTGTGGAGCCTTAGCTCCACACTCATCAAGGTGGAAGACTTGGGGTATTTGAGTTACATTTGCTTCTATGGCTTGTTTCCAGAGGGAAAAAAATGAAATGCTGCCCTCTTAAGAACTGTGAAGCAAGGTACACTCAGTCAGAAAGAACTGCTACTGACCTAACCACCTGGCATACATTAGGTACTTAGCAGCATTTTCTGAGTGTGAATGAATGCTTTCTCATAAAGCAAAGAGCCACCTTTCGGAGTTCTGTCACCGACACAGAGTGTACAGACAGAGAGCTTCGGAGGGAGGGGTACAGAGTACTAAGTGAACAAACCCATTTCTTCCAAGTCTTTCCCTCATCTCCCCTAGTTGATGATTTGGAAAAGCAGCTATCATGCATTCAGGCAGCTTCTAATCCTAACCCAACTTTTTAATTGCATTTTTTTAAAGAAGTGATGAGTTTTTATCTCATGCGGTCAGGGAACAATCATTTTTACCGGTGTTCGTTCTCTTTCTCAGTGGAAGCAAACATGGCTGTGGTTCTTCCTTCAGAGAACTTCATGTGAATGAGAGTTACAGACGCTGAGCAGGATGCCAAAATCCTTCACCATGCTTATGATTGGTGCTGCAATAAGGTCCAGGGAACAATATTATACAGGGGAGAGAGAGCATCATACAGGGCCCAACAGCAGCATCTAGCAGGAACAAAAATAAAGTTCTCACCTGACCTGGTTTAACAGAAGCAGGTAGCTTCTCTGAGAAAGTGTTAAAGACTTAAAGGGGAAGCAGGCATGTGCCTGGAGAAGTGGCCCATGATGGAGGGAGCTTTACAATGACCTCTGTGCCTAAACCTCTAAGCTCAGAGAGCCCAACCAAGAAAGTAAAGGGGCTGCTGCATAGAGCTGCGGCTGCAGGGCTCAGAGGACCAGCTGCTGTGCCAAGTACATGAAGGACTGAGAATGTTCTGTGCAGGGAAATAAGTCCCCCCTGGACTTAATTTCCATTTGTACTTAGAAGTGTCACATTATTTGGAGACCAGGTCGGGACAGGACAATACAATGTGAATTAGACCAACCCAGACTTGGTGAGGAAGGAGGTTTCCCCACTAAGGAGTGGGATGTGGCTCCATAAAGAGAAAAAAGAACTAGCAGGAAACGCAGAAGTCAGAGGCTCAGGCAATAGGTCACATCAAAGGTGAGGACAGTCGTGGGCAGCATGTCTGCAGACTCCTGCACTGCATCCTAGACTGCAGGGCCACTCACAGATGTCCCTGAACACTATGCACTGAAGCCTCATGCGTGACCATGGCAGGGGCTAGCAGGTAGGAGTTTCCTTCTTACCTAACCTTTTCAAACTTGTTTTACAATTTTCCGTGTGAAGGATGAGGAGGTGCATTCTCCAAATCTCTTTTCAGTGGGGTAATGCGGCCCAGTAGTGCCCAGCCACGAGGAAAGAAGAGAAGTTTAGGCAACCTTTGTGGGCAAGAGCAATGATATTGTACATTCTCATGCATAAGCACCAATTCTAGACAGACTGCTGATACAAGTACCACAACATCGTGAGAATAAAATGCAGGCAAATAATGACCCTGCAGTATGAAGTGTTTACTAATCAAGACCCAACAGACACAAACTAAGAGGCAAAAGCAAAACAGGATGTGCTCAGTGTATGGCGAGAGTCACAGGAACATGAAAACACTACAAGCTAGGAGAAAGGCTTCCACCTGGAGCTGACAAAGGTGAGCACCTGAACAAGCCTGCGAGGGTGGAAGAGAACAAGCTAGGCTTGCCATGGTTTGATATTCATTCCTATGTCATCTTGGGAGGGGCCAGCACATCACGCAAGGAAGAGCCAGCCACCTGGCAATACACTGGTGGGGGAAGGGTACTGTCCCACCCAGTCCCAGGAGGCCACAAGAAGGAACTGCAGGCTCTTTGGAGAAAAATGTATCAGCATCCATAAAATGCTGTTTGACTTGGCAAGTACTTCTAGGAGTTAAGGGAGAAACTCTGACAAAGGTTTAAAAAAAAAAAAAAAGTCAAGGAGTCAAGGACACTCCCTACTATGCTGGCCCTAGCCAAAAAAAAAAAAAAAGCAAGCCAACTATGTCCTGACAAGGAATTATCTCCACAAAGGTGGTACATGACGAAAGTCAAGATCCTGAACATAACATCACACAGAGCGGCTAGAAAGAAGAGGCTGGAAACCACTTGGGCCTCGGTGCACAGGCTATTTCTGCAATTGCAGAAGAAGCCAACACAAGCCAGTTTCTGGAAGGAGAGTCTGGTACTGAACAACTGCTAATGGCCACCTCCAGACACTCAACAGAACATTTACTCTGGGGTTTAAGCAGGCAGATTATGCACTGCCTTCTCAAAAGTCTGCTGAGAAAATTTTATGCTTTCTAAAACACTAAAATGAACAAAGTTGAAAGAATATTCAAATAGTAGCATATTTATTTGAGTGACTACTGAAGATAACAGGGTAAGACTGAACATATTACTAACAAAACTCACAAAGTTGCTTTCTGCAGTATTAACAATTACTTTAGAAATTAACTGTGGTACTGGACACCCAACTCTATAGTGCACTAAACTGCTCTGGGCAGTGTGGATTCAGGAATGGCAGAGTTCACCGAGCACATGTGCACACATGCATGTGCACGCACTTGAACATACATACACACGCGCACACACACACACACACACACACACATTTTCTTGAAAGTATTAAGGCTTGAACCCTAGGCTTCATTCAGGTTAGGCACACAGCTACCTTTGGCCTTTCAGGATATAAACAATCATCCCAGGGGTGGAGGAGAGAGGAGCCTAATGCGACAATGCGATGGATTTTCCTTCTCTCCCTTATCACTCACTGACACATACACAGAAGTCCGACTGGAGCACAGCCACAGCTGTGACATGTTTTCTAAGACTGCTCACACACTACAACTGATAGTTAGGATAAAACATGTGTCATAAAGTTGAGTGAAAAACAACTATGGTAGAACAGTTGTTCCATATGTAGACTTAAAACTACATGAAGCACAATTTCTACAAGTGAACAGAGAACTAAACATCCAGACTCACTCATACCCAGGGACCCTTCTAAGTAGTGGCAGGCAAAAGCTGGGCAGGTCCAACGGGATCTGATGTCTGTCTGAAACTTATCTGAAGATGTGCTTTGTATAAGGAGATAATGCTTGTGCATTAACTATCTGAGTGTATTCTTCATTAAGGGATACAGAACTGAACAGCAACAGGACTCAGTGACATAAGCAAATACTAGTTCTCATCTTAGTCTTAATTTTACCAGGTAAAGTTATGGGTCCACTTATACCCCTTCATTAACTTCAGAAACGAGGTGAGTTGAAAAGTAAAATGACATGGAAGATAGTCTTGAGTGAACACAGGCTGGTGGTCATTTGGATTATGCTCATAGCCAACAACTTAGGGCATAGAGTTCCATTTCAGGCCACTGGGACACATGATTACTCTGGGGCTTGGATTTATTTAGCCTTACCTTGGAGTCAGACTAGGATGGTAGACTTAGCATTTATACAATCCCATGACTCACAAGACCTGTCTGAAAGCTGTGGATGCTAACATCTTCTGTACTGTAGAAGGCAAGCAAGTCTTTTAACAAAGTACACTCCTAGAATGAAACAAGTAACTCTCAATGAACAATCCAGGGCCTGGAGTGGCCCAGACAAGCTGTTCTATACCCTAGTATAATGTAGGCATAAGTTATCCCATAAACAGACACATACACACCTCACATATGAACGCACACAATACCCCTCCTATCTTCAGAGAAAGAATGAAGTTGAAATTCACTGTGAGAGGAGTCAATTGTGAGGATTAGTGTCAAAGTCTTAGAGAAATAGCCAGCTTTCTGAAGCAGATGTATAAAATGGCAAATGTAGTCACCAAGTCTGTCTACAGAATCAGACCTCAGATAAGAGCAGTCTTCTTGCATATATAGACACCCTGTAAATTCAGGAAAAGATAGGATATCAAAAGAACAACAAGAGAAACCACCCAAGAGGTTAAGGAAGGTATAAAGGACAGGAAGGGCCAAAAGATATCTAAAGGGACCTGTGTTGCGCTCCTCTGCTTGAACAATTTCCAAAAAGGGAAATCTGGGCAACTCCCCCATGGCAGACGCCACAGCCACTTCTGCTTCTGACACCCAGGTGGCACCTGGCCCCAGTGGGCTCGCAGCTGAAGTAACCTGGGGTGGCCTGACAATCTGCAGCAATTACATGTGCCAGGGTAAGACCCACTCAACAGTCTGGTTTGAAACAAAACTCAAGAGTTTTGTTGACAAGCATCTTTGCAAAGAGGAGATAACACACTGAGCAAGCAATGCAAGGGAAGCACTAAAATCCACACGCAAACACGCACAAGTGCGTTTTCCACAAATGCCATTACAAGGTTCCCCTCACATCCAGCGAACTCACCTCCATGTTCCAGAAACACTCGAACACACCTTTCCTTTCCTCTTGCTGCAGAGAAATGGAGCAAGGTCCAGCCATTGGCATCGCGGCCATTTGGGGAATAGCCTTGTTCCAACATCTTTCGCACTGTGTGAACATCCCCGGCCGCCACTGCAGCCTGAATCTGCAATTCTTCCTGGAGCTCAGGGTTCCTCCGGCAGTGGTGGTGTAACATCCTAGCGGAGTCTACTTTTCACCAGCCAGACATTAGGTCACGGGAGGCAGCCTTTCAGGAAGGGAGAACACATGCAATTTAGAATGTGTGGCTCTTCACACTGCTCACTGACCGCCACACACCTGTTGGTTTCCTAAATCAGTAGAGTACTGGATAGCAGCTCAATAAGGCTGGCTAACAGGCATCGACTTAGACCTAAACTTTCAACAGCTGCATTAAAGCTATAAATTAATTGAAAGAGAAAGCTGGGCAGAAAATCTCCACTTATCAGAAAATTCTTTTCTGCGCCCTTTTGAAAACTTGAGACTGAATTTGATAATAACAGTTCTCCGTTAAAACGGATGGTGGCATCAGGAAGCTAAGATGGCAGCAGCAGAGGGACCATGGTTGAGCCAGTTGAATAGCTGGGAAGTCTGACTTACATTATTTACCACCCAGATGGAAGTCACAAACTTCTCTAGGATTTTATCATAGTCTAAGTCAATAAATGTGGAGTATCAGAAAACAGCCCATCAAAGCCCAGAGGAGGAGGAACTGAAAAGGAAAGTCTTCTCTAGCCAAGTCTCTGACCTAATCCACACCAGCATCTAGTTTTTAATGCAAGGTAACAAAGCCTGGGAGTAGCAGGCTGAGCAAAGTAACTGTGTAAAACAGATTATGTTTACACATAGATGAGTGTGTGTGTGTGTGTGTGTGTGTGTTTCTTTTTCTCATTTTTCCTACCTTGGGATATCAGGTCATAATGTTTGGCTTCTCTTTAGCTGTCATATTCTTTTAAAATATTTTTTTTTCTAATTTCAGTACCAGAAGTTTTACTTCATAAATACTCAAAGTAACATGCTAAGTAAACAATCTGTTGATTAACCACATGAAGACTGAGCTCAATAAACAACAGTGCTAAGGATTCCATATCTTCTACAGGTCACGGAGAGTGTCCTCAAACCCAGCAGACGATGAATGAGAGTGTCCACGCACACAGGAAAGCCCAAAGTAAATGGCTACTTCTCATGTGGGGTACACGTCTGTCTGCATGCTTTGAAGCATCTGAATATACACAGAAACCTAGACTGACAAGATCTTAGAAAGAAAAAAATATGTAAAAGCCCCCTGAAGACATTCTATTCTCATATGTAGGTTAGACATCTCAGGATAATTTTGCAACTAATATTTTTTTTCTTACAAAATTTCTCAACATAAACTCCACACAAGAAAAGTAAGCCTAGCTTGGTGGAGCCAAATAGGCTAGGAACACAAACATCTGAAGTACCTTTACATATAATAATGACATCATTAGAGTCTCAGCAATATCACTCAATGATATAATTTCAAAATATCAAGCTATTACCTCAAATAGCTGTTTCCTCAGAGAAAATTGGGAAATGAGAAATTTCTTGATAATTTGTTCTCTTAATAAGCAAGTTTACTTTGATTCTTCATTTAATAACTTTCTTGAAATTCAGTCTCTTGGCTTAGAAATTTGACAGAAAAAATGCCTTTCAGAATGAGTTTCATGTTAGTTTCAGTGCTATAAGAGACAATATTAAAACTTACCACACACATTAATAGAATTCCTTCCTGTCCACTCAGACCATCATCTTTAACAGAACACTTTTGAAGCTTTGATTTAATTTATTTTATTTTTGAGTCAATCTTCTTTATCTCCACATGGCCTCCCAACTTGATATGTAGCCCAGGTTGGCCTTGAGCTCTTGATCCTCCCATCTCTAGCTACCAAGTGTTGAGGTCACAGCTATGCGTCACCAAATTGGCTCAGAGTGAGTTCTGTGGGTGATGTATATGTTCAGATACACTTCGGTGCCCACCTCTGCAGTTTTCCCTTGCTCCTTCAGAGAGGGTCCCTCACTGAACCTTGTCTTTTCCATTTCTGCTAGATTGGCCGTCTATCTAGCCTTCACGATCTTCTTTGTCTCTGCACTCCGGTGCTGGAGTTACAAGTATATATACCCCATGGAGCCCCACAAAGGGTCCATCCCCAGCTTTTCCATGAGTAGATGGGGATCTGAACTTAATCTTCATGCCTGTGCTGAAGCCCTTTACCCTCTCAGTCTTTCCCCAGGCCCCACAGGTGTGTTTAAATATCTTGGATTTGAAGAGGTTTCCTCTATAGGAAAAAGACTGAAGCAACATCAAAATAAATTTAGGTTTTTCTTTCAGTGCCTGCTACATTAGTTTATTCTTTAAATCACTATTTTGTACATTCATTTCTGTGCAACTCTATTCTATTAATGCCAGGGACTGAACTCAGAGTCTTAAGCCTGCTAAATGCATACTCTATAACTGAGCTCCAGCCCCAACCAACTCCTTAGCAGATTTCAAGAAAGAAAATAAAAGTTAAATGGGATTCTCCTCAAAACAGCCAAGGAGGCTGACCCTGGGTCATCTTACCTCACAGAAGAATGTGTCTTCTTTCGGCAGACAGGTTGTCTAATTACCATGGCGTGCATACAGCATGGTGGGAAGGTTCCCAGTGTGTCCCAGCCTCAGAGGAGTGGTCTTCTTCACCTGCAAACAAACCCAACCACAGTCATGGGGCTGTCCTAAAATAACAGAAGCACAGCTGTCTGCAGTCTACTTTCTGATGACTTTATGTTTCAAGAGTTTACAACCCACAGGGAGAACTCAGGGAAGGTTTTGGAGAAAATTATCTTGTTGCTTACTACAATCTCCAAGATGCAATCAAATGTGATTTATTTTTGAGATTCTGTCCGCACCCCCCCCCAACTTCTTGAAAAACAGTAAATAAAGAAAATAACAAATCCCACATTTGGAATTTGGCTACAAGCTAAGAATGTTGCTTTTTCTGCTGAGACCGTCTCTTCAGGCCTGCTTCCTTTACTCTGTAAGATGTCATCAGTCACCTGCTCTTTTTAAAGAGAGCTAAGGGGAGGGGGATGTGTGCAATCAATACAGCAGCTGCCCGGGCTAAGGGTAAAGTGTGATAAGTGGATGGGGCTTTTGCCTTTGAATGGTGGCTTTCCCTATGCCTTAAAGGCACCCAGTAATAACATGTATATACACACAACAAGCTAGTTCAAACATTAACTAGCCAGAGGTTTTACTACCTTCTCTAAGATTCTTAAAGAACAAAACAATAAAAACTCAGTCTCTTTCTCTCTCTGCCATTAAAAGAAAAACCGAACAAACAAAAACTCTTTCCTCATACCAACAGAATCTCAGCTCTATACATCCCATACAGGGATGTAAGAGACCCATGTTAAGGATGTAAGAGACTCCCTACTGTAGCACAAGGAATCACTCTAGCAATTAACCTCTTGGGATACCTGACACCCCTTATAGAGGTGGGGTGCTGATCCTTTAGAACTTCAAGGTTCAGACAAGAAAATGGACAGGCCACCCGCCAAGCTGTCCTGTGCAGGGGAAGAGTGGCAGCAGTGACCTGGTGGCCATGCAAGGGGACATTAGAACTCGGCTGCCTTTAATGTTCTTTATGTTTTATTTTTCCTTTTCTGAAGCCTTTAACACAGGCAAAAATGTTGGCCTGCACATGGCGCTTTAGTCTGAGTGTGAACTGTGCCTATTACTTCCAAATAAACGGAGTAGACATGGTCAGAACAACTCCTTCAAAGCCAAGTATGAATACCACGGAAGAATCCTTGCAGAAACTACGACTGAGGCAGGAAGTCTACACCATGAACCTGGAGCATCTTACAGTGCCCGAAGGCAAAAAAGTGCCCAAAGAGAGCCGTAGCCACAGGGACAAAGGAGCCAACTATAGAGCTCTCAAGGGCCAGAGATCACTGATCACTTCTCACCATGATGGCATCTACAGGTCAAGAGTAAACAGCAGCATCATGTGGTACCCAGCACTAAGCCCACCAGGCTCCTAGTTAGGGTCACACAGACAATCCTGCTTAAAATCATTGTGGGAAAGAAGCTGGCAGGCAGGAGCAGGGTGGGGGTGAGAGTTAAAGAGAAGACTAGATATACAGGTATGAAGTTGTCAAAGACAAACTTCTAAAAATGAAAACTAAATCGAACACCTTACTTCTAAGTGTGTCTTCAGTATTCTCTGCCTCCCTAGGGTCATAAAAATGTCCCAATGTGGCTTCAAGCTTTTAAGAGTCCTTGCAGATTTTTAGTGGTCTCCAAATGCCCATCACCACTTCCACAAAGACAGCTGGGCAAGACAGAGAGGAAACACCAGAGGTGGGAGCTGAAGAAAGTATGAAATAGTATTCATAATATAAGGAAAAGGCAGTGTGTTAAAAGATAAAAGGATCAAATTGTTTCTCCCTGCAAGAAAGGTAATAATGTAACAGTTCCCTTTAAGTGACTTTGATAGGACAAGAAGATAGCCCCAAGGTGCCTACTGTGTGCTCAGCACATCTCATGGCTTCCTAAAAGACAATCTTGTACATTTAAAATAACATTTGAAAATATTTTTAATTTTTTAAAAGAAAATGTTTCTATCTGAGTGCCTGCATGTAAGTAGGTGCACCGCATGCATGTGGTGCTAGAGGAGACCAGAAGGTGTCAGATCCTCTGGAACTGGAGTTACAGACAGTTGTGTGCACCACTGTGGGTGCTGAGAACTGAACTAGGTCCTCTGCAAGAGAAAGACCTTTCTCTGACAGCTTCTTAAAAACGACACTTTTAAGGATATTAGATACTTTAGGATATTTTTTCCTCTTCTGATAATACCAAGGACTTACAGATAATCATAGGGTGTTTTTAAAGTGTAAAGTCACTCTTTGCATGCATGTGCTACAACAGCGTCATAGTGACAACACACATGTGTGTACCCTGTATGCATAATCTCTGTTGTCTGCACCACTGTCAATTATACAGGGCAATGATTGAAGTAGCCCCAAATCCCAAGGCATCAGACTAGAAGTGGATTTTCTCTTGGTGTTACTCAGGTACATATAAAATAATGAGAGAAAAAAAAAAAAAAAAAAAAGCACCACAGTCCTTAAGAACAAATACAACCTCGGCAGCAAAGATACCTATTTAAAAAAAAAAAATCAAGAGAAGCCACTGGTGGAAATGAAAAAGCCTAGTTTCCTGCATGGAATGCAAGTTCAAAACACAGGACTCTTGACAAAGGAGAAACTTCCTAAACAATACACAACCAATGAAAGGTTCTCTTAAATTAATGATGGGTGGAGAATCCAACAACTACACAGACCAGACACACTAGGAGTTACATTCTGGGTTTTAGTCAGAAAAAAAGTTAATAATAAATATGGAAGACTTTATAAGAGGTGTTAAAAATGACTTCTTTCCCAAACATGTCTCATTTTCTTAAGTGGTCTTAGTTATTAATGTTGATACAATACATATATTTTGCCAAATTATTTTTTCTACTGTACTGAAGTCAAAAGATAACAAGTTAGTCTCTAAGCTCTTATACAGTTGACCACATTGGATAGTACTGCCTAATTTCTTTTCAAGTAAAATCCATTCAGTTAAGCCCCAAGTTTCCTTAATACAGTTAAAAAATCTATATTGAGATAACAGACTGAAGTAGAAGGTGCCGACAAATCAACCTATGCTTGAAATCTGCCCAAGAGTACATGGCCTTCAACAAGTCTGAATCTCTACAATTTCCTTTAGCACAAGACTAGTTATTAATTAGTGACTTTTGCATATTATTTTCTTCCATGTAGTTTTTGTTTTGTTAGGCTGAGATACCAGACCTTTGGTGCAGTGCAAGCTGGCTGGCAACCAGGGATCCTCCTGCCTCCGCCTCCCAAGTGTTAAGATTGCTGGCCTGCTGCCTGATTCTGCAACTTTAAGAATTGTTTCCTGGTCTCAAACCAACAAGAAAAAAGGTAACGTTCCACAAGAAACAAGGTAAGGGTTCCACAAGAAACAAGATAACAGTTCCTGGCTCAAGACAAAAGCATTTGTTTGCAGAAGAGAATAGGATAGGAAAAGAAAATCGCAACTTTGAAGATACTGCCTCTAAAGAAAAAAACCTAAAAATCTACCCGTGGGTCATTAAGACCCCAGAAGGAAGCCAGATACAGAAATATACTGCGCCCAATCTCAGTATATAACATGGCCATTGGGCCTGCTGCTGGGCTCCACTTACACAATCAAGAGCCTAGCACCCAAAGTAAGGAAGGTATTATTTTAGAATCACACAACATACCATAGTGTTTATATCCCTAAGGAAGGATATATTTCCTCTAAATGACTGGACCTCTATATAACAAAAGACTTATTATCACATGAACAATGAATCCCATAAATTCTAGCAGAAAACCCAATGCTTTTCACAAAACATGAATGAGGTAAGGTGACCAAGAAAAGTTTAGAATCATTTATGCAGATCCAACTCAAAGCTTACACCACAGTTATTAGAAATGCTTTGTCAATAGTGTCCGATTAACGCAGGTATGCCAAGTCAAAGTTAGCAGCCTCAGGCTAGTGCCTCAGAAGCTTTTAAGAACTTTGCACTCAGGGAGTGCATTCAGATGAAAATGAAAAGACAGAAGGTCAGGTTTCAGATAGACAAACTACATCTGACTTTATTTACCCATTTCAAGAATGATATCACTAAGACTAAATGTTGACACACTAAAGACCACATTCACATACTCAAATCTGTGCTCACACATAGAGACACAGGAACAAAATAAGACATTATATATTAGCTTATATATAATGTGCACATATAACTAACAGAATTAAAAGTGAATCACATTATTTTAGGTATAAAGCATAGGAGTGGTCATAATATACTAAAGACCTAGCACTGCCTAGCACCCGTTATTCTCCCTTTGTGATATGAATTTAGTTTTGGTTACCAAATAATCAGGTAAACGCCCTCCCATGTCACTCACAATAAAGTTAATACTAAGTTGACTGCCAGATATAGAAATATAAACTATTGAGCTGGTCATAAGTAAATGTCGAAACTAACTAAAATGTTAAATGTTAAATAACCTAGACCATACATTCTCAACTATGCTAATTATTACAACCTCCCCCCTCTCTGGGGGCTGATGGAGGTGCATACATCTCCATTCCCCCCCCCCCCCCTTAGGAAATCCATTGTCAGCTGAGCAGATCCATGTACTCTGACTTAAGCAGCAACAATAACCTGGCTGGGAACCAGGATAGAACAATATTCTGTCTTTACAAGTCTGACTAGTGATCCTCATTTATAATCTCAGGTAAAAAGAGCTTGCACTTAGGAACACTAGCAAATTAGGTTAACTCTAAAGCAGAAAAATACTCTCCACCCCACTGAGAAAGCTAGATAAAAAATATATACTGCATTCTATCTCTAAAATACATTCCAAATATTACCATTTTTAAAAAGTGGTGCAGTACTCAGAAGACATCACATTGCTGAGTTCCATATTTAACCACTGAACCACCTCTCTAGCCCTGAGTTCTGTATTTAAATAACAACCACTCTTCAACTTGAGATTTTGCCTTGGTGTATAAAATATATAGATATACATTTTCTCCATAGTACAGTCATTGGTAAATATTAGGGTTTTTTTTTCTTTCTCTCTTTCATTTGGTTCTTTAAAACTGTGTCTTACTCTGTAGCCAGCCCAGGTTGGCTTCAAATTCTCCATCCTCCTGCCTCAGGGTTCCCATTCTTCAGCCTAGAAAGTACAGCAATTACTGCCAGGCATAGAGGCAAAGGCCTTTGATCCCAGCATTCAAGAGGCAGAGGCAGGCAGATCTGAGTTCAAGGCTATCCTGGTCTACAGAGAGTTTCTGTACATAGAGAAACCCTGTCTCAAAGCACCAGAAAATTTAAAAGAAAGTATAGCAATTACAGAGAGAACAGAGAGCTAATACACACTATTTTAAAATTCCACATATAACACACTCTTTCTTTGGCATATAGTTTCCAGTCTAAAAAATGTGCAAGCCCTCAAATCCCCTTAAAATTATCTTTATGACTTAAGGATCATTTGTGGGCACATACACATGCAAAAGAAAGGAACTCTAAAATAAGAAGTCTACCATTTTGAATACCTCTTTGTACTAAAAAGTCCAGAAAACATTTGAGATATTAAAATAAATGAGTCACTTTTTATACGTGATAACAAACATTATGGAGTTATTTATTAGGCAGTCTCTGGGTAGTCCTCTGTATAAGCTCTCCCCATGGTGTATTCGTATACATTCTCTCTTTATATTAATGTTCTAAACTTACCTTTAGGGCATTTTCGGAGGCAGCAACAAAAGAGGCAGCAGAAATCTGAGCACATGACCTAGGTGCTTACATTTCAATCTAGTAAATTCTCTGTAAGGGTTTTAAAATGAGAAAACAAGAATGACCACTGCCAAAACCAAGCAGCAGATAGCTAAACATACCAAAACAATACTTTGTTTTAAAATTCCTGACTGTGCCACTATTGTCAAGGAGATACATTGTAAATGTTTATAAGTTCACCCAGAACATCAGAGATGTAACAAATACTATGTATCACTTTATAACAACTCCAGTGTCCATGCATACAAACACACACACACACAAAAAAAAACCCATAGTAAACTATATACTTTGTTTCGGGGGCTAACACTGCTTTTATACAGTTCCTGTACCGTTCCCATTCACTCTTTCCAGGAAAAGCAAATCCAATTATTTTCTTTGAAACCTCTAAGTTTCAGTCTTCCAGTTCACCCTCTACTACTAAGCCATTACCAGTTAGGTAACTCTGAAGCTTTCCTGTTGGAGGCATAGAGAAAAAGAAAATGTACATGGGCAAAACAGTGCATTGTGGTTTGATTAAAAGCAGCATCATTCAGAATTAACAAGCAATTAACATGGAATTGAAGAACTCCTATGAGAGTAAGGAAGGCAGGGAACTACAAAAAGGTCTCCAAGCCTCAGAGCAGACTAAATGACACAGTATACCAAAAGATAATGCAAAAACACGGAAACACTATGGCCGGGTCCCAGAAGAGGTTTCTGGGGGTAGAGAAGTTATTGAGGTGTTAAGGATCAGGCATGGGCAGCGCTTCTGGTTTTGCTAGGAAACTAGGATCTAAGAAAGCTTGCATTCCCAGGCAACCACCCTGAAAATAAAGCATTACTTAATGAGGTAGGGGCCAGGAGTAAACAATGGGGGAAGGGAGGTCTGGCTCTTTACCTTTCGAGAGGATGCTGGTCCAAAGCACTCAGTTTATTGCTCCTCTGGTGGGTGGCCAGACCCCTTCTGCTCGTGAGTGTCCTCCAGCCAGCTCAAACCTGGAAAACAGAAACCAATCAGTGGTGCTGTGATCTAGGGGTGAGGAGAGGGCTCTTTGGATTGGGAGAGATAAGGAAAGGCTGGAGGGAGGCAAGGGCAGGCAGGCTAAAGCAGGGCTTCTCCCCAACCCCCACCCACCCAGCCCCTTCCCCTCGAAGGAGGAAGAAACTGACTTTACCTGTCTCTTCAGCTGCAGCTCCTCTCTCTCCTTTTAGCCTCCTCCACATTCACCAACTTCTCCATTGAAGAAACACCCCGGGCAGGGCCGGACACCGTGTTCCTGAGCCTCCTTGGTGCTTCACGGCCCCAGCCCGGAGAGCATCCAGATAGTCGATCAGGCTGGGGGTGGCGGTATTGGCCTGGGAGCAGCCTCCGGGAAGGGGTGCTGGGAGGAAGTGCCGGCTCGGAGGGGTGGGGGGGCTAGTCCGGGTCCAGGGGCTCAGACCAAGGGTCTGCCGCGCGCCGGGCCGGAGGCTTTCAGCTACCGAGGGACTCAAGAGGTCTGGGGACAGAGAGACCCCAAGTCGTACCAGGTCCGAAGTGTCAGCAGCGGGGTGTCCCGACAGGGGGCTTTCGGGATGCACTTTGCACTGGGCCACCCCCGCCCCCTCCTTCCAGCACTTTGGGGTCACTGGGATGGGACCAAGCCTTCGGCAACCAATCAGCTGCCGCCCTGAAGCCTGCGCTCCAAGCCGTAAACCAGATCCGCGGTGGGTGGGGGTTGGGGTAGGGGGTGGGGGCGACTTGGTTGGTTGGTTGCTTCCTTCTCCTCACCCAGAGGCCCCCACCCCCTGGCTGTCGTAAAGCTGCCCGCTGATTCGCGACAGTTAGAGGAGGCGGGCTGGTAGAGGCTGAGACTCGTCTCCGATTGGTCGCCCTCGCTTCGCCCCTCCGCTTCCCCGCGGCGGTTTTCGAGGCTCCACCCCCCGGCTGGAAGACTCGAAGCGGTTGCTAAGAGACACTGTACTACGAATGGGGCTTCTACTCCAGCCGAGGGAGGGGCCGGCGAGGCCTTCCGCGGAGTACGGTGGCTCGGAGTGGGCAACTGTGGGCACGAGTGGCCCGGCGAATGGCTGCGTGGCCCGACCGGATGGCAGCCAGGTAACCCGGAGCCCAGGTTAAGCTGGGTGGCTGGAGAGACGCGTGGGCGGCAGGTTGAGCCACGGGCGAGGCGACGGGGCGGAGGGCGGCGAGGAGGGCCCCGACTCACCGCCGCTCCGTGGCGCTCCCTAGAAGTGAGCGGCGGGTGTTCGGTGCATCTGTCGGTCTCTGAGACCCGGTTCGCTTCCAGGCTGCCTGCGAGAGAGCACACCCTTGGGGATCGCGAGGCGGGTTTGAGGGTTTTTCTGCGAGGGTAGCGACCCTCGCGGTTTCTTGTGAATGAAAGGAGCCTAGGGAAAATGAAAAGTGGGCACACTGATTTAAATGCATTGATTCTTTTAGCAAGTGTTTACTGGGTGGACCCCACTCTTGTTGGAGAGACTTTGTGAACTTTTTTTTTCTTTTTTGCTTTTATCTTAACAAGAGAAGATGAAACTGCAAAACGATTAGGGAGGGAAAAAAAACCCATGAAGTAATGGAATACAGTTTGATTAGAATGAGCTGGATTCTTAGATTGTTAGCTAGGTCTCTTAGAGAATGACACTTGAGCTCTGTGAAGGACAAAAAAACTAGCCCAACAAAGATCCGAGGGAAGACCTTTACAGGCAGAGTTAACCAGGAGTGACTTTTCCACAGGAGTCATGTCTTATGTGGACAGACTAAGTTCACTAAGTCCTGGGAAAGGTCATAGTCAGGAATGGGGGTGTGGTGGGGGACCAAAACGGAAATATCTTGAAGATGATAATACTATGGTTTTGTCAGGGACTACTGGGCCAGACTGTCTAGTCCTGGCTTGGATATATACAATGTTTCTAGGGGCTAGTAACTTCCCAATAAGAAGGTAACAGAAGATGAAAGACAACTGAATATGATTTCATCAGAAAAGGAGGTTAGTAAAAACCCGGGGTGCCTTCTAATTTCAGAGTCTGTAGGGGCCTCAGAGAAAGCATACAGATTATTAGCTTATGGGTAAAGTAAAGAAACGCCAAGCCAAAAGGCAGATCTTAAAGGCCCTACTGGGCCATGTGTTTTTGGAGTTTGGGACATCATCCTAAGAAAAATAGATTTTTTTTCAGCATGTGGATAGGTGTATTATGAGTCAAGGTACAACTACTTAGGAAGGCATGTGTTGTCTATGTCAAGGGTAGAAATGGTTCGCTGTAGCTAATGTGGATTCAATTCACTGAGCTGGAGGAGGGAGGGGTATGGGAAAAATAAGTTCGAAGGGCATGAAGTGAGTTGAGCTTATGCTCAGGGATAAATGTTTATGGGTATTCCCTCTGCAGGTGAAGTTCTGCAAGAGCCATGTGGGTTCTTCTTTACAGACTCAGTATTCACTGGAAGCCAAACACCACATTTTGAAATGTAAAATTTACCTGGAGTGATGAGTCCCATAACCTCTCTCAAGATGTTGTTCAGTGGCAGCTAGCCACTGCTCACAATCTGCACTATCAGGGAAAGCAGGCAGTGCTCTGCGGTGTGCTGTGTTTCCAATATTTGTTGGTCTATTGTGTTTTTACATCCCCTCATGTCTATAGGCCTCACTATGTCTCCTCAACCCATACAGCTATGGTTTCTCACCTCATTTGATAATGGACATGAGAGCTTCTGTACTTTTTTATAACATAGGCTTATATTAAGTGAAGTTTGCCCACCTGTAAGCTATTGTGAGTGTTGTAGACATAAGTAAGTTGGATTATAATAAGTGGGTTTTCTGCTTATTGGAATGTAGCTGCATAATAAGCCAAGGAGTATCTGTATAGCCCAGAAAGAAGCTAAACCCAAAACTTGTGAAAGTAAAATTGAGGGCATAAAAGTTCATGGAATTATTCTGCAAAGGGGGATGGGGAGGGCTGAACTCAGTGAGAGACCAGGAGAGAAAGAGGGAGGACCCATGGCAGGTGATGGAGAAAGACTTTCTGCACATGGAGAAGCCTTGCCAGGAGTTAGGGTGCTCTTAGAAAAGGAAGGGCTTTTTTTTTTTTTTAATTGAAAAACTGCAGTTATCACATATATGACTCAGGCCTACATTTTCTTTAGAGAATCTGTCCCTTTGGCCAGGAGGCCAATTAATAAAATTTTAAGTGGAAAGAAAATATGAAACTTTATAGGGAAGAGTAGGTTTGTTTTAACATGCCTGCCCCAGGCAGGGCGGGCATCTGACCAGTATGGGTAAATGATTACGTTACTGTTGCCTTTAGTGAGTCCCACAGCTTTCTTTCCTCTGTCCATAGAAAGCTTTTCAGAAAATACAAGTTCTTAGAACGTCTTAAGTTTTTTACATGTATTTATTTATATGTATGTGTGGGGATGTGCATGCCCCACGGCACACGTGTGAAAGTCAGAAGATGACTTGCGGGATGTTCTCTCCTTCCACTATGTGGGTTCCAGGGATTGTACTCAGCCATCAGGCTCCTTTACCCACTGAGCCGTCTTGCCAGCCTAAGAGAACATCTTTAATACCTGTTCACTTAGATTAGAGAATGTATAGGCTTAGTTTCCCTAAGAAGCAGGTGGCTGTACAAGTTTTCAAACACTTCTGGCTATTGATTTAGATCTCATATACATAGAACCTTTAGCTGTGTAACTGCATATCCAGAGGAATAGGTGTGACTCTGCCAGCAGGTTCAGAATTCCAACAAGCAAACAAAAACTCCTGCAGCAAACTGTTTTGAAGGATTCCACGTATTGTCCAAAGCTTTTTAATCACCAATTTTATCCTTGGTGCTTCCTACCAGTTGTCCTTTCATAAATTCAGATCCTGACGCTTCTCTTTAAAAATGGATGCCCGACTTACAGTTAGAACCCAGTTATATCAGGGACTGATCAACGGTATGTTTCATAACGTTTGATCTTTTCACTCTACAGTGATCTACTGTAAAAACAAAGGATTGTCCCAGACAGTTTGCAGAACAGAGCACCTTGCCTCTCGATGTTTTTTAAAATACTGACACACTTATAAATTAGTCTGGTATTAGTCTGTAATTTCTGCCTAAAGTGATTATAACTAAAGTAATTTCCTATAAAGTCCTGTACAAGGTCTCCAGTTCTTTCAGGGTTTTGGGGATTTGAAAATTAAAAGAAACACTCTAGTCTGGGACTTCTAGGATTTCCTTGCTGTGGTGAACCACTATGTCACAATACTGTGAGAAAAACGTTCAGGGGCCTTCGCTCTACACCAGGATAAACCAGAGTGGCCAGTTGTGTTAAGCATTGGTAATCAAATTGAAACTCCATTAGGGTCCTCTGTGCTTGAGCCATCATGGAAGGGTGTCCTGTCATTCTTGGAAAGACCCTGAGTCAGAAGTGAGCAACCTTTTTTGTTCTGCTTTGATTTCTCTGCCTATAGAGTACAGCTCCACTATAAACTCCTTAGTGTCTTTTTTATAACTTTATATGATGTCCGAAGTTTGGCTCAGGGATAGCGAACTTGCCTAGCATGTGCAACACATTGAGTTTAATCCTGTGCACTATAAGAA
The DNA here is from genome assembly GCF_963924665.1 of Micromys minutus. Classification (NCBI taxonomy): domain Eukaryota; kingdom Metazoa; phylum Chordata; class Mammalia; order Rodentia; family Muridae; genus Micromys; species Micromys minutus. The sequence continues at coordinate 68,221,241 of NC_137972.1, forward strand.
AAAGAAAAGGGGAAAAGAATTAAATGAGATGTTGCCTATTATATGAGTCATTGATTTAAGAAAATCATTTAGATCTTTACATACCTTAAAGGGTTTTTTTTTTTTTCAGACGTAATTTATGAGTTAGTTTTAGAACATTTGCTAAGTATAAAACCAGGCAATTGAAAAGTCCACAAAGAAAGAGCAGAAGGAGATAGAGGAGGAAAGGAGTCAGTGTATAAGGTAGAGAGAACACAGCTACAGAGCACACACAGTTCAGGCCAAATGCTGCCTCTGCTTCTGAGACTGGAAGTTCTGGCAGCACCTTTGTGAGAAGCACTGTGCTCTCTCCGCATGGCCAGCTCGGCCATCTTCCACTTAAAATTCCACATTTGAGTTCCAACAACTTTTTCAAGTAATATAAAGATAACAGGAAGAACATCAGATAGCTAGAGTTTCACAGGGTGTGCTACTGGAGAGCCCTGACTTGCTTTATTGACTTGGCTATCAGATTTTATTTCTTAAGTTGGAATTCTTTGACTTGAAAACAGTTTAGATTGTGGGGCTTTGGAGCGGTTGGCATTTGCTTTGTCTTTGGTCTGGTTTAGTTGTGTAGGGGATCAAACCTTCAGACTCATACCTGCTAGGTATGAATTGTATCACTGAGCTCCACCCCAGCCTTAGACTGCAGAATATCATTTATTTATTTTAGAAATATTTTCAAAATTTGCTTCAATGACCCAAATCTAAATGTTACAAAAGTGAAAAATATTAGCGCTCTATTACAAAGAATGAATCTAAATTAGCTAACTCCATGCATATTCTCAGTTAAGTATCTATACAAATATCTTTTAACCATTTTGTTTATTTGAGGGTAAGGGTAGTGTTTGCATACAAATACAATACAAGATTCTGACTCCCAGAATTAGACTACAAATTATTTCAAATTTTAAAAATAGTAAATATATTTCAACCAAAAACACTGATTTAATTTCATGATTTTTTTATCTTAACATAACATGGTTGGTTTTTAATTTTTAAAAAAAATCTTTTTTTATATTTATTTATTTTGTGTATGTATATATGCATATGGAGTCAGAGGACAACAGCTAGTTCTCTTTTTCCACCTGGTAGGTCTCAGGGATAAACTCAGGTAGTTGGTTAGCCTCTGAAGGATAGCACCTTCACCCACTAAGCTGTCTTGCCAGCCCATTTTAATTTTTTTAACACAAGAGATACTGTTATTATATTACATTAGCTTATTACAACATTTTATAACATCAGTGCAGGCAAAATATTTTGATGTTGATTATTTATTGCATTTTAAACCTTTAAGATTTTTTAAAACAAAATAGCCACACATATTTAAGTTTTATTTGAAAAATATAAAAGGATGGGTCTTTCTAGTTCCTAGTAGTAAGCCCTATCTTATTTTTTTAATGTGACATTCTTGCCCAGGATCATATTAGGCCCAGTTCTTAAATAATTGAATGGGTCCTTCATGCAAGGAAGGCAAAAAGCCTTCCTGGGAGCACTTTTATCTCACGGATGTGGCAGCCACACCTTTGAGATGTTTTCTTTGTTGGGAAAGTAGGTAGTCAGGGTTTCAGCATACATGGTACTTTCTCTTCTAAGGAATGAGTGTTTGTCTGCATGTATGTCTGTGTACCACATGTGTGCTGGAGCCTGAGAAAGTGTCAGTTACTCAGGAAGAGCATCAAACTTGCCCAACCCCTGAGCCACCTCTGCAGCCTGAACTATTAGGCTTTAGTAAGAGGAGCTCCATAGTGCTCCTTTCATCAGTCACAGTCTTCACAAGAGACTTTCTTTTGGGAACCGATGGTCCAGGGATGTGGAAAGAACATAGTGCTTTAGTAGGTGTCCTCTCCCATGCAGGTGTGGTAAGGGGGCTTCTCCATCCTTAGCTGTGTTACCAGTAAGCTGGCTTTCTTATTTCTGTAGCCCATCTAGCTGTTGCTTTACAATCTTGCTTCAGTGACTGTTCAGACCACCACCTGTCTTTTACTACTCAAAGCCAATTGAAATGAGATTACATATTTTTTAAAATGTGTTTTTAAGTGGTGGCTTCACTGGGGACAGCATGTCTACAAACAGACAAGTCAGGCATGTTGTTCTCCCTGCAAACTGTCAGCTGAAGTAGGGAGGCAGCCCAGGATCTTCCTTCAGCAGATAAGCCCCAAGTCCACTGCACTGATCTCCAGTTCCTGCTGAACCTTGGCTGTTGTTTCTTGGTCCTGAGGAACTTGAGAAACCTCACCATGGTGTCTCACGCTTGTTAAGTGGTTCACAACTACCTCCAATGTCAACTCCATGAGATCTGATATTCTCTTCTGACTCTGCAGGCACCTGGTGAACACATGTGGCATCTGCACATGCTCGTATGTGTGTGTGTGTGTGTGTGCGCGCACACACACACACACACACACACACACACACAAAATTTGGTTTACTCATTTAAGAAAATGGGTCCTAAAGTAATATGTTCTCCCCCAAGTGGTTAAATAATAAGGAAGTCCCAACCCCAAATGTAGCAACTATGATTTGGTTGGTCTATATAGAACCTGGGTCTTGGGAAACTTTTCTAGTAATTTGTGTCTTCTCTGTATGACCACTGCTCTGTAAGCCATAGCTGTCCTCTGAAGCAGTTGATTAGAGGAAAACTAGCTTGTGCTCCAGGTGCTGGAAGGTACCATTCTGGGTGGGACTGTGTAGAGACCTAGGAAGGTCAAAAAGGCCACATTAGACACAGATGCCTCTTGGTGGCATCCTTGTAGCCATAGTCCACTTGGCAGAAAGAGGGTTAAGGATGAGTAGAATCGTGGATGCTGGTCTCACTGGCCCAGCAAACAGGATGCTGAGGATAAGAGATGCTTACATGACATGCGGTGTTTGTAAAGATTGATTTCCAAAGGACTGCTTAATTACTTCAGCAAGTAAGAGTAGAAGAACCTCCACTTTTAATAGTAATAAAATGTTCCACTTCTAGAAAATGCTTAACTCGGGGTGATATGAAGCCAGTGAACTCAGCTTTCTCACCAGTAAAATAAAATAGGTTGCACAGAAAGTGTTAGTGTCATCTTTGATCTAAGTCTTGGCTCTTCCCAGATGTACAGAATCAGAATCTGTGGCGAGGAGTGAGCGTGTTACCCCCATTCTAGCAAGCCTTCCAGGGAATTCTGATGCTAAAATTTGAGAACATTGTCTAGATCATATTTAAGATTGCTCTGGTACTAAAATGAGGGCTGGTGGTCCTGGAGCTAAAATCCAGACCTCAGATGGGGTTGCAACTCTGTCATACATACTAGACAAATGCTCTACCTCTCAGCTATATTCTGGCTTTAAAAACGTCCTAATGCCCATTGTAAATCTCTGTGATGCATTAGAAAAGTTTGGCTTTGGAGAAATCCAACAACAGCTATCCAGGAAAATTCAAATAGTAAATGCTTCAGGCTTCCTGACTCCAGCTCCTAGGAACCAAACTGCCATTCCTGTTGGTCCAGGTCACGATGGCTCCTTTCCATAGTGGGCTTATAATAAAGGAACAATCAGAAGTTAACTGTCAGTCCCCCTGGCCATACTACCTGTGGACTTCTGCTTTTGAAATGACCCCTTCTCCTCCTGACCAAGACAGCAGTAGTTCCATTTATAATGTCTGACAATTCCAGTTATAGGCAGTGTAGTAAGCACATGGATTTGAACAGTTGTAAAACAACTGTTCTACTTGGCAGCAGTTGTAACAGACCAATGAGGTTCCTTGTGAATTGGGAGAAAGTTTTAATCAGCATGGGCTTTAGTATGCAGGATTGGGCTATAACAGGAAGACCCTGGGGCTGCCCTAGCATAGACGTGGTCTGTGATTGCTCTCATGTACTGGGCCTGTTTGTCACATTCTCTTTCCTTCTTGGTTCCTGGGGCCTCATCCTAATCTTAATTATCTTAAAGGAAAGGCTGTACCTAGTAAAGTGGGACAAAGGGATTGGGGTCTGTCTGGTTTCTGAAGTTTTTGTCATATATTCAAGAAAGCTTGGCTGACAAAATGAACTTTGAGAATGGCAAGGCCTTTGAGACTCCCTCCATCCAAGGTACTCATGGCCAATCTGGAATGAAGCAAAGCTGGCTTCTTGGTGGGCCTGCTTTTAAGTCTTTTAACTTGGTGTAATTAATAGGCTTCCTTGTGGTTGGCTTTTTTCCTACCTTCTCTTAAGCATGAACACAGGTAATTAGGACGCCCCCGTCTAGATCCTTATCTTTACAAGTTCAGTTAGGGTCTGTATGGAAACTACATCTTCCCTGGGAGCAGCTTCATTGGTGTCTTAGTTTGGTTTCTAGTGCTGTGTAAGCACCATGACCAAAGCTACTTGAGGAGGAAAGGGTTTATTTCAGACTGCTGTACCTGACAGTCTATCATAACAGGAAGTCAAGACAGGAACCTGGAGGTAGGAATTAGAGCAGAGACCACAAAGGAATGCTGCTTCCTGGCTTGCTTTCCATGGATAGCCCAACCTGCTTTCTTTTCCACTCCAGGACCACTTTCCCGGGGTGGCCTTGCCCATACTGAGCTGAGCTCTCTCCCCTATCAATAATCAAGGTAGTACTCCACAGACTGCCAACAGGCCATCCTTATAGAGGTATTTTTTGTAATTGAATCTCCCCCTCCCCACCCTGCCCCGACGGCTCTAGCCTATGCCGAGTTGGCAGAAAATCTAGCCAGTGCAAGGGTTATAGGTATGAGTCTCACTGGCTCCTTTCTTGGCCATGAGCAAATTTCTCATGTATAGGAGGCATATATTTTATATATTATGTGAAATTCTTTAATGAAGTGGAGAGGTCTTAATTTAAAAAAAAAAAAAAACTGTTCAGTTTCTATGTGGGTAAGGTCAGGCATGAGAAAAGGAACATGGATTCTGGTGCTTCCCAGTTCTCTGTTGGCTACCTCGCAGAAGGATATAGATCTTCTCTGTTCAGTGGGAATGATTTGTTTCCTAAAGTTATTCCTCAAGGAAGTGGGGGAGGGGAGCCTAAGGATATGGGGAGAACCTCTTAGGAAGATGGTTTCAGAGAGTGATCAGTGGGGTGAGGTAGAACATTTCCTGGTCTAAGAACCCCCAAACCTGGCCAGACATCCACAGTAGGTTTTTCACAGATTTGAAGCTGGAAAGAAGGGAACTGGCCATGAGGACATGAGATCATTGCCAAAGGCTGTAAGAGAACAGGGCAAACAGTACTGCAGCTGAGGGGACTGATTAGGAAGGAGCCTTGCCTCTCCAACTCAGGACCAAGCCATGAGAGAAAAGAACACATGTTTTCAGAGGTGAAGGACCAAACTTTTCTCCAACTTTTTTCAAATGAACCTATCACACATGAGGGAGGTGGCTGTCTCATGCTGAGACTGGACATCATCAGTTCTCCATTCTCTAACAGACATCCTTCTAGGGAACAAAGGGCCCTAGGTTCAAGGCACTTGATGCACAACTTTCAAAAAGGGATGGATGGATTAGCTCACCTTACTAAAGGACTTCCACAAAAGCCGTCAAAGCAGAGAAGCAGATTCCTTCTTCCCACCCAGTCTTTGGCTACCACAGTAAAATGTCCCACAGAGTTGTCCAAAATGGTGACACCTGACAAAAATTACTGCTCCACAGAATCTCCTCAGCTTGCAAGTCCTCACATGAGTTCCAGGACTTGTCCAAGGAGGTTCACCTCCTTTCCTGCCCCTCAAGAGCTGTCCATGGTGTCAGTACTTATCCTGCCTCAGCCTACTGCCTCACAAGGAGCTGTCCGTGGTGCCAACACCTTTCCTGCCTCGGCCTACAGCTTTTGGGAGACAGCATTGCAGGAGCTGTCCCTACATGGTGGCGGCACCTCCTCTCCAGCCTCTTTCCCCCTCCCTCATCCCCAGCAGCCTAGAGATGTCTCCTCAGCAAAAGCTGGCTGTAGCTGGAAGGGCTTCCCACCTTAACCCACAGGCCTGGTGCAAGAAAACCCACCAATCTCTGAGCTTCCCATAAAAACCCACCAATCCTTGAACCTCCCCAAAGTCAAGACTTAAAATCCCACCAATCCTAACTGTGGAAATCTTGGCCCTGAGAAGCTCTACCCATTCAGAAATCCTATATAAGCACTACTCCTTTGGGCTCCCTGGTGTCTACTCCCAGGAGCAGAGGGCAACCATCCCTGGATTCATCCCTACACATCCTGGATCTTCCAATAAAACTTCCAAAAATCATGAGATTTCCTGCCTGGTGTGACTCATCCGAAGAAGGCAAGAAGTAAAGAAGCAATGAAGAAAAGAAGGAACAGGGCTGAGGTCCCTGAACTCCTCAGCTCATCTGGGATCCCCTCCCCTAAGAGCCGCAACACCTATGCTGAGGAAGCCTCCTCTCAGAACTGTGTGGTTCCTGGGCTAATGTGTCTCGGGAATCTCTTCCACAGAGACACCATCCCACCTCAGAGCTGTGCAGTTCCTGGGCCCTCATGTCTCAGGATGCCCTTCCACTGGGACACCTTCTCCTTTCCGAACTGTATCTGAGTTCCAGGATACAGGAAACACTTAGTGTCCACAAGAGACCTAAGGTGCAGAGGTCAGCGAGCATTTAACTTAATAAAAGGGCATCTTGGCACTGGAACCAACAGTTATAAGTCAGAAGCCCAGGAATCTGCCCTCTGATGTCAGAGAATCCGCAGTCATGCTCAAGGGGGAGATAGTCAGAAGAGCAGGGCTGTGAGAGGTAGTCCCCACAATATGTACATAGAACTGGGGGTGAGGAGAGGCAGGAAGTAGTCCTCTCTTCCTTACAAACTAAGCAGCTGACCATAGAACTCCCAGAGGAACTCTGACCTCTCATCCCAAGGACAGAGCTGAGCATGCCCTGAAGCGAGGAAACATGGCCCTACTGGGGAGTTGTCCCAAGTAGAGGCTTTCAGTTGTCTCCAAGCTCTTATATAACATACCAAGGGTCTTTGGAGATGGAAGCTGGTAGTTGATGTACCCCAGACAGATGTGGTGTGGGTCAGATTTATTGGTGGTAAAAAAGAATTCACCACTTAGTATCATTAAAAAGATGGCAAGCACTTCAAGGGAGCAGTGGGCTGGGCCAGGACAGAACCTGCATCTGCAGCAAGATGATGGAGTGTGTTATGCAAATGAAGGCAGTTCTGATTGGTTGATGTGCAGTCTGGGCTGGGCCTGCCTCATGTTGATAAGCTGTTTGTCCTTGCTTATTCCCCACAGTTTATGATGTCTCCATGGGTTAGGAACCAGAGTCCTGGGAGACAGCCTTTGTTGGAGTGCATACTTCAGGTTCTGCACTGAGTGTCGTGGGCAGCATCTGAACTGTGCAGATGCTCGGGCTGTAATTAAAGTTGAACTATTGTTGACTTGAGTTAAGGCTCAATCCTGAATCACTTGGCAAATTCTAGCAGCCAATCTGTATAAAGAAAGTGGGCCTTTTATTTTTAATAGTACTGGCTATGGAAACAGACCTGGGACCATTCTTTGATAGTTGTCAGACTAAGCGGTGAGTGATCGTATTTTCTGATGAAGGTTTCTGAGTTCCATCATGTCCTAGGAAAATGTGGTTTTGGCAACAGAGTTGTCTATAGCCAGGCTGACCTCAAACTCACAGTATACCTAAGATGACCCTTGTGTTGTTGTTATTATTATTAAAATGTTTGAGACAAGGGACTGGCTGTGTAAAAAGCCCCAGCTGACCTTGAACTACATTTTTACAAATTAATTTGTGTGTATACTCTTGCACATGTGCAAATCAAAGAAAACTTTAGGAGCTGGTTCTTTTCCACTGTGTGGGCTCCACGGGTCAGACTCAGGCCCCACACTAGGCTTTAATTAGCTGAGCTATCTTACTCCTCTTTCTCCTGTGCCTGTCTATGGCTTCCAGGTTCCAAGCACTGGGATTACAAACATGAACCACCATGGTCATCTTCTTGGTTTATTTTATTTATTGATTTATTTACTTTTGAGAAAGGGTCTCACTATGTAGCCCTGACTGGTCTGAAACTCACTGTGTGGAGAGATCAGGCAGGCCTCAAACTCACAAAGATCTTCCTGCTTCTGCCTCCCAAATTCTAGGAATAAAAGCATGCACCACTATGCCCAGCTTGTTTCTAGGAATATTTTAAATGTACATTCTAGTACATTGCTGTCCAGTTTGTGGTGTAGAGAGACTTGAGAACCAGCATCTTAGTGTAATTGGACATGGTAACATAATCTTATACCCCAGCTTTCAGGAGCTTTAACAAGAGAACCATGAGTTCAAGGCTGTCCTGGGCTCCGAAATGAAATTCTACCTCCCCCCAACCCTATAGCTAATTTGTTTTTAGTAAATGTGGATGAAATCTATGTATATCAGTGCCAGGAATGGAAAGACTATAACCCTTCATGAAATTGAGGTGTTTTGTTTATTTTTTACTTTTTTTCAGTTCTGAACGTTGGTACCAGGCAAGCATTCTACCCCTGAGCTTCATCTCCCATCTTCCCTCTCACCTGCTTTTGATGCTGGGCCACTCTAAGTTTCCCAGATAGGCCTTGAACTCCACCTTCCTGCCTCAGTCTTCTGAGTAGCTAGGGTTAAAGGCATGTGCTATTTAATTCAGCTAAAATTGCTGGTTTCTTTTAATACATGTTTTCTTTCAGTTAATTGTAGAGTCACAAGTTTGAGGAAAGAGGCAGCAAGGCACTATGTAGCTTTTCCCTGATTTCTCCCAAGTACAGCATCAACACAGCATAGGATCTTAATTGATACAACCTATCTGCCTCCCTCAGATTTCCCTCTTTATCTGTACACATTTATTTGAATGTTTGCCTAGTTCTGTGTGATTTTTGTTAGTACTGGCACACCTTCTGTTATCCTTCATAGCCCCACCCACTAAGGAGGTGGAACCTCAGCCAGAGGCTGACTTCCATCTGTATTACATTTGCTCTTCAGGAATAGGATTAATGCACAGCTTCTAATATTGCCCCTCTCCCCCACATGATCTCTTTGAAAGGCCATCTAAAGGGGTTTTGTTGTTGATGAAAAGTAGTTCATGGTGTGGCTCCACTACTTTGTTTCCACACACCCAGTGAAGGACATCTTGTGCAAGTTTCTGTGTGAGTGACTTTATTTTTTTGCCATGAACACCAGCTTCCCAGTTGCTGGGTCATCTGGTAACTAGATATTTAGCTTTTTAAGAAACAGCCAGATTCGTTTGCAGAATAGCTGCTGTAGCGGGATCTGGTCTCTGCACATCCTGGCCAGCATGCGATGCCTCTGGTTGTTATCACTGCTATTCTGAATCATCTTCTAATGGGAAACCTCTCGAAGAGGATGGCCAAGGAAAGAAAAGATGGTGGGGCCCTGTGGTCCTGGCTAATTTTGTGGCTGAAGAAAGAAGATAAAATTCAAGGCCAGCCTGTGCAACTTAGCAAGATTCCATGTCCAAAAGAGGGAAAAGGACATGGATGGTGGAGGTCAGTCTCATCTGGACACACAGACACAAGACAGCCCTTTCTGGTCAGCAGTGTGTTAGCCTTATAGAGGGTTACAGAACTTCTTACCCACTGCTTTTCTGTGAGTACAGAAAAGTTCAGCAGTGTCAAATGGAACAAGGCTGCCACAACCTAGATTATGAAACTCTGTGAATACACACCACAGCTTGAAGAGAGTGTTAAGAGGTTAGAAAGATTGCTTGGGATTAAGAATGCTTGCTACTCTTTTTAGTGGAGCTGAGTTTAGCTCCTAGTACCTGCTTCTAGTTACAACTGGCTGTGACTTCAGCTCCAGGGAATCTGATGCCCTCTTCTGACATCTGTTCTTACTGCAGTTATATAGTGTAAGAATCCACATAGATAGCCACATACAGATAAATAATGATAAAAATCCATCTTAAAATAGTATTCAGAGAAGACTTAAGCAAAAGTTTTGCTCATAAATTGAAAATCTGTGGGGTTGTTAATACTTAGCCGCTCTGGTTTAGTTCTTTACTGTAAAACTGTGTCTGCTGAGGTGAGCACAGCTGAGGATCCTTATGTACTAAATGGGAGGAAGCAATCCGCAGTAGTGCGAGCTAGGTATGGTGGTACACACCTCTAACCCCAGAACTCCTAAGGAAGTGACAAGTCTGTCTCTCTCTATGAGCCTGATCTACATAGTTGGACTCTGCTGCTAAAGAATAAATCAAGCAAGCAAACTAAAAACAAAAGAAAAAAACTGTGTGTGTGTGTGTGTGTGTGTGTGTGTGTGTGTGTGTGTGTGTGTGTGGTTTAAGGTAGCCCAGTAGATTCCCAGAGGCCCCAGTATTCCTTTGGAAGAATTTCCAGTCCAGTCCTCTCCTTTGCTTATACCAGCAGTTCCCATTCGCTGCTTTAAAAGCCATGTGTGACTCTAAATGTGTCATGTGTATCTCACCCCTGGTCTTCATCGTGGCCGAGAATTCTGGAACAGCCTGAATGTCTAAATTTGCATCAAGTTGCAAGTATAGCCTGCCCATTGAGGGCTGCTTTTCCTTCTCTTCTTGACTCTCTTGGGATAGCACCAAAATTTACCGAGTTTCAGAGGATCTTAATCTTATATATAAGATTATATTATATAATTTGAAGTTAGAAATTAACAGTTAATAGCTGTACAACAATGTAGCTTCAGGTTTTAATCTATACATTGGAGGTAAAGGTTAAAATATTTTATTTACTTTCATGGATTTAAACTGGGACATCTAACAGTGGCTGCAGATATTTCTAGTCACTGGAATCTGCGGGGTGATGTGTCTGGGAGAGAGCAGAGGTTTCAGAGGAGATAGGTGAGGACATGAGGTGCTTAGCACTCTGGAGTATCCTTTCGGTTCCCCATAGAAAGGATTCTGGCTCCACTATCAACAGTACCAAGACTGAGAATTTAGGCAGCCACCACGAAGTTTTGCAGGAAAGTTGGTGCTTTTCACCTGGGCCTGGTGATGCCAGCCCATGATCCCAGCCATCTGGTTGTCTGACGAAGGAGGATCACAAGTTCAAGGAATTCCTGAACTACAGAGATCAGGGCTAGCCTACTACTGTAAGCAGCTTACAGACGTCCCATCTCCAAACAGAAATTAAGACAAGTCTAGGGATGAGGCTCAAAAGTGCTTTCCTAGCATGCATAAGCATACTCATGCACAAGCACAAACGCACTCATGTGCTTGCGCGTGCACACACCACCACCCCCCAAACAAAAGCAAAGCAACTCTATAAAGAGTTGTATGTTCTTGTATTTACATTTAAAACATACATTTCATCATTGCTGTTTTAAAGTGTTATTATAATTTTCATTTGAAGAGTCCAGCAGCTACTATTATCTCTAATTTGAGACTTCCTATGTGAACACAACTTTGCTTCCCTCCTAATTATGAATTACTTTTTTTGTTTCAGGGGTCACTGAGAAAACACCTTAGAGATTCATTGCATTTCTAAGCCTTCAATATTTATACCCTGTGGCTGTTGAGCCTCTTATGAGATACATTTTGGAAATCAAAATGGAAAGTGTCCAAGAAGTTCTGGATCAATTATACAGGAAAGTACTTCTTGGAGCCACCCTTGAAGATGATGTCCATGGCTACATCTTTTCTATCAACCCAGATCTCTCAGAACAAGCTGGCTGTACAACCTCCGCTGTAGCTCAGTCTAATGTTTGTGGTGTGCTCCATGATATGCCCGGCCAGCATGGGCCACCCTCCCAGGAAGTGACCGTCCTTCCTGAAGCACGGGAGTGTTCCAGGAGACAGCTTCAGATGAGCAGGGCCTGGGAAGTGAAGCTCCTTCAGTTAACAGTGATTGACACGATACTGAACCGAGTGCTGTCTGCAGAAACTGATGCCCACTTGAAGGCTGGGTACAGAGAGCTAACTGAAGTCCTTCTGCAGTCCTCTGAACTGGATTCCAAATTGGTGAGCCACTTTTCAAAAAGATTTAGATACTAAGTAAAGCTGTTAAGACTTCAGCAGTGTGACAAACTGTGTTTGTTTTGGCTGTAGATCCACATGCTCCAGAATTCTGATAAGTTGTTGTCCCACATGGCTGCGAAGTGCCTCTCCTTGCTCCTGTATTTCCAGCTGAGAGAGAAGGTCAGATAAGCCAGCATACTAATTATTTCTCTTAGTGTTTTAAAGTTTGCATACTTGACTTAATAAGATACTTGCACCCATAATAACATGTAAATCCAAAACCGTAGGAATGAAATAAGATCCTACGCCCCAAAAATAAAGAAGAAAATGCTTGCGGAGGTCACCTGAGGCCACCTTGTGCACTTGCATACACACATAGCTGAGCTTGCAAACACACAGATCTAAGGTTTCATTGTCTTTCTGCGCAAATTGCTTCTTTCTTAAAGTAACACTTTGGTTATACAAGATGCTTATGGTAGAATATTTAGACAGTTGAACTGAGTATGAAGAAAAGAAAGATACAGTATTGTACCACTAATAAATGAGGTGGATATTTTCTTAGTTACTTTTGATCCTTCACTTCTTTTTTTTTTTTTAACGACTTTATTTTGCAAAACAAAGATAAATGTACAGATTTTAAACATTTTTTGCTTAAAATTATACATTTTTGTCAGTACTGTTTTTTCAGACATTAAAATAAATTTTACATAAAACCATGTGAATATATTTTTTAGTCAGTACTTGATTTTATTCAAGGGCTTGACAGTATGCATTGAAAACCTACTAGTTACAATAAGCGTAAAGTACATGTAAAACAAAACGCAACATGGAAATAGTCAAAGTCTTCTTGTTTTGTGAATATATGTATATTTTTTGTTTTCTTTATTTCTTGGACTTCATACAGTCTGTGAGTTGTTTCTGGGGGAGTGCAAGCCTCTGGGGTTAGCATCCCACTATCAGTGACTGCATATTATGTCTGTTCTTTTGTGACTGGGTTATCTCACTCAGGATGATCTTCTCTAGATGCAGCCATTTTCTTAAGAATTTGGTTAAGTCTTTGTTTCTGGTGGCTGAGTAGTATTCCATTGTGTATATGTACCACAATTTTTGTATCCATTCGTCTTCTGAAGGACATCTGGGATCCTTCCAGCTTCTGGCTATTATAAATAGAGCCGCTATGAACATTGTGGTGCATATATCTTTGTTGTGTATTAAAGTGTCTCTGGGGTATATGCCCAGAAGTGGAATAGCTGGGTCTTCAGGTAGTACTATATCCAATTTTCTGAGGTATCGCCAGACAGATTTCCAGAGTGGTTGTATTAGCTTGCAACCCCACCAACAGTGGAGAAGTGTTCCTCTTTCTCCGCAGCCTCGCCAGCATCTGCTGTCATCTGAGTTTTGGATCTTGGCCAATCTGACTGGTGTGAGGTGGAATCTTAGGGTTGTTTTGATTTGCATTTCCCTGATGGCTAAGGATGTCGAGCACTTCCTCAGATGTTTCTCGGCCATTCGGTGTTCCTCAACTGAAAATGATTTGTTTAGCTCTGTACCCCATTTTTAATAGGGTTATTTAATTCTCTGGTGTCTAGCTTTTTGAGTTCCTTGTACACCTTGGATATTAGGCCTCTATCTGATGTGGTGTTGGTAAAGATCTTTTCCCATTCTGTTGGTTGCCGTTTTGTTTTCTTGACGATGTCCTTAACCTTACAGAAACTTTGCAATCTCATTAAGTCCCATTTGTTAATCTTTGACCTTAGAGCTTGAGCCATTGGTGTTTTGTTCAGGAAATTTTCTCCTGTGCCTATGTGTTCTAAGGTTTTCCCTACTTTCTCATCTAATAGTTTCAGTGTATCTGGTTTAATGTGGAGATCTTTAATCCACTTACACTTGAGCTTTGTACAAGGAGATAAGAAAGGGTCTATTTTCATTCTTTTGCATGTTGAGTGCCAGTTGGACCAGCACCATTTGTTGAATAGGGTGTCCTTTTTCCATTGAATGTTTACTGCTCCTTTGTCAAAAATCAGGTGACCATATACATGAGGGCTCATTTCTGGATCTTCTATTCTATTCCATTGATCCACCTGCCTATTTCTGTACCAGTACCATGCAGTTTTCAGCACAATTGCCTTGTAATATAGCTTGAGGTCAGGGATAGTGATTCCCCCAGATGTTTTTTTGTTGTTGAGGATGGATTTCGCTTTTCTAGGTCTTTTGTTATTCCATATGAAATTGCACATTGATCTTTCCAATTCCATGAAGAACTGGGTTGGAATTTTGATGGGGATTGCATTGAATCTGTAGATTGCTTTTGGTAGGATGGCCATTTTTAAGATGTTCATCTTTCCAATCCATGAGCATGGGAGATCTTTCCATTTTCTGAGATCCTCCTCAATTTCTTTCTTTAGAGGTTTGAAGTTCTTGTCATACAGGTCCTTCACTTGCTTAGTTAGAGTCACACCAAGGTATTTCATACTTTTTGTAACGATTGTGAAGGGTACCTTTTCCCTAATTTCTTTCTCCACATGTTTGTCCTTTGAGTATAGGAAGGCTACTGATTTGTTTGAGTTAATTTTGTATCCGGCCACTTTGCTGAACTTGTTTATCAGCTGTAGGAGTTCTCTGGTGGAATTTTTGGGGTCACTCAAGTACACTATCATGTCATCGGCAAAGAGTGATGTTTTTATCTCTTCCTTTCCAATTTGTATCCCCTTGATCTCCTTTTGCTGTCTAATTGCTCCAGCCAGGACTTCCAGTACTATGTTGAATAGGTAGGGGGAGAGTGGGCAGCCTTGTCGAGTCCCTGATTTAAGTGGGATTGCTTCAAGTTTCTCGCCATTAAGTTTGATGTTGGCTGTTGGTTTGCTGTATATTGCTTTTATTATGTTTAAATATGGGCCTTGGATTCCTGTTCTTTCCAGGACTTTTAACATGAAGGGGTGTTGGATTTTGTCGAATGCTTTCTCAGCGTCTAGTGAGATGACCATGTGATTTTGGTCTTTAAGTTTGTTTATATGGTGGATTACATTGATGGATTTCCTTATGTTAAACCATCCCTGCATCCCAGGGATGAAGCCTACTTGGTCATGATGAATGATGGTTTTGATGTGTTCTTGGATTCGGTTAGCAAGGATTTTGTTGAGTATTTTTGCATCAATGTTCATAAGTGAGATTGGTCTGAAGTTCTCTTTCCTTGTAGGGTCTTTGTGTGGTTTAGGTACGAGGGTTATTGTAGCCTCAAAAAATGAGTTGGGTAATATTCCATCTGATTCTATCTTTTGGAATAGTTTGGCGAATATTGGTGTTATATCCTCAATAAATGTCTGATAAAATTCTGCACTGAACCCGTCTGGACCTGGGCTTTTTTTGGTTGGGAGGCTTTTGATGACTTCTTCTATTTCTTTAGGTGTTATAGGGTTATTTAGATGGTTTACTTGGTCCTGGTTAAACTTTGGGACCTTGTATCTGTCTAGGAATTCGTCCATTTCCTCCAGATTTTCCAATTTTGTGGAGTATAAGTTTTTGTAGTAGGATCTGATGATTTTTTGAATTTCCTTAGTTTCAGTTGTTATGTCACCACTTTCCTTTCTGATTTTGTTAATTTGGATACTCTCTCTTTGCCCTTTAGTTAGTCTGGCTAGGGGTTTATCAATCTTGTTGATTTTCTCAAAGAACCAACTCTTTGTTTTGTTGATTTTTTTCAATGATTCTTTTTGTTTCTATTTGGCCTATTTCTGCCCTAATTTTGATTATTATCTTGCCGTCTACTCTTTTTGGGTATATCTGCTTCCTTTTATTCTAGGGCTTTTAGCTGTGCTGTCAGGTTGCTGATGTGAGCTCTCTCCAGTTTCTTTTTGGAAGCACTTAGGGCTATGAGTTTTCCTCCCAATACTGCTTTCATTGCATCCTATAGGTTTGGGTATGTTGTGTTATCGTTTTCGTTGAATTCTAGAAAGTCCTTAATTTCTTTCTTTATTTCTTCTTTGACCCTGCTATCCTTTAACAGAGCGTTGTTTAGTTTCCATGTGTATGTGGGCTTTTTGTTGTCTTTGTTGTTTTTAAAGACCAGCCGTAGACCATGGTGATCTGAGAGGATGCATGGGAGTATTTCAATCTTCTTATATCGATGAAGGCTCATTCTGTGTCCAATTATGTGGTCAATTTTTGAGAAGGTGCCATGGGGTGGTGAGAAGAAGGTGTATTCTTTTACTTTAGGATAGTATGTTCTGTATATATCTATTAATTCTAGTTGGTTCAAAGTCTCTGCTAGTTTTGCAGTGTCCTTGTTCAGTTTCTGTTTCCCTGATCTGTCCATTGGTGAGAGTGGGGTGTTAAAGTCTCCCACTATTATTGTGTGGAGTGAAATGTATTTTTTGAGCTTTAGTAGAGTTTCTTTTATGAATGTGGGTGATTTTTTAATTTGGAGCATATATGTTAAGGATTGAGAGTTCCTCCTGACAGATTTCCCCGGTAATGAGTAAAAAGTGTCCTTCTTTATCTTTTTTGATAACTTTTGGTTGGAAATTTACTTTATTCGATATTAGAATAGCCACTCCAGCTTGCTTCTTGGAGCTGTTTGCTTGGAAGTTTTTTTCCCACCCTTTTACTCTGAGATAGTGTCTGTCTCTGTCTCTGAGATGAGTTTCCTGTATGCAGCAAAAGGCTGGATTTTGTTTATGTATCCAGTCTGATAGTCTATGTCTCTTTATTGGGGAGTTGAGACCATTTATGTTAATAGATATCAAGGAATAATTGTTTCTGTTTCCTGCCATTTTTGCTTTTTTGGGTTGAGTTGTGTCTGTGTTTTTTTCTTCTTTTAGTTTTCTTGTTTAGGAGTTTTCTTGTTTTGACTAGGCTGTATTTTCCCTCTTTGTATTGGGTTTTCCACCTATAATTCGTTGTAGTGCTGGGTTTGTGGTCAGATATTGTGTGAATTTTGATTTGTCTTGAAATATCTTTGTCTCTCCATCGATGGTGATTGATAGTTTTGCTGGGTATAGCAGCTTGGGCTGGCACTTGTGCTCTCTTAAGGAGTGCATGATGTCTGTCCAGGCTCTTCTAGCTTTCATAGTCTCTGTTGAGAAATCGGGTGTGAGTCTGATTGGTCTGCCTTTATATGTTACCTGACCTTTTTCCCTTACTGCTTTTAGTATTCTTTCTTTACTTTGGGCACTTGATGTTTTTACTATTATGTGTCGGGAGGTATTTCTTTTCTGGTCCAACCTATTTGGAGTTCTGAAGGCTTCTTTTATGCTCGTGGTCATCTCATTCTTGAGGGTAGGGAAGTTTTCTTCTATGATTTTGTTGAAGATATTTACTGTGCCTCTTAGTTGATACTCTTCTCCCTCTTCTATTCCTATTATCCTTAGGTTCGGTCTTCTCATTGTGTCTTGTATTTCCTGGACATTTTGGGTTAGGAGCTTTTTGTTTTTTGCATCTTCTCTGGCTGTTTTGTCTATGTTTGCAATGTTGTCTTCTGCCCCCGAGATTCTCTCCTCGATCTCTTGTAATCTGTTGGAAATGCTTGCTTCTGTGACTCCTGATTTCTTTTTTTGGTGTTCTGACTCTAGGGTTATCTCTTTTAGCGTTTTCTTTATTGTGTTAATTTCCCTCTTCCATTCCTTTATTTCTTTGGTTCTGTTTTCCTCTTGTTCTTTGAGTTCTTTGAGTGTTTTTCTTGTTTCTTCTTTAAAAGCTTCTGAATCTTTTTGCTTTTCCTCCCTTTCTTGTTTAAGTAACTCTATCAGCGTCTTGAGGCATGATTTCAGGTCTGTGTCTTCTTTTTCTGGAGTGTTTGGAATTCCGATGTTTGCTACTATGGGAGAGCTGGGTTCTGGTGTTGCTAGATTGTCTTGGTTTCCTTGGGATATACCCTTTCTCTTTCCTCTTGCCATTTTGTTGTCAGTGATATGTTTTTGCCTTTCCCTTGTATCTGGTCTGTGTCCCTGGTACACTTTCCGTGTGCACTCCGCAGAGATCTCTCTACTCCCCGGCAGCCCAGGTTCTGGGTGGCAGCTGGGCCAGGCTCCGCTCTGCGTCCTGAAGTCGCCTCCGGGTGGAAACAGACGTTCCTAAGATCTGTTCCTGGTCACAGATGCTCAGCCTCTACGAGCCGCCTTTCTGGCTGGCAGGTGGGCCAGGCTCCGCTCTGCGTCCTGAAATCGTCTCCGGGTGGGAACAGAAGTTCCTAAGATCTGTTCCCGGTCAGTGGACCGGGGAGGACAGGGCAGGTCAGGGCAGGGGGTGCCCTTTCCGTGTGCACTCCGCAGAGATTCCTCTGCTCCCCAGCAGCCTAGGTCTCCTACTCACCAGTTGCTCAGCCTGTACAAGCCGCCTTTCCGGCTGGCAGTTGGGCCAGGCTCCGCTCTGTGTCCTGAAGTCGTCTCCGGGTGGGAACAGAAGTTCCTAAGATCTGTTCCCAGTCACTGGATTGGGGAGGACAGGGCAGGTCAGGGCAGGGGGTGCCCTTTCCGTGTGCACTCCGCAGAGATCCCTCTGCTCCCCAGCAGCCTAGGTCTCCCACTCACCAGTTGCTCAGCCTGTACGAGCCGCCTTTCCGGCTGGCAGTTGGGCCAGGCTCCGCTTTGTGTCCTAAAGTCGTCTCCGGGTGGGAACAGAAGTTCCTAAGATCTGTTCCTGGTCACAGTTGCTCAGCCTATACCTGATCCTTCACTTCTATCCTCTGTTGCCTTCCTGCCTTAATTAGAACATTTTCCTTTGTTATGCCAAATATTACTATACTTTTTTCAAGCAAACAAATAAACAGCATTTGGTATGTTGTGTTGTGTGATAGTATTTTATTATGAACAAAATAATTGTAACTACCCTTTTTTTTTCTTGTTTGTAGAAAATGTTAAGTAATTCCTGGGTCACTTTTTGCCAGAAGCATCTCTCTGAGTCCCCTGAGAGTGGCGAAGCAGTGCATTGCCTCTGGATTCTCACAGCTGTAATAAAAGAGATATTTAAAGATACACATTCACAGAGAACAGGTAGAGACGACCTGTCCACAAACGATCATAACTCTCAGGAGCTTTGTGTTTATAATGAAGAATCAAATGCATGGTATACTTCCTCTCTCTTGAAGCATGAAAAATCCACAATCTTGCCCCTGATTTTTTTCATTGAACATAACCTTGGGGTGGTGTATGGTATATGTATCAGGTATGTGAATATAAGCATGTGGATATGTGTGTGTATATGGATATGTGTGTGCATATGGATATGTGTGTGTATGTGGATATGTGTGTGCATGTGAACATGTGTGTGTATGTGGATATGTGTGTGTATGTAGATATGTGTGTATGTGGATATGTGTTTGTATGTAGATATGCGTGCATGTAGATATGTGTGTATGTGGATATGTGTTTGTATGTGGATATGTGTTTGTATGTGGATATGTGTGTGTATGTGGTATGTGTATGCTTGTAGAGGCCAGAAGTCTATCTTGGGTGTCTTCCTCCATTGCTTTCCAACTTATGTGTTGAGCCATGATCTCTAACTGAACCTTGAGCTCATGAGCTGAGCTAGGGTGGCTGCCAGTGAGCTCCATCTCTACCTCTCAGCATGGGCGTTACAGTTGTGCACCACCACATCTGGCTTTGATGTGGCTGCTAGCGATCCTAATTCAGAACTTCATGCTTATGCAGCAAGCACTTTACCAAACAAGCTACAAGCTCCCCCCCCTTTCTCTCTCTTGAATGACCTTCTTAAAAAGAAAGTAAAACTTAATCATTAACTATTTCTTGTCTAGCCTGCCCATATTCATAAAGCATGCATTGACTTTTAGTAATTAGCTGTTCATCTGTGTATCCTCCCTTGGTCTTATTAGAAGTAACTGTTCTTAAACTTTTTTTTTATCTTATAAAGTGGTATCTATATAATTTTTACAAAAATTAGATTGTAAATTTTGTTTTAAGAAAACTTTTATTTTCCCTGTTGCTTATAACTCCTGTTTTATAATTACAGAAAGTCTAATGCAGCTCTTGACTCCTTTTGACAACATTTTTGAAGTGTTCTACAGTTCCTTATTTTCTCAGCATTTTGAGAACATCCAGAGTCCCTCTAACATAATCAACAGTCTGATGTGCTTTCTGGACTTGCTCGAGCTCCTCATAGCCTCCAGAATCCACCTGAGACTGCACTTGAGGAGCCAGCGGATGTTATTTTTGAAACCCCATGCTCTAGATATCCTTGCCTGGCCTATTCCTGCTTTTATAAAAAGAAAATTGGTTATTCTCATCAAAAAATGCCTTCTCTATAAGGTGGGTGAAGACCTCTGCCATGAATCTGTGCCCACCCTGATGTCACCAGACCATCTTCTGGACAGTGACATGCTCGCTTTAGCTGATGCACTTCTGCACGCTATACATTTAGGCTTGTGGAAGGCACTGACTGTTCCTGGGAAGCCTACCTGCTTTGGAGGGGATGAAGTTCAACCTGGATGCACACTCAGGGCTGGTCCTGATCATGTGACCCTGAGAGCAGCAAGCTTAATTACAGTGAAATCCTTAGAAATCAAGTTCCAGAATTGTACCTCAGCAACTGAAATGAAAGGTAATTACCTAGATTCATTTTGTATTTAAAATTCTGTACAATTAATTTTTCACATAAAAAGAGTGACTCATGACTATTGAGTATGAATGCTAGTATCATTTTAGTAATTTAGCTGTGTTGTCCTGATTGAACTTAGTAAATAGTCTTTTAAAGGTAAAGGGGGTTGTAGGGGACTAGAATTTTAAGAAGCATGTCAGCTATTTTTATTCAGTTAATATGCATTGGGTAATGAAAAAAATAGTTGCTTTTTGGATCACTACTGAGCTAATGGAAATCATTTCATATTGAATTATATTATTTATAAAAGCACAGTCTGACTATTCACGTTCATTACTGATAATCAGAAGCTATGTTGACACTATTGTGGGAAGTTCTGTTGATAGAGGAATTGTTGCACATAACTTGAAGGTGACAGTCCAGGTTGAGATTGCCTGGAAAAGCGATTTTCAGTGTGGTGTTGTAGAAGACATGTCTCCATTGCACCGGGGAAAATGAACAGTAGACATTCCAGGCAGGCGGCCTGAGGTTACTAGGAGAGTGAGCTTCCTTCCTCATCTGTGGTGACCTCTCAGGATGAGCTGGGTATCAGGATGTTTTAATTAGCGTGATCACCGTTTATAACACTAGGTGGCATCTGTTACATAATTCAGAGCTGGACTTTCAGTTAAACTCCCAGAAGTCTTAAGTCTAGGTTTTTGCTTGTGCTTTCTTTTGGTTCTCTTACATTTTTCTGTTATTTTGAAGCTATTTCTTTTTATGACTTAACAGTCTATAGTTAACAGTAAGATGTGGTCACCAAGAAAAAGGTCATTGTCCACTTTCATAACATGCTGTCATCATGAGATTACATAGATATCTCTTAGACAGCAGTGACTAGATTTTGATAGGTAAACCAACGTTTTAAACTTGTGTCCTTCATAAGTCACCTTTGCTGTTCCCAGTTCTTCATTTGTGAAACATAATACCGAGTCTGGGGCTTTTTGAGAGTGTGGATCACAATAATCTATGCACAAATTCGCATGCAGACAAGATGGTATTTGTGTGTTTATAAGATTTACCTGAACTTTGACATTTCTTTCATTCTAGTTGACTTGGAGAAGTTCCTGTCCGAGTTACTGGCCTTCTTAAAGCCTCAGCTTCAGCCCTGTCTCCAGCTACACAACCCGTGTGAGTGGCTGTCCAGGGTTTTCATAGAGCAGGATGATGATATGCTGGAGGCTGCCAAAGCGTTGCTGAGCATCTACCTCCAGTTGGCCAGGTTTGTGTATTTCTAGTAACTAGGACTGCCTATAAGTCAGGAGACACACACGTCAGAAAATGGGTTTCTGTCTGGAGCTTTCTTTCTTTTCCCTACTTGGGTGGACTGTCTTGTGGTTTCCTCCTGTTTCAACTCTGCCTGGCATGAAAAGGAATGCTATTTGTTTTCACTGAGGTATTGCCTGTGTGATCTGAACCTCAGCTGGTGGTTAACAATGTTTCTAAGCCTCCAAGACTTGTCTGAATTAAGCTTCCATCTGCTGTGCTTTGCCTGGTCAAAGTGAATGCACATACAAAGAATCAAAGGAGCCCTTTCCAGACGTGCGCTTGATACACGGACACCTGAGCTGCACATTGCCGGGGCACTTCCATCCAACTGTGTCTGCCTTATCCTTGCAGCAATGTGGGAATTGCTTCTGAAGCTGACAATGCTGACCCTTCCCACTATTTCTGCTCTGCTTCATTAAAGCCCTCAAGTACCTGCTCCATTTCCCTTTCCCTTGGCCTGGGAGAAGGGCTTTCTTACTAATGATTGGCAGTGCACCCTGTATTCCCAGCTGGCAGTGGTCCTCTGTCTGTCTCTCTCTCTCTCTCTCTCTCTCTCTCTCTCTCTCTGTGTGTGTGTGTGTGTGTGTACATGAATGTGTGTGTGTGTGTGTGTGTGTGTGTGTGTGTGTGTGTGTGAATGATTATCTTCAGTTAAATTTCTGAGGGAAGCAATGCTGTTTCCATCTATAAATGTTTTGTGGTCAGTTTACAAAAGTTCTACTTAGAAACAGAAGTCCTGATAGTATATCAAGTTCTGATGAAAAGTTCAAGAGTGTATCTTGATTGAACTCAGCACTGCCCTTTTACTCCTCCTCTGGAGAGGGAGATCTCTAGGCCTTGGGTACGAAAAATGCCACCATTCTAAGGCTCTCTTGTTTGTAAATGACAGAGACCAGTTCAAATTGTTTTAAGCAAAAACAGATTTTTTTTTTTTTGAGGCCTGGTTGAGAGTTTTAAGGGCATCAAATTGGCATCAGGTATAAGTGTGTGTGTGTGTGTGTCTGTGTGTGTGTGTGTGTGTGTGTGTGTGTGTCTGTGTGTGTGTGTGTTTTCAAATCATGCCAGCCATTATTTTTCCTATTTATGGTCTCACAGCCTGATTTTCTCCCAGGTCTGGCCCCCAGCAGCTTCAGGCTTCCCTTTTATCAGTCTTAAAGTTATGATTTTTCTCAGCTATAGAGATGTCTCTGGGAGGATCAGATTAAGTGTGGATCATGAGGCCATGTTCTGATTGGTCTGTCTAGGATCACATGTCTACCTCTGATGAGATAGTTTGGTGTTCCATTTTAAACATGGACGAAGTCACCCTGGAGAGGGGCTTCTGATGTAGATGAAAGGACAGAGACTTTTGTGCAGATAGAAAGTAAAACTGGTCAATGGTGAGAAGATTCAATTTTGACTTATTTCCTTTTAAAGTGGTGTGCAAGTAAGTGTGAGAACATGTTTGTAAAGACCTGTCAGCCTCAGCCCCCCTGTCTGCCTTTTCAGAGAATGGGACACTTCTGCAAGTCTGACCCCAGAAAAAGAAGCTTGGATCCACTCTACACATGGATATGGCTGTAACCCTCACTGTGTTTTCTTATTCTTCTTAAAGAATATAGCATTTGATTCTACAGTTCTTCTTGACTTCTTGATATCCTCAGAAACCTGTTTCCTTGAATATTTTGTTAAATATTTAAAACTACTCCAGAAAGACTGGGCCCACTTTTTGTTCATCTGCAAGTTCTTTGCTGCAGCAGAATCGCCATGTGGAGTAAGTGTTCACGATCCTGTCCCCTCACCTGCCCATGACACAGGCACCAGCTACAGAGTGCTTCATGCTCCGGCTTCTCCTATTGGAGAAAATGTTTGCCCCTGGCTCCCCTGGGCTTCTGATGGCTCCTCTGAACCCGAGAGCCAGGTCGTGATGCCCAAGAAAACTGACCCAGTGCCAGCTAATGGCACACCTTCCCGAACACCACAGAGTCTGGTAGATTATGACAGCTCCGAAGCTTCTGATGAGGACACCACAAATGAACCTTTAGCAAACAGCAAACAAACATGTTTATGTCAAGAAATGACTGGGGAAATCCAGGGCCTGCCTAGGACTTGTAAGGATCAGAAGGAATGCAGCCTGGAGCCTCAGCCAAGGCCTTTGCTCTCTGCAGGCTCCAGCTCCCCCCTCTCTGCCGACGGTGGGGTTGCTCCAGATGCGACTGTCTGGAAACTGGGATTCTTCCTTCGTACAGTGAGATGCCTTGAGGAGCTACAGGGTGCTATTTACCGTTTGCAGGAGAAAAATCTCTTCCCATATAACCCAGCAGCACTTCTGAAGTTGTTGAAAGGCGTGGAGGTCAAGTGTGATAATGTGTGAGCCCTGGGTAATACTGCAACAGTTGTCCTCCGGCTCCTTTTCCTTTATCTCGGTTGCCTGTTTAAGATAAACAAAAAAAAACAAAAATGAGTTTCTGAGTCTTTGCCTTATGGAGCAGCCTAATGTCTGAGAAAGGTATATCCTGTGGCAGGTCCGCTGGCCCAGCCGTGCTACAGCTGAAAGTTTATGCTAAATGGGGCTACGTGGAATTTGCCATGACAAATGATTGCATGTTCTGTAGTCTAAACTAAGTAAGATCTATCTTCTGAGCTCAAGGGGCCAGAAGCTTAAAATCAAGATGTGCAATGATAATGTCCTGGGACACTACACATCCTACACACAAGCCATTTCTGCACGCTGTGCACCATTTTGCTACAAGTTATTTTCTCTATTGTTTTGAGCATAGCTTTCCAGATAGAGTAACGTTGTCTTGTTGTAGTTTTGATTTGCCTTGCCCTGATTCCAGACATCTAATATTCATCCTTGTGAGTTGTTTGCCTGTCCAAAGAGCCAGTTTCAGGTTGAGGAAGAAACTCTATCTTAAGGCAAAAAAGCCAAGAGTGATGGAGAACACTGCCAGACATCCTGCTCTGCCTCCACATGCTTGCACACACACACACACACACACACACACACACACACACAAACATACATACACACACACACACACACACACAAACATACATACACACACACACACACACACAAACATACACACACACAAACATACATACACACACACACACAAACATACACACACACACAAACATACACACACACACACACAAACACACACACACAAACATACACACACACACACAAACATACACACACACACACACACACACAAACATACACACACACACACAAACATACACACACACACACACACAAGACACCGACATGGGAGTGTCTATAGTAATCAAAACACCTTGACACTTATTCAGAGAGAAAAGTTAATATTAGAAACCGGAAGGGTAGTGGTCAAATAGAAGTGTGAATGTAAGGCTAGTTGGTGGTATGTATGGAATTTTTAAGAACAGGCCTTGCAATGTCGAGGAAAGCTGTGTGGTGCGGGGCTTGGCGCCCATTCCCCATTCTTTTTATCTTTGCCGTCTGTTTGTTCTCAGGCTCCTGTGTACAGCCTTCTTGCCTCAGCTTCTCTGGGAGCTGGGGCTACAGACAAGTATGCTTAGCCCTTTCATAATTAGTAAAGCATATCAAAGAATGTAATTAAGTATTATACATGTGGGACTGAGAGATGACTCCGTGATAAGAGTACTGGCTCCTCTGGCAGAGGACCTGGGTTCGAATTCCAGCATCCACATGGCAGCTCACTACTGTCTGTAACTCCAATTTCAGGGGAGTTGACACTCATCCAGATATTCATGCAGGTAAAACACTAATGTACTGTCATAAAAATAAGTACAATTTTAAAAGAATGATTATACATTGTAAAAGACAAGACTAGACGTATTTCAGTGGAATTTGACAGACGTATTAAAGAATGCATTGTATCCATGTTGTGGACATGAAACTTTTCCACCAAAAAACAGAAAGAATTGACTGGACCTCATTTTGTTTAAGAAAAGTATTGGGGCAAGAGCAATAGACATTTACATCCTTGCGTACTCATACATACATGTGATTACCTTTTGGTATCCAAAGGCATGACTTCCAAGACCCGCTGCTGCCCCTATCATGAAGCCAAAATCCATTAACAGTCCCTTTGTAAAGCAGCATGCTATCTTCGTACAACCTACATACATCCACCTAGATTCACTTACACTTTACATCCCAACCATAGCCTTTCCCTCCTCTCCTCCCAGTCACACCTTAAAAGTCCCTCCGCCAGTGCTCCCTCACCTTCTCCTCAGGGAAGGGAGTCTCCCTGGGTACCACTACAGCCTGGGGCATCTAATCCCAGCAGAACTAGGCACATCCTCTCCCACTGAGGCCCAACCAGGCAGTCCAATTAGGGGAAGGGAATCCAATGGTAGGAAACAGACTGAGCCCCAAAGGGACCCACATGAAAACCAAGCTGCACACTTGCTACAGATGTGTAGGGGGCCTAGGTCCAGCCCCTGAGAGCTTGCTGTGTCCTTGGCTCCATAACTCCCATAGTCCCAGGTTAGTTGACTCTAAGTCTTATGGTGTCCTTGGCCCCTCTGACTTGCTCACTTCTATCTCTAACTCTTCCACAAGAGACCCTGGTCTCTACCTAATGATTGGCTATGGGTCTCAGCATCTGCCTCCCTCCATTGCAGGATGAAGCCTCTCTGGAGACAGTTATGCTAGGTTTCTGTCTGCAAACATAGCAGGATATCATTAATAGTGCCAGGGGTTATCTCTTTTACCTGAAATGGGTCTGTCTCTCCTCCATCTTTATCCCTGCACATCTTGTAAGCAGGACAGATTTTGTGTTGAAGATTTTGTGGGTGGATTGACATCCCCCCTCCCTCCTCTGGATGTCCTGCCTGGCTACAGGAGGTGGCCACATCATTCTATACCGTCCTCTGGTAGGAATGCCAGCTAGGGTCATCCCATAGGCTCCAGTATTCTCCCTTGTCCCAGGCCTTCAACTACTCACTAGAGATGCACTCCATTTCTTAATTCCATCCTTCTCCAGCCCCCCACTTCTTCCCACACCTGGTCGACATGCTTGTTTCCCTCCTCAGCCCCTCTCCTACCCAGTTTCCTCTTTCCTTCTACCTCCAACTGCTATTTAATTCCCCTTCTGAGTGAGATTTGCACATCCTCACTTGGAACCTACTTTATTACCCAGTATCTCTCGGTCTGTGAATTGAAGCATGGTTATTCTTTACTTTATGTCTTGTGTCTAATTATAAATGAGTGTATATCATATGTCTTTTCTAGCTCTGGGGAACCTCACTCAGGATGATATTCTCAAGTTTTATCCATTTGCCTGAAATTTCATATTTTTGTTTTTAATAGCTGAATAGTATTTCATTGTGTAAATATAACACATTTTCTTTATTTTTCAGGTGAGGGACATTTAGGTTGTTTCCAGTTTCTGACTATTATGAATAAAGCTGTTATGAGAATAGTTGAGCAAGTGTCCTTGTGGTATAGTGGGGGCATCTTTGGGGTATAATTGGATCTTTAGGTAGAACTATTTCTGGTTTTCTTAGAAAGTGCCAAAGTGATTTCTAAAGTGGCTGTACAAGTTTGCACTCCCACCAGTAATAGGGGAGTGATCCCCTTGCTCACCAGAATGTGCTATCATTTGAGTTTTTGATCTTAACCATTCTGATTGGTATAAGGTGGAATCTCAGGGTCATTTTGATTTACATTTCCCTGATAACTGAGGACACTGAACATTTCAATGCTTCTTGGCCATTCAAGATTCTTCTGTTGATGATTCTGTTTAGCCCTGTACCCCACCTTTAAATTGGGTTATTTGGTTTGCTGATATCTAATTTCTTGAGCTCTTTATATATTGTAGAAATTAGCCCTTTATTGCATGTAGAGTTGGTGACTATCTTTTCCCAGTCTGTAGTCTGACATTTCCTTCTATTGACAGTGTTCTTTGCCTTATAGAAGCTTTTCAGTTTCATGAGGTCCCATTTATCAGTTGTTGATTTTAGAGACTGAGCCATTTGTGTTCTGTTAAGAAGTTGTTTCCTATACCAATGCATTTAAGGTTATTCCCCACTTTCTCTTCTGTTAGATATATGTATTCAGTATTACGTGGAGTCTTTAAATATGGATCTATTTGTGTTCTTCTACATGCTAACATCCAGTTAGACCAGCACCATTTGTTGAAGATGCTTTCTTTTTTCCATTGTCTGGTTTGGCTTCTTTGTAAAAAAAAAAAAAAATCAAGTGTTTGGAGGTGTGTGGGTTTATTTCAGGGTCTTTGATTCTATTCCATTGGTCAACCTATCTGTTTCTATACCAGTGCCATACAGTTTTTATTACTGTTGCTCTGTAGAGTAACTTGAGTTTAGGAAAGGTGATACCTCCAGAAATTCTTTGATTATTCGGGATTGTTTTAGCTACCCTGAGTTTTTTTATTTTTACTTTTTTCCACATGTGAAGTAGAGAATTGCACTTTCAATGTCTGTAAAGTCTGTGTTGGAATTTTGATGGGAATAGCATTGAATCTCTAAATTGCTTTTAGTAAGATGGTAGGATTCACTGTGTTACTCCTACTGGTCTGAGACGTGAGATCTTTCCATTATCTGATATCTTTCTCTTTTTCTTTCTTAAGGGACTTAAAGTACTTTTCATACGGGTCTTTCCCATTTTTTTTTTCTGGATGACCTGTCCATTGGTGATAGTGGAGTTTTGAAGTCTCACACTATTAATATGTGGGGTTCAATGTGCAATTTAAACCTTAGAAATGTTTCTTGCCAAGGACCAGCCTCAGCTTGGAGAGGGGTTCTGAGGAAGGGGTGTTCAGGAGTAGTGACTAGAAATCAAGTCTTGGGTACAAGCTGACAGCCTGTGTTCTTGAGACAGCTTTCTCTACAGATCTTCAGACAGCTCAGCTTCCACAGATCAAAGCCCAGCCTTTTATTTACATATCAGTTCAATAGTTTACCCCAGGTTCCCTTTTGATTATCCCACCAATCAACATTTTTTGACCCTAGCCTCTTGACTCCTAGGAAAAGACAAGCACATTTTTTAAACATAAATGAATTCAGAGATCTGTCTGCCTCTGTAAGCACAGACAGCACGTTAACTGTGTGAGATCCTGATCTGAAATTACCATTCCCACCATTCCTAGGCTTGTACCTAAATTGCCTGTATCCCAGGTGGACCTGGAGCTCACTTGTCTGCCTGCATTTGTAAGCACAAACAATAAACTTAACTTGGTGGGATCTTGCCCTTCAATCACCACTTCCCAAATCTCTTTATCTCCTTTCTTAATGCCTTTCTGACAAGCTGGCTCATTAGTGCAGCTTGTCTCTGTCCTTTTAGGTTCATGAAGCCCCTCATACAATTCATATTGTATCCTTATGTTTGCATAGTCGAGAAACCCTGTAAAGGATAGCTCTTACACTGATTTATGTATTCTGGAACTCATGTTTTCAGAGTTCTTTCCCACAACCTTAAGGGCTGTTCTGAAAGAAAGTCACCATGTTTACCATTTTGCTGAGGACCTAGATACACCTTTGACTCCCAGACTTATGCCGTCTCTGATTATCATAGAGTCATTAACCATGCCAGGGAGGACACTCTTTTCCTCTTGACCTTGGTGAGGAGACTATTTCCTGATGGAGAAACAAAGTTTTATATATGTATATGTATTGTGTGTGTGTATGTAAGTATGTATATATGTATGTATGTAGACAAGCCTCATGCCCAGCAACCATCAACACTAATGGAGGCCCATACCCTGCTGACTGTGTTCTAGGAGCAGAAACTGTGTCACACTGTCCCTTCTGTGACCATGCAGGACTCAACAATTTCTTTGACATTTGTGGGTGCCCTTGTGTTTGGGGCAAAAATGTTCAGAATTGACATGTCATCTTGGTGAATTCTTTTCTTTAATAAGTATGAAGTGTCCCCATGTATTTTTATTAATTTTTTAGATTTAACATTTTCTTTGACTGATACACCAATTTCTTCTATTGTATCTTCTATGCCTGACATTCTCTCTTCCGTCTCTTCTATTCTGTTGGTGATGATTGTGTCTGTTGTTCCTGTTGTCTTCTCTAGGTTTTCCATCTCCAGGACTTTATTTTTTTATTTTATTTTATGCTGTCTTTATTGCTTCCATTTCTATTTTCAGGTCTTGAACCATTTTATTTCTTTTCTTTACCTGTTTAATTGTATTTTCCTGTATTCAAGAAATGTATTTATTTTCTCTTTATATGTATCTATCATCTTTATAAGATTGGATTTAAGATCATTTTCTTGTTCTTTGGTTGTTTTAGGATATTTAGGGCTTGCTGTAGTAGGATAGCTGTGCTCTGAAGATGTCATATTGTCCTGACTTTTGTTGATTTTATTTTTATGCCTTTAGCCATCTGGTTGCCCCTGGATGTTCCTTATGTAACAGGTATTGGGAGGGGGACCTAACCTTGGTGTTCCTTGTACAACAGGCCTCTGGTGGGTGTCCTTGTGCTGAACAATGGAACTCAGGGGCTGGTGCAAGTCTCTCAGCAGTTGGGTGTGCCCCTGGGGACACTTTAGGTAGTGGATTGTGGGGGGAAGGCAGGCATGGAGGTGGCAGAACAATGGGGAGGGGAACAGCATACTGCTCAGTGCCACTGGGGGTGTCCTAGAGAATGCATCAGGCAGAGTAATTGGTAGAGAGAAGGAATCCAAACTGTGTGCTTCCTGATCAGCTGGTCAGATGAAAATGGGCAGAGAGGTGGCCAGATATGTTAACCTTTTATAATATTCATGGGGCTAGATGGTGGCTCAGTGGGTAAAGTTATTTCCTATCAGGAAATTATATAAGTTCACTGAGAAGGTTGTCTTTTCCATCCCCAAACCAAGAGTCTTTATCTCAAAATGTCTTTTTCTGAAGATGGGGGGGCTGCCCTAATTCTCTGACAGAGAGGGCAAAACAGCCCAGGAATGGAAACAACCAGAAGGTGAACCATTTCCAACAGAGATTACTATTCTGTCTCCCATGGTATAAAAGTACCTGTAGTGGGAAAGAAAAGTCCAAAGTTAGGACATTGGAATGAAGGCCTAGTGGGGAGCTCCAGGTCACTGCCCCAGTTTCCCGGCCTCTGGTGGATGTTTTGAGTCCCAGATTTGCTGATGGCATCTGCGCTGTTATTTGCTTCTTCACTTGGAAGCTTCACGGAAGGAGACATTCTGCCTGGACTCTCAGTCAGGAACTGTGGCTCATGCTCAGCTTCCCCGGCCATTTCTCCTGGATATTGATGGGCCCTGATTTGATGGCGTTACCATTTGTTTGCTCTCTCAGTTGGGCAATTTGGTGGTTTGGGCTGGATGTTTCAGGTGTTTGATTATTGTTTTGCTATGTGCTGCACCTCTCTGTCTGCGAATCACTGTTTATTCTTTTGCTCACTCTACACTTAACTCATTCAAAACCTAAAGCATGGCTACTAGAGGTTATTCTCTGGACCATGCAGAACAAATAAGTATATTGTTTCTGCTGCATTTTCCCAACACTGGAAGTATATTCTTATTTGTTTTTAAAATACCAAGTAGCCACACTAAAGCTGTTTTTAGTAACAATTGTGGTGGTGCCTCATAATTATCTAGCACACCTCGCATGCTAGATTGATTAGCTTGATAAGTAAATACTGGTCACACAACAAAGCATGGAGTCCCAGCCTCATTATGCACTCAGATGCTTGCCCTTCATGTTTTTCTGGCAAAGGCCTCTTGGATTTCTGGTCTGGGAAGCTGTTCCACTTGGTTCTGGACCATTAACTCTGAGTGGCCCTGTGTTCTCTGCACTTGACCTGTTCCCTGGAGTAGCATCTGTCACAGAGTACGTGAGTCAGCAGTCTTCCCATTTGTCAAGTTCTTTATACATTGAATAGCACTGCCACTTCATAGATACCGCAGACAAGGGGGGATTCCTCTCCAGGAGCTGGAGAATGGGGAAACAGATGTGTAGACAATCAGACATGGAGCTTATGTGCAGTCTCCAGATGTCTCCTCCTATTCAAGGTGCTCTTCAGCTCCCAGATGTGATGGTAGGTGGTAGGCACCATAACAGGACCTTACAAGATGAAGTCATTTGCGAGATCACCAGCTGGAAACGTGGCTGGCCGAGCAAAATACAGGATTCTAGGCTCAACATCCTCTCATGAGCCTCACTGTGATTGTTTCCTATCATGGGGACACAGGGTCATGGATGTAGGTAAAAATGAACATTGTTGCAGCTGTGACTATGAGGAGTGGTGTCATAACGTCTAAAAGGTGCATTCAGGTCAGATGGACAAGTATGCTGAGCTGAGGAATTTGAATGGTTTCTCTAAGTAGTGGAAAGCTGACAAGGCTTGTAACTAAATGCAAATAAATTCTGAGGTGGTCACTCCATGAATCTCAGACCCTGTCGCACCCAGCGCTAGCAGAGTGGAGGTTAGGTTCCAGAGGAAGTATCTTTGAACTAGAGGATACCACTTGCCACAGCTGCTGCTGCCATGGCTACTGCCGCTGCCACTGCTGGGCTGGTGGTGACAGTGATGACGAAAATGACTTAAATGAAGAACGAGTCCCTTGAGGAAAATGATGAGCTACGTTTTCACCTAGTGCTTTTCAGCACTGCTGTCAGCACAAGATGGTGGCCAGCACACAGAAAACCTCTGCTGCAAATCAGAAGGCTATCAGTAGAGCAAGGTCTAGGAGCTGTTTAGGTGCAGATGTGACAGATGTGAAGATACACTGACCCTGAGGACAGAGACAGGAGGGAAAGGGGTGCTGAGTAGAAGGAAAGTGAAAAAGAAACAAGGAAATGCAAGGTAGGGACAAGAGCCTAGGCAGGGCTTCGAGGAGGAAACTGCACTTGGCGTTCAGGGTGTGGGGTAAGCAGCCTTGAGAAGAGGCTAGCTGCTAGATACTTGGATCACTAAGGCACTGTCGGGATACTGGAGTCATGGCTCAGTAAACTGCTTGCCATTCGAGCATGAGAACCTGAGCCCAGTTCCCAGCACTCTCAGAAAATGTAGGCACAGTGGTTCAAGCCTGTAACCCAGTGCTCGGGAGACAGAGGCAGGAGGATCCCTGGGACTTACTCTCCAGCCAGTCTAGCTGAATAGGTGAGCTCCAGCTTCATTGAGAGCACAGGTCTCCAGAAAATGTGGTGGGCCCTCTGACAAGAATGATGTCTGAGGCTGACCTCTGTCCTTTACACATGCATACACACGAACACCTGTGAGCTCAAGCACACATATACACACAATACATGAAAGTTCTTGGTTTAATGTTCACTAGGATGAAGAGCTCACACAATGCCCTCCCTGAGGATCTATAGTCATCGGTTTCTGGAAGAGGGAAAGACATTTTTTTCAGTGATGTAGCCACTGATAAGTTCTATGCTCACATTCCTTGGTCACATACATGCACACACATGTAAAAGAAGGCATGGAACTAAAAGCAGGACTAAAGGGGAGAGGAAGGGTGTGTGGGGAAACAGGGCTGGGAAAACAAGGTTGAAACTTAATTTAAAAATTATTTAAGGTTATCAGTGCATTTGGAGAAGCCAGTTTAGTCAGACCCAAGAATACAGGGAAAGGGAGAGAACAGACTACACCAGAACAACATTTTTCAACCTATTTGAGTTATCTGGGTCATCTGAATAATGGGATTGTGGGTGGCAACCTTGGTATAAGAGGCTCGAAGCATGCCTTCCAATCAGAAACAGTTGAACTCCGTCCTTGAAAGGGGCATTCCAGTCCACTGACATCACCCTGACTTTACCTGCCACCCATCTTCCCACCTCTTCCTCTGGCATGCAGGGCCCTTGTCCACACTGTGTTACAGGACCTAGCAGGTCTCCAGTTGGCAGACCGGAGAGGCACGTGTATCTGGAAATGTAACCTACTACGTATTGAGCTGGGCTCATTCCCAACATGCAAAGCTGCTTTGCTGTGCTGAAATAGCCATGCATAAACTGTAGCTTTAAAAAAAAAGTCTTTTCAAAACCCTATTGTCATAATATTTAATGTTCTGATTATTCTTGGGCTGATGGAGGTGAACTCAGACCAAGCTTTTTATGGTTAAAGCCTTGTATCCTCCCAGGGTGCAGTTGATGTTGAGCTGTACGAAGTCATTGAACTTAACTGTTGCCCAGTTTCTATGTGGGGTGAAATGATTGCCTATGTTTCTCCTTCTCAGGAATTTAGCTTTGCTTTCAAACACTGGATCTCTCGTATTTAAACAGAAGTATTAAAAACAGGGTGTGCTCTGTCCTTGGTTTCCTTTACCTCTTGAAAAGCTCAGGTTTTCTTTTATCTTTATTGGGGTGTGGGTGTGTGTGTGTGTGTGTGTGTGTGTGTGTGTGTGTGTGTGTGTGTGTGGGTGTGTGTGTGTGTGTGTGTGTATCATGTAAGTGCTGTGTCCCAGAGACCTGAAGAAAGCATCAGATCTCTTGGAGCTGGATATACTGAATCTTGTGAACCACCGTGGATTCTGAGCTACCCAGCATGGCTGCCGACAACTGAACCCCGGCCTCTTGTAAGAGCAGTGCATGCTCTTTGTCCTTGAGTTATTCCTGGGCTCAGTATTTAAGCTAAGGTCTGCTTAATCACTGAAGTGGCAGGGTTCTAAGCATAAGTCACATGAATTAGGTAAGAATGCCTATAGGCTTGCCTGTGTCTTATCCTTTTTGGTTGGTTTAGGTTTTTTGCTTTTTTATTTTTCAAACAAGACCTCGCCTCACTGTTTAGCTAGGCTGGCCTCAAGCTCACTGTCTTCCCATCGGAGACTCCTCAGTGCTAGGATTACAGGCATGTATCACCAAGTAGAACAAATATTTGTCATAAGTATATATGCATGTATGTATGTAGTATGTATGTATGTATGCATGTATATATATATATATATATATGTATATATATATATATATATATATATATATATATATATATATATATATATATATCTGTCTGTCTGTCTGTCTATCTGCAGTGTTGGAGTAGTTGTGTGTTGAAATGTTTTAATCTCTTTTGAAGCCCAGCACATTTGTGATTGCTAGCAATATATTTTTAAAAATAACCAATAAATTACAAGAAAGGGCAAGTTTCTCTATCTCTAAGTCATTGGATATTTTTGTTTGTTATTGCATGTAATAAAAATCAACCCATGCTATCTCCAGCTACTCTCCTGCCTTGGTGGTCTCCCTGCTCCCATGGCTAACCCCCTGCAGCATCTGCCCAACTTCCCTGCTTGCTGCAGAACCTGCTTACATTCCCAGTCTCCTAAACCCCTGCAGCTGGCTGCTGCCAATCAAATCAGCAATTCCAAATTTCTGCTGCTAGCTGGGGGTGCACCCTCACAAACCCATGCTCCTCTTTCCTTTCCCTGGAGCTCAGTTGAATCGCTACAAACTGGAAAACACCAGACAATCTTAGTTTAGAATCAACAGATAAAGATAACACAACCGCTGGGTGTGGTGGAATCTAGCATCCTAAATTCACCAACTGTTCTATGTTAGAAATTTTCCGGTGGCAGCCCTTGGTGGATTCCGAAGCCAGAACTATCAGTCCTCGGCCTACATCTTCTCCCGCTCTCCCTCTTCCTCTCTGGGACCTAGAAGGCCTGGCTCCTCCTTGCCCAGTGATTGGCTTCTTGTTGTCTTTATTATTTAATCAATTAGGGGAAAATTCAGTTACAGTTTGTTTAATTGCTTGTGTAATCAGAATAATGCTTATATAAAAATTCTTCATAATTTTATTCATTTTGCTACTTTTCTAAATAATAAAAATAAAGTTTTCTTAGTAGGTTACCAGCAGGTTGACTCATTTCTGCTGCCAAGCAGTGGTCTTTACTTGTTATGTGACATGCATTATTTTTTTTCTTGGGATGGTCATACTAGCTATTGAGCCCCAGGGTTTGTACCTTGCAGACAAGTGCTCCCTCCTATGTCTCACTTTTATATGTGCCATGGATGATGTGCTGTGTATACGGAGAGGAAATGAGCAATGAGCTGGAACAAAACCAGTCCACAACAGCGTCTTCCCCCCCCCCCATCAGTGACTTTTTGTACAGAGTGGTAATTAAGTCAGGGGAAGTATGGAAGTGGTCACAAATAGCCCAAGTCTCTGAAGAGTCTGTGTGAGCCAAAGAATCTACCTTTGGTTTTAGGTTAGGAAACAGATCTGAAAAGAGTACTGAGTTCCTGGATGGGTTGCCAGGATTCCTTGTCCAAAGCAAACACATGATATTGCTTGTTTCAGTCTTTGATAGTATATGCTATGGTGACCAAGGGCTGCCTCCAAAGACAGTGATGCGTCATAACAAATGTTCCAGATGTGTAGGATGACACGCCTACTGTGGGTGACTGGCTTCGTAAGCACACCAGCATGCCATAGTGACATGCAAGGCAGGTGGTTCTGGAAACACAGCCTGACGTAATGGATGGATCCAGGCTGTGCCACTTGGGTTGTGAATCATCTTCGCAGTTTGGGTTTGGGGTGTTTTGGGGTGAGGGTGGTGGAGGTGCAGGACACTGTGATATCTATAGAAGGTCTTGAGATAATCCAGGGTACGGCTTTAATTCTGCAATGTGTTGTATCAAGTTATCTTCTTCAGAGGTGCTTTTCCGGTGTTGTTTCTGAACATCCCTGTCCTTAACCAACGAGAAGAAAGAGAGCAGCCTCTTCTGGGTATTTTCAGTTCACTGTGCCTGTCAGCTTCCTAATTTCTTGTCCTTGAAATTCATATTGTCCCAAGGTCATGTCTAAACCAGATTCTCTTTTGAGGTAGGCTTGCCTCGAATCACTGTGTCTCCACCTTCTTGATGCTGTGACCCTTTAACACAGTTTCTCACATGGTTGCCGCCCCCCCCCCCAGCCATACAGTTGTTTTAATTTCTACTTGATTATTGTAATTCTCCTACTGTTATGAAGCATAATGTAAATGATACACGACCCTTGCAAAAAATGTTGTTGGGTCTGGGGTCGCGACCCAAAGATTGAGAACCCCTGCCGTATGTGCTGTCCTCTTTTTGTGATTCATGTCAAAGTTTGTTCATTCTTTTAGCCTCTCAACGTTTTTGGCCTTTGGGGTTTTGTTTTGTTTTGTTTTTGTTTTTGTTTTGTTTTTTAATTTATGGGGCTTTGTTGTTGTTGTTGTTGTTGTTGTTGGTTTTTTTTTTTTTTTTTTTTTTTTTGGTTTTTGGTTTAGTTCGGTTAGGTCCAGTTTGGTTCGGCTTGGGTTGGATTGGTTTGGTTGGGTTTGGGTTTGGGTTTGGGTTTGGGTGGGGTTTGGATTTAGGGGTTTGGGTTGAGTTTGGTTGGATTTGGGTTGTTTGGGTTGGGTTTGGGTTGTTTGGGTTTGGGTAGGGTTTGGATTTAGGGGTTTAGGTTGAGTTTGGTTGGGTTTGGGTTGTTTGGGTTTGGGTTTGTGTGGGGTTTGGGTTTGGTTGGGTTTCGGTTTGGGTGGGGTTTGGATTTAGGGGTTTGGGTTGGGTTTGGTTGGGTTTGGGTTGCTTGGGTTTGGGTTGGGTTGGGGTTGTTTGGGTTTGGGTTGGGTTTGGGCTGGGTTTGGGTTGGGGTTGTTTGGCCTTATCCTGTTGCTTTGAGTTAGTCTGACTGGAGTGAGACAAAATCAAATTATTGTTTATAGACTGTGTTTCTGCTTTTTAATCCTCAGGATTATCACACCCCAACATCCCCCTTTTAAAATAATTCTCCTCTTTGATCTTTCTCCCATGTGCTTTGGAAGCTATCTGGATTCCCTCCCTCATTCCTTAGTTTGCTCTTCAGTGTCAACCCATGGTTATTTGGTCATCTCCCATGTCTAGCTGTTGTCCCCTCCAAAGCACTAATCTAACAGTTTTGGAGGCAGGATTCTCATACTCCAGGCTGACCTCAAACTCACTACGTACTTAATGATGACCTTAAACTTTCTGATCTTCCAACTCTCACCTACGAAACACTGGGATTCCAGGCATGCACTTATACACCCCATTTGATTTAGAGTTGAGGATGGAAGCCAGGACTTCATGCCCACAGACAAGCATTCTGCCAACTGTGCTACATCCCCGTCTCAGCTTGTTTAAATCTATAATTTTTCTAGTCATGTCTGTCCTGTTACGAAGGTTCGTGTCTCCCCTTAAGCTCCATTTAATGCCCTGTTTTTATTTCATGGGGAACTAAAGATTATATTCAGTAAGACCTCATAATTGGTTGCTTATTAACAATAACAGAAAGCAGATTGTGTGTGTATGTGTGTGTCCTCTTAATATCAAAACTAGCAATCTTCTGAATGCTAGATTTTACAAGATTTTTTAAAGGCTTTCCAACCATTATTTCATTGAATATTTCAGATGTGTGAGGAATAGCTGTTCTTACTTTACTGAGAAAACTGACATTTTAAACGAACGTTGAAAAGCTGGAGGTCGGTACATTCCAAAGTTAGTTCATGAAGAGTCAGAACTTAAATGTTCTAACCCATGATTTCCGTATGCTTTCCATCTCTTGCATAAATAGCTTGATATATTTTTTATTTTAACCAAATATCCAGAGAAATCTCTCTTTCAATGTAGATGTTTATCATGGCTCCCTTTGGTCCAGTATTTATCTATCCCCATCGCTGTTAACGCAGCCTCAGAACCAGAAATTTCCGGGTTTGTCAGGTCAAAGAGTACATGAATGCTTATGGAATTATTTTCGAATGCTTTCCCTTCCTCTCTTCACCAACTTGTCAGAAGACGACAGACAACATTTGTCCTCTGGGGGGAAAAATTACTTCACGGCATTAGGTTAAACCCAGCCTCATTCCCTTCGGCGTAAGTGCTTCTACTCCTCTGAAACGCTCCTGCTGCCTCTTGTGCCCTTTTCAGGTGCCCGTTGGGATGAGCACAGTTCAAGGGAAAGTAACCGACATCAGGAAACACACAGCAAGCTGTTTCCTTTAAGCTCAGCACAGATACTCCGCTTCGTGGGCCTTCCCAGAATGCATCGCTGCAGAGCCTGCCTAGCAGCTTCTCAAGGTACTGGAGAGAGGAGAGAAGAGCGAAGTGATAAACGCAGGTGAGGTGTCCCGGCAGGGACCACCCACAGGTCATCTCATCCCTTTTTGTGTAGCTCAGACCCACACAGGACTGGGCCTTTCCAGATCCCATACCTGAGTAGGCCAAAGCTTGGGTCCTGGTTCCCTAGAATCCCATAAGCCCTTGAGGCCCATACTGGCCATGCAGGTTTCTGTCCCTTCATAGGCCAAGATGGGGTTCCTGTCTCATAAAGGCCTACTTGACCTCGGGCCCATGATAGTTATATAGATTCCTGACCCCCACGTATGCCAAAATTGTGTCCTTATCCCTTAGAGGCCCAGGGATTTGGTCCTGTGTCCATGCTGGCCCGGAAGTACCCGTGTTCCCCACTCAGAAGCTATACTCCAGTCCCAGGCCCCAAGAGTGGGGAGAGTCTGGCCTCCCTGCTTGTATAGGCACCACACACTCAGCCTCTCAAGAGTCCATTAGAGGCATCTCGGGCTAGGGGGTTTGCTTCTTTGCCTGCGCCCTGCCTTGACTTTTGTAATGTGAAACATTCTGGAGTTGTTTGTCTGCACCTCAGTCAGTAGATCTAACCCAGCTTTCTTCTGAGTACTAAGACAGAGAATTTAACAGGAAGCCTTGTGGCTGAATGTTGGTGGAGTAGATTCAGATTTGCCTTCACATGTGGTCAATGTCTTTGTACTTCTAGGAAGCCCTGGTTTCCTCAGTCTATATCTTCCCTGTGCCACTGCTCCACATATCGCCCCCCCCAAGATGCCCATTTCATTTAAAATGTCATAAGACCTAGTGTGTTCCAGAGATATACCACAGTTCCGGATGCTTGTACCTTTGAGGTAAGCGAGACACTCACGTCATTGCTGTAGTCCCAGTGTAGAGGCTTAAATCATTCTGATCCTTGCTGCTAGCACAATGTTTTTTTTTTTTTTTTTCGTCTAGCTAGGAAATGGCTTAAGGATGGGAAGGGTGGTTCAGTGGTAGGCCATGGATACAATTCAGGGGGCTTCTTGCCCTCTGCTCTCCAAAATGAAAAATAGCAAAGTGTTTTAAACTCATATGGGATCAGGGCCAAAAAGTTAGGAGGCCTATGGAATTGTAGAAACGGCAAATTAGGCCGCTGTGATCACCTCTCATCAACAATGGGTAAGAAAATCAACCTAGTATGTTTAAACCTTCTTAAAATTTAAAAATTAAGGTATCTAGAATTACCATTTTTTTAGAGTCAGATAGATTACCTATGCAGAAAGTGTCTTTGGGGTAGTAATAATCTGCCATGTTGACATAATTGGTACTGTTCAATGGTCTGTCACAACCAACCCCATGCTTTACACTGGATTGTTGTTGTGTTGGCATGCATATGTTTGGCTATCTGACCCATTACCATCAGTGCAGAACATTTCTGACATGAAAGGAATGGCTGAGCTGCTCGGATGTGTGAGTCACTGGCTGCTTGGCAACTGGAAGCTGTAAGCCATCTTCTTACTAAGGAGGAAAGAGTAACCTATATACTGCCTCTGTGTGCTCCGCTTCCTCCTCACTGATTCCCAGAAAGGACATTCAGCACTACAGGAAATTTCTGGCTTTCTAGCTATTACTTTCTCTGGAAGCTTTGAGGCTAAAGGGATTTCATTAGTGACCATCTAGAGTCTTTTGTTTGATTTGGT
Organism: Micromys minutus; assembly: GCF_963924665.1. Classification (NCBI taxonomy): domain Eukaryota; kingdom Metazoa; phylum Chordata; class Mammalia; order Rodentia; family Muridae; genus Micromys; species Micromys minutus. The sequence continues at coordinate 68,261,661 of NC_137972.1, forward strand.
TTGGTTTAGATTGAACTCGGGGCCCTGCACATGTTAAGCTGGGCTCACTGAGTGACCCACACTGCCCATGAATACAAGATTTTCCTGCTCATTTCAGTATTGATGAAAAAAATTGACTCTAATTTTAACTAAAATTTACAGTACCTTAAAGGTTATTGCTATAATTATTTTATTTTTTTATAATTGAACAACTTTATTAAAAAAAAACAAAGATAAATGTACAGATTTTAAGCATTTTTGCATAAAAGTATAGGAATATATTTTTGTCAGTACTTGGTTTCTTTAAAGGTTTGATAGTATGCATTAAGATCTTACTAGTTACAATGAGCATAAAGTACATGTAAAACAAGATGTAACCTGAATTAGTCAAAGTTTTCTTGGTGTGTAAAGATTAAGCATAATGTTTTTTCATTTGCTTTTTTTTTCTCTTGAACTTCATATAGTCTGTGAGTTGTTTCTGGGGTGCTCAGAGCTTTCTGGGGTTAGTATCCAATTATCAGTGACTACATATTATGTCTCTTCTTTTGTGACTGGGTTATCTCACTCAGGATGATATTCTCTAGATGCAGCCATTTTCTTAAGAATTTCATAAAGTCATTGTTTCTGATAGCTGAGTAGTATTCCATTGTGTAAATATACCACAAGTTTTATATCCATTCATCTACTGAAGGACATCTGGGTTCTTTCCAGCTTCTGGCTATTATAAATAGAGCTGCTATGAACATTGTGGTGCATGTGTCTTTGTTGTCTGTTGGAGCTTCTCTGGGGTATATGACCAGAAGTGGAATAACTGGGTCTTCAGGTAGTACTATGTCCAATTTTCTGAGGAATCACCAGACTAATTTCCAGAGTGGTTGTACCAGTTTACAACCCCACTAACAGTGGAGAAGTGTTCCTCTTTCTCTGCATCCTCGCAGCATCTGAGGTCATCTCAATTTTTGATCTTAGCCATTCTGACTGGTGTGAGGTGGAATCTCAGGGTTGTTTTGATTTGCATTTCCCTGATGGCTAATGGTGTTGAGCACTTCCTTAGATGCTTCTCAGCCATTCGATATTCCTCAATTGAGAACTTTTTGTTTAGCTCTGTACCCCATTTTTTAATAGGGTTGTTTGATTCTCTGGTGTCTAGCTTCTTGAGTTATTTGTATACCTTGGATGTTAGGCCTCTATCTGATGTGGGGTTGGTAAAGATCTTTTCTCACTCTGCTGGCTGCTGTTTTGTTTTCTTGCCAGTGTCCTTAGCCTTACAAAAACTTTGCAATCTCATTAAGTCCCATTTGTCAATCTTTGACCTTAGAGCATGAGCCATTGGTGTTCTGTTCAGGAAATTTTCTCCTATGTGTATGTGTTCAAAGGTTTTCCCTACTTTCTCTTCTAATAGTTTCAGTATACCTGGTTTAATGTGGAGATCTTTGATCCACTTGCACTTGAGCTTTGTACAAGGAGATAAGAAAGGGTCTATTTTTATTTTTCTGCTGAGTGCCAGTTGGACCAACACCTTTTGTTTAAGAGGCTGTCCTTTTTCCATTGAATGTTTACAGCTCCTTTGTCAAAAATCAAGTGACCATATATGTGAGGGCTCATTTCTGGATCTTCTATTCTATTCCATTGATCCAAGTGCCTATCTCTGTACCAGTACCATGCAGTTTTTAGCACAATTGCCATGTAATATAGCTTGAGGTCAGGAATAGTGATTCCTGCAGATGTTATCTTGTTGTTGAGGATGGATTTCGCTGTTCTAGGTATTTTGTTATTCCAGATGAAATTGCACATTGATCTTTCCAACCCTATGAATAATTGGGTTGGAATTTTGATGGGGATTGCATTGAATCTGTAGATTGCTTTTGGTAAGATGGCCATTTTTATAATGTTGATCTTTCCAATCCATGCGCATTGGAGATCTTTCCATTTTCTGAGATCTTCCTCAATTTCCTGCTTTAGAGGTTTGAAGTTCTTGTCATACAGGTCCTTCACTTGCTTAGTTAGAGTCACACCAAGGTATTTGATACTGTTTGTGGCTATTGTGAAGGGTATCTTTTCCCTAATTTCTTTCTCCACATGTTTGTCCTTTGAGTAGAGAAAGACTACTGATTTGTTTGAGTTAATTTTATATCTGGCCTCTTTGCTGAACTTGTTTATCAACTGTAGGAGTTCTCTGGTGGAATTTTTGGGGTCACTTAAGTACACTATCATGTCATCTGCAAATAGTGATGTTTTTACTTCTTACTTTCCAATTTGTATCTCTTTGATTTCCTTTTGCTGTCTAAATGCTCCAGCCAGGACTTCCAGTACTATGTTGAAAAGGCATGGGGAGAGTGGGCAGCCTTGTCGAGTCCCTGATTTTAGTGGGATTGCTTCAAGTTTCCCAACATTAAGTTTGGTGTTGGCTGTTGGCTTGCTGTATATTGCTTTTATTATGTTTAGGTATGGGCCTTGGTTTCCTGTTCTTTCCAAGACTTTTAACATGAAGGGGTGTTGAATTTTCTCAAATGCTTTCTCAGCATCTAGTGAGATGACCATGTGGTTTCTTTCCTTTGAGTTTGTTTATATGGTGGATTACATTGATGGATTTCCGTATATTAAACCATCTCTGCATCCCAGGGATGAAGCCTACTTGATCATGGTGAATGATCATTTTGATGTGTTCTTGGATTCAGTTTGCAAGGATTTTGTTGAGTATTTTTGCATCAATGTTCATAAGTGAGATTGGTCTGAAGTTCTCTTTCCTTGTAGGGTCTTTGTGTGGTTTAGGAATGAGGGTTATTGTGGCCTCAGAAAATGAGTTAGGTAGTGTTCTATCTGACTCTATTTTGTGGAATAGTTTGGAAAGTATTGGTATTAGGTCATCAATAAATGTCTGATAAAATTCTGCACTGAACCCATCTGGACCTGGGCTTTTTTTGTTGGGAGGCTTTTGATGACTGCTTCTATTTCTTTAGGTGTTATGGGATTATTTAGATGGTTTACCTGGTCCTGGCTTAACTTTAGTATCTGGTATATCATCCATTTCCTCCAGATTTTCCAGCTTTGTTGAGTATAGGCTTTTGTAGTAGAATCTAATGATTTCTTGAATTTCTTTAGTTTCAGTTATTATGTCTCCACATTCATTTCTGATTTTGTTAATTAGGATACTCTCTCTTTGCCCTCTAGTTAGTTAGTCTGGTTAAGGGTTTATCTATCTTGTTAATTTTCTCAAAGAACCAGCTCTTGGTTTTGTTGATTCTTTGAATGGTTCTTTTTGTTTCTATTTGTCCTATTTCTGCCCTAAGTTTGTTATTTCTTTCTGTCTACTCCTCTTGGGTGTATCTGCTTCCTTTTGTTCTAGCGTTTTCAACTGTGCTGTCAAGTTGTTAGTGTATGCTCTCTCCAGTTTCTTTTTGGAGCACTCAGAGCTATGAGTTTTCCTCTCAGTACTGCTTTTATTACATCTCATTTGTTTGGGTATATTGTGTCTTCGTTTTCATTGAATTCTACAAAATCCTTAATTTCTTTCTTTATTTCTTCTTTGACCCTGCTACAGTTTAATAGAGCATTGTTTACTTTCCATGTGTATATGGGCTTTTTGTTGTCTTTGTTGTTGTTAAAGACCAGCCTTATACCATTGTGATGTGGGAGGATGCATGGGAGTATTTCAATCTTCTTATATTTATTGAGGCTTGTTTTGTGACCAATTATATGGTCAGTTTTGGAGAAGGTACCATGAGGTTCGAGAAGAAGGTGTATTCTTTTGTTTTAGGATGATATGTTCTGTAGATATCTATTAATTCCAATGGGCTCATAACCTCTGCTAGTTTTACTGTGTCCTTGTTCAGTTTCTGTTTCCATGATCTGTCCATTGGTTAAAGTGGGGTATTGAGCTCTCCCACTATTATTGTGTGGGGTGCAATGCATTTTTTGAGCTTTATTAGGGTTTCTTTTATGAATATGGGTGCTCTTGTATTTGGATCATGTATGTTAAGGATTGAGAGTTTCTCCTGACAAATTTCCCCTGTAATGAATAAAAAGTGTCCTTCCTTATCTTTTTTGATAACTTTTGGTTTAAAATCTACTTTATTCGGTATTAGAATGGCCACTCTAGCTTGCTTCTTGAGGCTGTTTGCTTGGAAGTTTTTTTCCCAACCTTTTACTCTGAGATAGTGTCTGTCTTTGTCTCTGAGATGAGTTTCCTCTATGCAGCAAAATGCTGGGTTTTGTTTATGTATCCAGTCTGATAGCCTATATCTTCTTATTGGAGATTTGAGTCCATTTATGTTAACAGATATTAAGGAATAGTGGTTGCTGTTTCCTGCTATTTTTGCTTTTGGAGGTAGAATTGTGCCTGCGTGTCTTTCTTCTTTTGGTTTTCTTGCTTAGGTATTTTCTTGTTTTTACTAGGATGTAGTTTCCCTCCTTTTATTGGGTTTTCCACCTATAATTCATTGTAGTGCTGTGTTTGTGGTCAGATATTATGTAAATTTAGTTTTTTCTTGGAATATCTTGGTCTCTCCATCTATGGTGATTGAGTGTTTTGCTGGGTATAGCAGCTTGGGCTGACACTTCTGTTCTCTTTGGGTCTGCATGATGTCTGTCTAGGATCTTCTAGCTTTCATAGTCTCTGTTGAGAAATTGGGTGTGATTCTGATTGGTCTGCCATTATATGTTACATTACCTTTTTCCCTTACTGCTTTTAGTATTCTTTCTTTGCTTTGGGCACTTGGCATTTTGACTATTATGTGTCGGGAGGAATTTCTTTTCTTGTCCACTCTATTTGGATTTCTGTAGGTTTCTTTTATGCTCATGGTCATCTCATTCTTATGGGTAGGGAAGTTTTCTTCTACGATTTTGTTGAAGATATTTACTGAGCCTCTTAATTGATATTCTTTGCCCTCTTCTATTCCTATTATCCTTAGGTTTGGTCTTCTCATTGTGTCCTGGATCTCCTGGACATTTTGGGTTAGGAGCTTTTTGGTTTTTGCATCTTCTCTGACTGTTTTGTCTATGTTTTCAATGTTGTTTCTGGCCCCTGAGATTCCCTCTTCCATCTCTTGTAGTCTGTTGGAGATGCTTGCATCTGTGACTCCTAATTTCTTTTTTAGGTTTTCTGCCTCTAGGGTTTTTTCTTTAAGTATTTTCTTTATTGTTTCAATTTTCATTTTAAATTCCTTCTTCAATTCCTTCATCTCTTTGGTTCTGTTTTCCTCTAGTTCTTTGAGTTCTTTGAGTGTTTATCTTGTTTTCTCTTTAAAAGCTTCTAATTCTTTATGCTTTTCCTCCAGTTCTTGTTTAAGGATCTCTATCATCATCTTGAAGTAAGATTTTGGATCTGAGTCTTCTTTTTCTGGAGTCTTTGTCATTCCACTGTTTGCTATGATGAGAGAGCTGAGTTCTGGTGTTGCCAGGTTGTCTTGGTTTCCCTGGGGTACGTTCTTTCACTTTCCTTTTGCCATCTTGTTGTCAGTGATTAGTTCTTGCCTTTCCCTTGTACCTGGCCTGTGTCCCTGGATCTCTGCATATTCTTTGTGGCGGATATCCTGAGCGCCTGTTCTGTGCCCAAAGGTTGCCAGCTGGGAACAGATAGCCCAATGCCAGGTTCCTGGTTCCCTGAACCAAGCAGGGTGGGGGGCGTACTTTCCGCAGGCTCGGCAGAGATCTCTCTGCTCCCTGGCTACTGGGAATGCCTTCTCACCAGGCCTGTGTCCCTGGATCTCTGCTTTTCCTGGTCTATAATTATTTTCATATATTATCTTCTTATCGATTAATAGACTGGTTGATAAATTTTGATTTTAAGGATTTTTAAGTAGCTAAAACATTGTACCATATTTCTAGAAGATCATTTCCCAGTGTAGTTATTTTTCCTGCTCAGTGGCTAGTATCCATTGTTGTGTATGTGTCTTATGGACAACTTAACACGGTCAAGCAACCTATATTTACATTTTCCATATGTGCTAGTGTCATAGCTGCTGTGACTGAAATGTATAAATCAGTGAACAGTATAAGTTATTGATCCAAACACTTGATAACATTCACTTTTCATAAACTTTGGTTTCACATCAGGTTTCCTTTAGGGAGGGCTATATTATTTGGCAAGATGGTGTCCTGGGAGCTGGGCCCCATCCATCTAAGAAGAGAGTAGTGAACTTCCATCATGCTAGCCTGTGAACACTTTCCCTCGATGCTCTAAGAGAACAGCTGAGACAGCAGCAAGACCACTCTCCTGAAACCGATTTTCCATACCTGAGGTCTCCATGAAGGGCAACAAGGAGCTCGTCATAACCAGTCAGTTACAGAGAGTTCTGTTCATATACCTTAGCCCCTTCAAAATAACCAGGCCCTCAGCCTTGTTGCGTTTGGCCTGTTAAAGGTTCAAGGTAAAGCAATTTCCTTCTAGAAACTCAACAGGCATAGCCAAAGCTGCAGCTCAAGGGAGGCAGAAAGCAAGACCTTTGTCCGATGGTGCTCTGGGATTTACCTACTTTCATACACATAGGAAACATTCAATTGAAAGAATCTCAAAGGAAGAAAGCTTACTGGAAATAGGTAAACAAAAACAAGGAAAAATTCAAAGCTTAGAACAGGAGGGAAGCATAGATTACCATGAGAGAAACAACAGATGGCATTGTCATAGGTAAAAGTTTGATAAATCCTGAGTGGACTCTTGATAAATCCTAGTAGAGACAGGGCACCTGCCTATATGCACATATATGTAGGTATATATGTATGTATGTTACACACAAACACATATCCTCTGATAAAATTGTGTTACAGCAGTAGTTCATGCTATAGTACTCAAGAATGATGTCACATCCAAAAATGTGGCTACTGGTGTGGTGACACATAGACACGGAAGAGGAAGGTGATTCAAGAGAGAATATCTTAGAATAAATGATCAGGGCTTGGAGAAGGAGTCATCCACCAGCAATTGACTCCAGGTCAGAGTGAGTGCTGACCCTGAATTGACCAATGGGGAGAGTAGTGATGGCATCTCATAGGGAATAATGTGGGGATCACACCAAGTGCCCAGACGTTAAGCAGTGGTAGAAGTTTACAGGTAATGCAACTGGCACAGAGGATCAGTAACATTGGGGCTAGGGTATAGTTTAGTCAATAGAGCACTTGCCAAAATAGGCCCTGTGTTCTAGCCCCAACACTAGATAGATAGATAGATAGATAGATAGATAGATAGATAGATAGATAGATAGACAGACAAACAGACAGACAGACAAACTCAACTTCTACATCTAGGAAGCTGTTGACTAGGAGATGTTTTTTATTTGCTTTTGGGATTGGGCAGCTTTATAGGGCAAGCCTTTGTATGTTTGACTCCAGCTCAATACCACTTCCACTCACCGTGGGATGTTGGTCACCATGGATTCTTTAAAAGCTCCAATGCATCTAATTAGGGCAAACGTTTGAGATGGATTTGTCCCTGAGAGTCTGGAGATTATCCAAGAGTGGCAGGTCCCACTAATAACCACAGTCCTCAAGCTCTCTAGGGACCTTTGATATAAACTCAGCCTTTGTCAGTAAGAAGTCAAGAGATGTAGGCGCCATGTTCTCAGGAACAGGTCCTGGATGATTCATGACCCTTGATCTAATTTGTGGCTTTTGTTGGACTCTCTCTTTTTGTCTTTTTGTTTTGTTTTTGTTTTTGAAAAAAAAATCTTCATCTGAGAATCCATAGGCTGGACAGAGGTGTCTGTTCTTAGGGATCTCTGTTTTCTCAAACATTTGTGTGTGTACGTGTGTGTGTGTGTGTGTACATGTTTGTGTATGTGTGTGTGTGTGTGTTTGTGTGTGTGCATGTGTATGTATATGTGTGTGTATGTGTGTGTACATGTTTGTGTATATGTGTGTGTTTGTGTGTGTTTGTGTGTGTGCAAGCGTATGTATATGTGTGTGTGTGTGTGTGCACGAGAGTGCATGCATGTAGGTGGCATGATAGGACATGAGATAGGAAGTAGAGTGAGAAGAGGGCAGAGGTAGATTGTATCTCCTCAAGCTCAGGAACATTGTGTACAATCTCTATACCCCAAGCTGCTTGTCCACTGTGTTGGATTAAAAGGCATTAGTAAAGACAATGTGTTTTGTTTCCTCCTATTGTTCACACACGACATGACACTGAGAACCTGAAAATATTTATTCACATTCCAACCCTCCTTATCACCATTTTCTCCAGCTGGCTAGTGCTTACACAATTCCCTTTCATCAGCCCAAAGTACGAGGATGCCCCAGCACAAGCCAGAGAGACACTGGCAGAGGCTAACTCTTACCAGTTCTATCCACGACCCGAGACAGGCGTGGAGCTGCGTATTTGAGGTGGGGAAACTTCATCTGCCCTCTTCCATCTGTTTCTGGATTCCATATTAGATAGTCTTGGTTCTTTACTTAAAATTCGTGGTTCATACACTTATGCTTTTCTTGTGGGATCTGCAGTGGTAAATGTTAGAAAGTCCATCTTCTGAGCTGTGTTGGAGCGTGAGACCATATGAACCTCACAAATACATGTAGATGTTTTCTTTTTCTTCTTGAGATCTGCAGCTCCTTCCAAACAGATAACATGTCTGGTACATAGTATGAACCTAATCGCTATTAGACAAGAGAATTGCCTAGTGAATATGGTATTCAGAGGCCAGAAGTGGTTGCAACATGGAGACTTTCTGCAGTTGTTGCTCTCAAGATTTAATTGGATGAACTAAGTCTAGATGCCCAAACTAAAACCTGTTGCAAAATAATGTACGATCAAAAGCCTACAAATTAAATGGACCAGTCATCACGCTAGCTATAATTACAGCTTCTATTCATACAGTACCCTTTAGGAGCTTATTTTATATTGGCTGGCTAATGGCTTACAGCACTAATGTATTGCTATTGATACTATTTTCCAGCTGATAGATGTGAAGCTGTGATGGGCCAGGTGATTTCTCTTTAGTCACACAATTAATAAAAAGAAGACCCGTTTTCATGAGTACTGAGTAGGCCTTAGAAGTCACAATGTTCTAGGGGAGCCAAGTAACAAATGTCTTCTTTAGTCATGATGGCCACATATGGCCAAGGGCTAGATGCACAAGTGACTATGAACATCTGGGCCAAGTACCAGCCTTTAAGAGACAGTTGTTTTAACAGGATGTATACACAAGGATGTGGTCGGTGTTGCATATAACATCACAAACACAATATTGGTAAGAATGATTTCTGTCAAGTCCTTAGTACATGACAGATTTTGGGGGTACACAAAAGACTTGGCAAACCCCCAGCAGAACTGGTCGTCTTTGCAATATACAATGATCTTTTCCTATTTTGAAAGAGTCCAATGGTAGCCACTTTGAAAGAGCAAACACCTATTGTGGTAGAGAAGATGGGGTGCAATGGGGTGAATGCAGACAAACTGTTCTGTTGACATTGCACCCCAACTATCCAATGAATTCTCAAGGGATTCAGCAGTGGGAAGGCCAGCCAGAAATCCCAGACCTCCTAGAGCTCATGTGGGAAGTACGAATACACTGGGAAGAGAGTAAGTTAGAAGGGGACGGGTAATTGAGGGAGGAAACACTGCAGGATAGTGGGTGGGCTTTGTGCCAAGGGAGAGAAGGCGATCCCAGGGAGGATGAGTATGTAGAAATCTTCTCCTGGGGCTCACTGACTGTAGCTAATCTCTTCCTTCAAGGGCGGCCTCTTGGGTTATATGCTAGGGAGCCTTCTACCACCAGATCAGGGTAAGTGTGGAAACTGGGCAGAGTGGGTGGAGGAAGATGAAATTCAGATCTCCTAATCCTGTAATTCACTTGAGGATTTGTGTGAGTCATGTTGGAGACCTGAGGTTGATGTCCATATGGTGTAGCCTTTAGATTCTTTTAGTGTAGATGTTGATCCAGGTGTGTAAATCTCATAGCCAGGCGGGGTGATTCAATGAGTAAAGGGGCTTGCCAGCAAATTTGATGACCTGAATTTTATCCCTAGTGCCTACATAAGAGAAAGAGCTGACTTGTGTAGTTGTCTTTTGACTTCCACACATACACTATGGTACAAACACATACATACATACATACACACAGGCATGCATGCACACTCGTGCATATGTTTCATGCATATATGCATATGTATGTGTGTGTATGTGTACACACACACACACATATACACGTATACATGCCTTCTGATCAAGTGTTACAGAAGTATTTATGCTGGAATACTCACAAGTACATACAAATACATGTAAAAGTATTTTTAAAATCAGAATGTAGCTGAAGCAGGGTAAGAATGTTCATCTCATTGGATCTTGCAGGAGCCACACATACATGTGCACTGCAGGATGCAGAGGCTCCTGTCCTTTGGTTTAAAAATCTTGTCTAGGTATAAACCTTAACATTTAAAAAGTGTGAAAAGATAATGAAATTAAACATGATATAGAAACCAAGTTTGTTGACAGTGCTGGCCCAGAACACATACCCAGTTAGATTAAGAACATGACAAAAGCTGCCCCCCGCCCAGCTTCTTGCAGGGAAACATTGGTCTCTTCTACCTTGCATATTGCTTTCTGGGTTTAAAGCATCGCCCACAGCATCACAGTCCTCCTAGCCAGCCTTCTCCTGCCCTGTACTCCTGTCCATGTGTTACCCACCCCCATGACCCCTGGGGTCATCTTCCCAGAGACACCACACAACAGAAGACACAGTGCAGAGCTCAGCTCCAGAGAAGTCACAACTGACAAGCACTCCCAGGCTTCTTGTCCCCCCTCCCTCCAGTGTAGATTGTGCAGTGTGTCCCTGACGAAGACTGGGACTGCTCCTTGACAGTGTCCCCAAGAGATGGTGCTGGGGCTGGCACTCAGTGGTAGACTACATCCTTGGCATATACTAGTCCCTGGGTTCAATCCCATGCAACACCCAAAAAGACACTAGTTACTAATAAAACTCCTTTTGTTATAGAGGATGTGTTGAGGTATGTGAACTAATTCTTCCTTGATGTGAACATTATATTTCATCAGGAGATAATGTGAATTTTAGTATACAAAGGGACAAAATTGGGATTCTGTAATAGTCTTCTGGATTATCTAACTGAGGGAAAGGGATCCAGAATAGTACTTAGGAGAACCGTGTGCCCCAGATACCTCTAGATGGAAATGAGTGTGAGATGGTTGGCTACTCAGCTGGTGTCTGAAGGAACCCTCTGCCAAAACAGAAGCAGTTAAGCTGAGCAGCTGGTGCGGCATCACAGGCCTAAGCCTAACAGGACTGCTGGTTAGTGGCGCCTGAGAGAGCAGCAAGAGCGAAGCGCATTCAGGAAGAGCAGCAGCCAACCTCCCTGTCACTTCTGTTCCCTGAGAGCAGATGACAGAGGCCGTCCTGGAGCAGGCTGCTCTTGATCCTATGGGGGGAGGTCAAGACTTATCAGCAAGAGACAGGAATGAGAATGGAAACAAAATGTTGGAAAAGTGAACAAAGGAGCTGTGGTTAGACTAGATCTGGAAGACCAGATCTGGCCAGAGAGCCAGGCGCATCCATAGAGCAAACAAGGAAGACCTGAGCGGCCATCTCCCCTTCCAGTGACCTGCTGGCATTCAGCCTTCCTAAGGATGTGTGTTTGCATTGGTTTTGTGAGACAATCTCACTCTGTAGCCCAGGCTGGCCTGGAATATAGCTCAGTTTAGCCTAAAACTTTGTTGATCTCCTTGCTCTTTATATGCTAGGGTTACCAGCATAAACCACACCCATTCCTAATAATGCGCTAAGTCTATTAACTTGTTAATAAAAAATAATCTACAAAAAGAAAAATCTAGGAAGACTAAGTGAGCAAGTGTTGAATGAAGGCTGAACTTTCTGTGAACTAAATCCCGTAGGAAAACCCAGGAAGCTCAAGAGTTGCTGTTGGTTTGAAACTGCTATCTCCCTTTCTCTACTTCTGGTCTTTTTAAGTTTTCCTGTCACTTATCAGATGACAGAGAAAAAAAATGAAAGGCTTTCATCAGTTGGAGGCAGTTGTGGCTCCTGGGATCCGGCTCCAGGGTGGAGGAGGATGTGTAACAGAAACGCCAAGGATGCCGTTTGGTTTACCAGCGTACGTGAATCAACTTGTTGGAGCTTTCATCCAATCAAAGCGCCTTTAAATAAGCCAAGCCCAGAGCAGGTTTATCTTCCACGAGAGAAAGTGGGGCTGCCCTACACATGCACACACACACACACATACACACACACACACACACACACACACACACACACACACACACACAGAGTACACCACCTCAGACAAACCCAATCTTGAGCACACAGTCCCTTTAGAAATGAAACAGTTCAAGCAGAGAGTGTCCCAGTCCCGATGCCTTTAAATAGGCTCGTCTCTCTTTTGTGGTGTTTGCTCTGAGACTGAAACAAGAACAAGGTGATTTACATCTGACTGTTCTTTAAAAAAAAAAAAATGCCAGACTAATTTATTCATTTATTTAGGTTGTTACATTTTTTCTTTCAATAGATTTTGCCCCCGTCACTGGTAAACAGAGAAACCGCCTCTGAGGCTCCGTGAATGAGTCTTACGCTGTGGTGGTAGCAGTGGCGGTGGTTTAGTTAGCCGAATGCCCTGCCAGGATTTGCAGTTACTAGATATTCTGTAGTTGCCAAGGCAGCTCGCAGCAGATTACCTGTCCACAGTGCTTCATGTTGCTCTATTGCCGGCCATCTAACTCCCTTTCCTTTAGTGTAAACAGCAGAGCCATCTCATTCTGAGGCTGACTAATGCCTGTGTACCCTAGGCGGTGCTGGTGAGGTAAGTCAGTGTCTTACCAGACTCTAGTTTTTACTTCTCCCAGTGGTGAAACAGGAAGCTACATCCCATCTGGAAGAACCTGAAGGTGCCATCCAGTAGCTTTGCCTCACGTGACTACCTGCCCTCAGTCAGAAATCTTGACTTGCAACTTTCGAGGGTGGGTCTCTGCAAGAATTTCAGGGCTTACGTATAGATGAGGTGTGTTGCTCTCTGCTGAGAACAAAGCTTGCTGGAACGGGAAGCCTCCGCAGTTGCTCCTCACAGGCGAGGAGTATCTTGTGCAGACTGGCGCTTTGGGAAGAAGGTAGGTGTCAGTCAGCTCTGTGATATTAGGGAACTCCAGACAACGCTTCCCCCTCCCTGTGTGTGTGTGTGTGTGTGTGTGTGTGTGTGTGTGTGTGTGTGTGTGTTGATGCTGTGGGGGAAGATCCAGCAAGGGGGTTTGGAGCCTCCTGCCTGAGGGTTTGACTTGAGCAGTGCCTAGTAGTAGAGAGGAAATGTCGAGTCTGGACGTCTGCCCCTGCCTTGCTCACCTCGCTGGTTGCCGCTGATCCATTGAAGGGATGGCGGGAGTGGTTTAGGCACTGAACTCACACAGCTGGGTTTTGGTTATTAGGAAAACCTGACTCAAGACGGCATGAGCAGTGTGGTTCCTGTGCTGGCTGTGTGGCCTGTCAAATCCATTTCAAACCGTGTCCCAGACCCTTCAGCTTAGAGCAGGCAGGACTTGCTCATCTCAGCGACAAACTTCACTAAGTTAGTACTGACATTAGGGATGTAATACTCCTGTCATGCCCCAGAGAAAGTAGCTGATTGATTAAAGCAACTAACCTCATGCAACAAAACAGAGCCTTATTTTTCCAAAAATGAAGAAAGTCTTAGAAAAGAAGTTCTTATAAAAAATATTTTTAAAAAATCAATTTTTGGAAAATCACATAGCTCTAGGGAAGGGAACTTTTGGGACTCTCTAGGTGATGAATATTAATTTAACCACCGATGTGCAGTGTCCTTCTCTGTCTCTGTCTCCTCCTCTGCCTCTCTGTGTCTCTTTCTGTCTATCTCTCTTGCTGGGGAAGGAACCCAGGCCCTTCTGGAAGCCAAGCAAATGGTCTTCCGATGAGCTCCATTCACTGTTCTTCATGTGCTCTCTCTGTCAGGGCTGAGAGTCTGAACTTCTAACTCTCTCCTTCTAACCCTCCTAGAAGCCTGTTCTGTTTATTACCTCAAGGGGAAACTTTAGTTCTAATTTTACCCATAGGCTTGCTGGCCAAAAGACAGGTACTTTAAGGAGACAGTGGACACATCTACGGGTAATCACTGTATAGAAGATTTGGGAACTACCAGTCAAATCGATTAACATAGCTTTGGAGAGAATTCTTAGTAATGTCTAAAAGTATCATTGATAGTTAATAGTTTTAAACATTGGTTAGTTGTGTTGGCTACAATTTCTATTCATTGTTCAGTCCTTGCTGTATATGACTATTTTCTCATTGAACTCAGTGAGGTGGGACTAATAATAGTATACGCCTCCTACACGAGAGAGTTTAGTTTGGGGGCTGGAGAGCTGGATGGCTCAATGGTTAAGAGCACTGGCTGCTTTTATGTTCAATTCCCAGCACCCACATGGCAGCTCACAGCCATCTGTAACTCCAGGTCTAGGGGATCTAACACCCTTACACAGACACACACGCAGGCAAAACACCAATGTACATAAAATAGACAAACCAACAAACATAAATCTTTTTTAAAAGCTTAGCTCCAGTGAGAGATCTAGACTGGTATAAGTCAGTGAGAGGGAGAATGCTTTCTTGCCCCTTTCTACACCAAGCTGCAGGGTCTGACCTCATCCACTCCCTATTATATTAGTCTTCCAGGGTCCTTAGCATAGGGAGGGTCTCCAAAGCCCATGGTGACATTCAAGCACCCTAACTTGGAATTGTTTTTAAAAAAAAAAGCATAAAAGTGAAGGTTTTCCTTATAGTATTTTTATGTTTACTTCATTTGGGTTGGATCCTCTCTGCCCTTTTTCCTGCCTCCCTCTCTACCCATTGTCCCTTCCTGTCCCTACTCTCCCCACTGTCCCTTCCTGTCCCCCCTCCCCACTGTCTCTTCCTGTCCCACCCTCTTCACTGTTCTTTCCTGTCTTACCGTCCCCACTGTCCCTTCCTGTCCCACCCTCCCCACTGTCCCTTCCTGTCCCCCCTCCCCACTGTCTCTTCCTGTCCCACCCTCTTCACTGTTCTTTCCTGTCTTACCGTCCCCACTGTCCCTTCCTGTCCCACCCTCCCCACTGTCCCTTCCTGTCCCACCCTCCCCACTGTCCCTTCCTGACCCACACTCCCCACTGTCCCTTCCTGACCCACACTCCCCACTGTCCCTTCCTGTCCCACCCTCCCCACTGTCCCTTCCTGTCCCACCCTCCCCACTGTCCCTTTCTGTCCCCACTCTCCCCACTGTCCCTTCCTTTCCCCACCCTCCCCACTGTCTCTTCCTGTCCCACCCTCTTCACTGTTCTTTCCTGTCTTGCCCTCCCCACTGTCTCTTCCTGTCCCACCCTCCCCACTGTCCTTTCCTGCCCTCAGGAATTCTGCTGTCCCCTTTTATGTCATGTATGTCCTATTGTCTTTCCTCTACCTTTAGCCTTTTCCTCTCCTGTCCGCACCCCTATAAATACTCCCTGTGAACGATAACTGAACCCGGACTGGACATCTGAGGGAACATGCAGCATTTGTCTTTCCGAGTCTAGGTCGCCTCACTTAATGTAATATCTGTTTTTAATCCATTGTCTATACATTCATTTTTTAAAAAAATATGTGTTTGTTTTCTAATTGTGTGTGTGTGTGCCTGTCTATGTGGAGGTATATGCATGCAGCTGTAGGTACCCAGGGAGTCCAGAAGAGGGTGTCAAACTGCCTCAAGGTGAAGTTATAGGTGTCTGTGATCCACCTGACAGAGGTGCTGAAAAGGAACTGAACATGGGTCCTGTGTAAGAGCAGGATGTGCTCTTAACCATGGGGCCATCTTTCTAACCCTCTGAGAATTTCTGACCTTCATTCTTTATTTACAGCTAAATCCATTGTCTATATGTATCATATTTACATATATCCACATGTTATTCCTTCCCATGTGGGATCTCAGCTGCTTGCACTTCCTGGCTGTTGTGGGTTAGCTTGCTCATATGGCAGTTCACATTTTAGCTTTTTGAGAAAGCTCCACTCTGGTTTCCATACTGCTGGGCCAGGTCACAGCTGTAGCAACCATAAGTGTTTCTTTTTCCCAGTGTTCTATATGTGTTGTCATTGTCTTCCCAGAGGTAACTATGCTGGCCTTGGTAAGATGGAATCTCAAAGTGGTTTTAATTTTCACTACCTTGATGGATTAGGATTAAGATTACTTTCAAGAAATATTTATTGGCCATTTGTATTTCTTCTCTTAAGAACTATATGTTCAACTTCATAATGCAATTATCAGTTGGCCAATTTTTGTGCTATTTAATTTTTGTAGTTCTTTATATATTCTAGACATTAGCAACGTCATAAATGTAACTTGCAAAGATTTGCTCTGTTCCTTTAAAATGCCTGCTCATTAGGTCAGTGGTTTTCTTTACTGTAAAAAAAACCCTTCCGATTTTGTGTAATTTTATTTTTCAATTATTGGGGATACTGGGGTCTTAGAGCCAAACATTTCAACTTGGTGCCTTATTAAAAAAAATCCAGCTCAAACATCAAGCTATAGTTTGTTACAGATCAAGGTGAAGATGTGGTGTGCTGGACAGAACATAGAAAAGAAAGATTTGAATGTGAGTCACTGTTTCTTGCTCACTGTGGCCTAGATAGGCCAAAGAAATTCTCCAGGCTGTGATTTCCTCATCTGTAAGCATACTATTCCAATTCCTGTCATGTTACACTGGGTGTTGAATAGAGAGGCGGGACAGTAAGTGCCTGCCACACGGCACGGCAGTGGTGGCTTTGATAAATCATACTTATTTCCCCAGCGCACAGTAAAACTCAGAGAAGCAGAAATAGGTCTTTCTTTTCTAAGCGTTCATCATTGCAAAGTGACAGACCGGGACAATATGTTGTTATACACACACCTAACACACATACAGACTTCTGATGCAAGTTTTCCTGAAGCCATTGCAGAGGTACAATTAGAAACAGGCAGACTCATGGCAAGAGGGTGCCTGCAGCTCCCCACACACCAGCCTTAGACTCCCTCAAAATTCCCCAATGTAGCCGAGAAAGGCAATGTGAAAAGATCAACCCATATAATATATACATACATACTTACACATACATATACACATATGAGAAAAGATGGACTGTGGCAAGAGTGATTGAGACATCCACAAGCAAGAAGGCTGGATTTAAATGTATTTGGGTGGATCATTACACATAAAGAACAGGAATTTGGGTCCAGCAAGATGTCCAGTAAAGGGACCTGCTGCCATATGTGACCGTCTGCGTTTGCCCTAGAGACCCACATGGGAGGAGAGAGGAGAGTCATGCAATTTGTCCTGTGATCCCCCACAGATGTACAGGGGTGTGTGTGAGAGAGTGTAAAACACACACACACACACACACACACACACACACACACACACACACAAGTGACTAAATGTAATATGTTTTAAAGAATGGGACTTTTGTCAGTCTGTTCCTAACTCTGAATCCTGAGGAGTTGCATCAGGTATCATGTCAAAAAGGCAGGGAGGATCAGGGGGAAATGTCCTTGCAGCCTGACACTTTGCTATTCTCCCTTCTCCTGGACAAACCTCCACACAGAGTGTAGCACAACCCAAGTGTGTGGTTTATTCATTTCACGAATCTAGATAAGCCTGGACGTCATGCAGCTCTCACTGAATAGCCGATAGACCATGTGAGCCAAGGCTTGCATAAGATGGGGCTTCTTTCTCTAAACCCAGCACAAACATCAGTTACCATTTTCCTGCCCTACTATACATGTCACTGTAAGACTTGCTCTCATGGCTGACATTTTAAACTGTGTCATCTTAAGTGAAGCAAAAAACCTAATTAGATCAAGTAAAGGATGCTTATAAAGAAAACTCTCAACTAGCAAGAGAATGGAGAAATTACGACTTATGACTCCCTGACATCATACAGAACTGTAACAGCCTAAGTTCCCCCATGGTGCTTTCTGCTGATGGCAGACTCACTGGCCAGGGTTTTTTATCACATCTGGAAGCCAGAGAAAGTTCAGTGCTGACTATGATACCGCTGTGGGAAGATGAGAATGTGGCTTGGGTGACCGTCAAACTTTTCCTTTCCTAAGCATGAGAATTAAAATGGTTTTGTCTGGGCCTGTATGCTGTCAGGTATGAAGCCGAGGGTTTGGGTTTGCTCTGACAGCCCTTCCTTTTCATCTTCTCACCAGCGTTACTGTGGGAGGATCTATGGGGAGGACTCTGCTGCTGCATGAGTAATAGTTCCGACTTAATGGGAGGCTTTCCTGTTACTGTTCCCTAACTTCATTTGCTCTTTTTTTTTCCTTTCCCCCATTTTTTTTCAACGATGAAGCTCAAACTCAAGGCCTGGTTGGTGCACATGCTTTGCCTCTGAGTTATGCACCTATACTTCTGAATTATACACACAGACAGACACACAGATACACACAGACACACACAGACACACACACACACAGATACACACAGAGATACACACACAGACACACACACACACACACACACACACATACTTTCTGAGATGGACTCACCATGTCTCTAAGGTTGACCTTGACCTTACTCTGTAGTTCAGGCCTGGTATTTATCGTAAATGCTGCCTCGGCCTGCTGACATGTAGAAATTGAAATAAACAGACAAACACATCTCTGCCACCAGTCAAGATTTTAAAATCCAAATCCTCAAATTTCTGTGCATGATACCAGTATGTACAAACATAAGTTGTGTGAATGTGTACAGTTAAAAAATGACTCCTAAAGACATGTTCTTTTCCTCATTGATGGGAACAGTATAAAATTCACAAGCCAGGCCACGTAGGTTATATGAAGAGATGAACTATTGTGCTCGGGAGTGAGATAATGACTTACTATATGCGCACTTCTAAAATGGAGCGCTTTATGAGGAGCACTACTATGATAAAACATGCATTTCTCTTCAGGAGCAAAGCTCGCTTGTTTTACTTTGATGCCCTTGTCAAGCTTATTTTATTGGACAGTCAATAAAAGCTTGTTGATTAGATTGAGCCTGACACAGGCTAGCAGTAAACTAATCATTTCAAGATTCAAGCAAAAAAAATTCTAGAACAGTTTTTTTATTATTATTTCAATAATGAAGATTATTCAAGCTTGATATCTAAGTTGGCTTCAATTTCTTCTCTTCAAAGTTTGTTTTCTTGTTTGACCTGGGACTAAAGCTATAAAAACATAAAATATGCTGATGCAATGAAAACACAAATTATACTCATCTGTAATGTTGTGCATGTTACAGGGTCTCTGCCATGTTCTACTTCGGGTCACAGTTATAGACTCTCCTAATGAGCTCCTCCTGCTCCATTAGCTACAACTGGCTTTACCTGGATGCTTTCCAGGAACAGTCTGCTTTCCGAGGAATTCTGGTCTCTGGGCTGTTTGAGAACAAAACATTGTAGCTCCCCAAATGAGGACTGAAAACTAGCAGGCAGATGTTTATTTCATGGGATACACAATCAAATTCATTTCCAAATGATTTTAACCTTTACTGACACACACACACACACACACACACACACACACACACACACAGTTTCTGAATTAATATCGAAAAGACACTTTTGATATACTTGTTTTAACTGTCATTTACTTTCTACTTTATAAAGTTGTTCACCATGGAAATAGGTTTTAATATTGGATGTGAACAAGCAATCAACTAGGGACCTTTAAAGGAAGGGTGTCACATGGAGATTACAGGGAAATCTGCAGATACTGGAACCTGTGATCTATGATCTCAGTACCACAGCAAACTGGGAGCTGATTGACTATCCGTGTGGAAAAAGAGATCATTGCCTTAAGATGTATTCAGATATGTCAATAACTTCTAGACCTACATCAGTCTAACAAAGAGGCTGGCCCAATAAAGATGTCTCTTAAATGTTAAAAAAAAAAAAAAAAAAAAAAAAAAAACAGAAAGCCAATTTTATAAACTCGCTGTAGAGAAAACATGGAGCTGGCAAGATGGCTGAGTGATTGAAACACTTTCTGAACAGGCCTGTTGACCTAAGGTTGTCACCTGCCATCAACAGCACAAGGAGAAATCCAGTTCCTGAGTGTTTCCGCTGACATCCACAAACATGCCACATCAATCACACACACACAGTACATACTCTTACTACCAGTAAAGACAAATAACAATGAATGGATGATATATAAAGCACCTATTAATAATTTTATATTGGTTGCACATGAAATGATAATATTTTTGTTTTTGATGTATTGGGTTATATCAAATGTTCAAATAAATTTCAGTTTATTTTACTTCTTAAAGATAGGTAAAACCACATGTGACTTCAATTTTTATCTTTTACTGGATAGCATTGTTCTCTATGACAAAAGTAGAATATGTTTATGACCTTGGCAAGTTGTTTTTAAATGAAATACAAAATTACATAATAAAAAGATGTATAGAGTGGGGTCTATTAGAATGAAGAAGCTGAGGCTCGTGAAGAATACCACCAAGAGGAGAAGCCAAGGTGCAGAGGGAAAGGAGGCCATGTACCTTCTGTACAGCTAGCAGACCCATGTCCAAGACACGCAAACACGTAAGAATACCTTAGGTCATTTTCAGTCAGCATACAGACTACTAGACTGCATTGCGACAGGTTCACTCATGCTGACCTCCCCCTTAAACAAATCAGTGCTGAAGGCCCAACACAACAGAAAAATGAGCAAGAGATCTAACCAGGTCCTTAGAAGGACAGAGAAACAAAGGACAGAAGGACAGCCACATGGCCGAGAACTTGGGATGCTCCCAGTATTGTCAGCTCTTGGGTACTGAGAATGAAAACCACAACACCATAGTCCTGTACACCCAGCAGAAAGTCTTTCATCTAAATGTCCCATGGAATGTGGCCAGAGCTCTGAGATGCTCCAGGGGCAGAAGTTGACACCTTTGGATACCTTTTTTGTTTTACAAATCTATTGGACCTCAATATGCAAACAATTTGTGCCCTAGCATTGCTGCTACAAAATATATATGTCCTATGGACATGTCTGCATATACATAGCTAAAGAAATATCCAAGAATTAATCTTTATTATTTAAAGAAACATCCAACTCAGAACAGCCCAAATTTGTACTGATGATAGTGTGGGAAGACAGTTTTCAATAAAGTCACACAATGAAGTAAGGAACACCAGTGAAAATGGGCCAACTGTTGCACCTGATGACCTTGGGGACAGCTCAGTCCTCACAGTCAAGTGAAGAATCCAAATGCCAAGATATAGATTCGGGTGGTTCTACTGCTAATCAGTTGAGAACAGGCAGCATTAAGCTGTGAGACTGGGAGTTGGGAGGGGACAGATGAGGACAACGGTGGAGTGGGACAGAGGCACAAAGAGAACATAAGATGTTGACAACACTTAATCTCTGAGTGCTTCACAGAGCTTACCCAGCTGATCCTGGGACTAGGAAGCCAGAAAACCTGGTCTAATAGGCCTAGATTAGAGAAAAGTGTCATTCTAAAATGTCTGCCTGTGATTGACATGTAAATCCCAGGCTGAGAACCAGTCCTTGAAAGCCTATGACCAACACTCACTGTTGTACCTGGGTGTGCAGGACCCTATCCTTACAGTGTAAGGCTCCCCAGTCTTAAATGCCTTGGAAAAGTGTGCAGGTTTCAAATCAGCAGCACACTGGCTTAGGAAAGTGTGCCCTATTTAAGGCCTGTCACTCCAGATGACTATTGCCAGATCTAACTTTTCAAATAAACTTACAATTCTGGGTTCCTGTGAAAATTCTCAAGTTGTAAATGTTGGCTCGCATCAAATCAGTTTGGAACTCTGACTTAAAACTTTAACGCTGGAAGGTAACTTATGTTTATCTTTGTATAACATAACATATTACATTTCTCCTTTCCTGCTTCTATGGGGTGTGAACTTAAATAGGGCATCTAAATATGCACTAAAATATGCACACATGCATATGTATCACATACACACACACACACACACACACACACACACACACAAGTACCCTGATAGAACATTATTACATACCCTCAAGGTAATTATAGTCATTTGCATTTTTGGATGCAAAAATTGCATCTATTTGATGTAATCTTGGGAAGTTAACTCTGTGGCTCAAAAGTTGATTATATTAGCATTGCTTTTCACAGCCTGCGGGGGGGGGGGTGTATTTGGGTCAGGCAGCTACATGGTTTGTGAGGTTCTGTAGGTCTTGTCCAAAGCGACAATGTTAATGGATGTTTGACTGCTTTGAGCCCCACCCAACAACTAATGTCAGTATTCCATTATAACTTCATGGACTCAGGACAGGAAGGGCTTTGTGTGTTTAGAAGGCTTTTTCTGACTTTCAGTTTTTAACCCATCAAGATTGTTCAAAACCACTTACTTCAAAAAAATCATAAAAAGTGATAATAAAAATCGATCTTTTGCACTGGCTATGGTGATGCATGCCTGTAATCCCAGCACACGTGTGTGCTTCAAGCAGGAGGATTGTGAGTTTCTGGCCAGTGTGGGTTATATAGTGAGACACTCTCACAGAAGCAAAATAAAACAAAAAAACAAAACAAAGAAAAAACAAACAAAAGAAAAACTTCTTCGTTCAGTGTAAAGCAATGCAGATCAGTTTAATGAAAATTAAAATGAGGTCCTAGCTTGACGCTTAGTGCCTGCCATTGACTTTTGACTCTGAATTCTAAGGATCTATACAAGTCCCTTCTGCTCTCTGAGCTTCGGTTTCTCCTTCGTGGTAGGCATCATGGTTACTGGAGGCTGCAGTGCATGGGCGCTGGGAGAACTGGTACCTGACACATGTCATACACGTTACCATTGAATGGTCTTCTCTGGTCTGTAGGAGACAGTTTGTTACTTGTTCCAGATTCTCAGCTGTAAAACTGGTTTGGATGGCAGTAGACAGCTGAGTCATACTGCGTACTTTCTCCTCTGCCTTCTATCCCCAGAGCACGGGCTTGATCCACTTCCTAGAGTCCACGGATAACCAACCCCTGAGAGGGCGGTAAAGAATGCAGACAGAAGGGGCTTGCACCTAGCCCCACTGCCTGCTTTCTGGTGGAATAGAGGGTAGATGGTCAGGAGGTAAATGGTGGACAGTCTAGGAGGCACACACAGGTGAGCCACACAGTGGGTATGGACTTCCTGATGACCTACAAAGAGCTTTCTCTGGGAAGTGGTTTAGCTGGATTATCAGACAGTCTGAGGATTTGGAGCACAGCCTGAACAGATAAATCTTTGATGTCCAGGGTTTCTGAGACTTCTGGTGTTGCCGACACTTAAGCAGGCCCATCACAGATATTACAGACAGCCCAAGGCCAGAGTGCTGATGCAGTTTAAAGCGTTCAGCCCATCCCTATGCTTCTCAACTTCTGCTTCCTGCTTGGTACCCAGTATGTGTGTACTCGGTCTACTTCCCTTCCCTGAGAGCATGAGATGGTGTCATTTGGGGGAGGGAGGCCAGACCTAGAAAGATCTCACACAGGCCCCTTCTCTGTAGCTTTCACCAGTAATGTGTAGCTTTGCTTCTAACAGCATTATAATCTGGCAGAAAAAAATAATTTAAGAATACTCAGTTTATTTATTTTTATTTGTGCTCACACTTGTGTGTGTGTGTGTGTGTGTGTGTGTGTGTGTGTGTGTGTGTGTCCATCCATCAAGGCCAGAAAAGGGGATTGGATCTATTGCTAGTTGTGCTATCTGGTGTGGGTGCTGGGAATAGAATTGAGTTTCTCTATGAGAGTGAGTATTTTCAAACACTAGCCACATCTCCAGCCTCAAGAGATTGTTTAAAGAAGCACTGTTAGTTTAATTCTTTTGAATGCTGGGGATAAAACCAAAGTCTAAACATATGTGTTCTCTATGAGCTATGTATCCTTAGTCCAAAAAACTAACTGGTGACAAGAAAATATAGGGCCATCTAGACAGTATTGGGGGCTGTGGTAATGAGAGCATCCCACTGGGAAAGGGGCCTGGGTAAAGTGCAAGACGTGCTGAGCTGGGAATCCTCTTTGTCAGCTCAGCATTGGCTCTCACTTTTACCAGCTGACTTTCATTAGTAAGGCAGGCCCCAGAAAGATAAGACAGTAATTATATCAGTGCATGTTGATAAAGTTAAAGAATTCTCTCTTTAAAATACATGGATATGTGGAAATTCTAGCAACCTGGAGAAATGTTTATTTCTAAGTAATAGATTGTTCTTAAACAGAATACCAGGTTTTTGTTCCCCTGACCCCATGCACCTTTGTAAGCAAAGTCTCTCTAAATTTAAAGCAATAGATTTGACCTTGCCCAAGTATACTGAGCAGGGGAACACATAATCTATCCAGATTCCAGGCTTTTTAGATCAATGTAACATTTCTATTCTGTCCCTCCTGCCCAGACCTTCTGGAAATCAGAGCATTATACTTCTCTCTTCCATAAGTAGATTTTTGAATTAAAACTAGACCAGGAAGAGGAGCTCTTTCCAACAATGTCTCCTTATTTCCACTTGACAAAGAATGCCCAATGGCTGGGGCCACTGACTGAGGCAGTATCCGGCTGACCAGAGGAGACAAGCAGGCAAATGTCAGCTTAGCGTCCCAGAGGAAGCTGAGCCCAGTGCTGGAGATCAAGGTCAGAGAAGAAACAGAGCTTTTCATCCTTGAACTTTTCTGATCATTTAGCGACTAAGAGGCTTCGGTTGAGGCTGTGGATTTGCACCACTCTTTTTTTCTTGCCCTCCCCCTGGAGTTCACACCCAACACATCACCAGAGATAATTAGCATCTGCCATCTTGGTCCTTTCCACTCTGCAGGGACAACAGGCTGCACAGCAGGAAACCCTGAATTGCATAAGCCCATATTTTATCCAAACTGGAGACTTACTTCATCAGAGCAATCTAGTCTTAGTAATCCAGGCCCTGAACATGACTCACTCAACTTCCGGTGTATGTGGGTCTGACAGCAGATGTTTCCACTTCCTGCCTGATCAAGGTGTGTCTCCATATTCTCACCCTGGATCTCTTTCTGGTCTAGAAAAGGATGCATTTGGTGAGATTTCCCAAGACAAATTCCTTGATATAAAAATCTTCTTGCACTGACAGCATGTGGCTGTCAAGTCATTCAAAAAGTTGTCACGTAGTGGCACCTGCTATGGTTGACCTATACACAGGTTCAGTTACTCTGAAGACCACAGATGAGGGCTGGCCCTTGTTTATTGGAAGGGCATGGTGCCACTGTCGAGGAGAGGTGAGAGAGACCACAGTATTGCTACCTACAATTTATTGGGCACTTATGACATGCAATCAGATGCTACTACTGAGCTAGCTCCTCAAGGATGCGTACGAGGCAGACATCACCCTAAGTGATGTAGACAGGTGGCCTTATTTATCCCAACCCACATCTTACAAAATAGATACTACTGCATACATCTTACAGATGCACCAACTAAAACTTAGGGCATGTCACTTATGCTGGGTTGCATAGCTAGGATGAAATAAAGATAGCAGTCAAGTTTCCACAGCCTTCATTCCTGTACCGTGCCCTGACCTCATAGTCTACTCCAGTGTGCTGGGGCAGAGAAGTCTGTGCAGCCTCCCCATAAGTCTACTGACAGGAGTGTTTGAAAATGGATTACATTGTGACATGTAGTCTCTCCAGGACTTGATCCCAGACTTTTGGTTTAACCTAGTTGGTATCCATTCTGTAGTCAGTTATAAGTCAGTTATCCATTCCCAGTCTGAGAGAATAGTGTTTAATCCTCATGTTTACCTAAACGTACAGCTGGTTCTTCCCCATATCCAGTAGGTTAGCACAGTCAGTTAACATTGTGAGGACATTTATCCAGCACCTCAGTGAGTCCAGGTCGGTCTGTATAGGTAATCACCCTCAGTGCCACAAAAGGTCTTTGCAAAAGGATTAGCCCATTAGCAGGTGAGCAGATGGGAGTTCAGAGAGATGGGGTTAACCAAGTTGACTCAGCTATTTCGAGACAGGCCTGGCCATCAATCTGCATTTCTCCTGGAACAGGGAGAGTCCACACTTAAAATGTAAATCTCTTTCATTTGTAGGTTCCATGAAAGAAATACTGAATTCTTTGAGGTGATGTGTCATTCTTCTTGGCAACAACTACCAACTTGCCTCTTCTATGGCCTTACTGCCTGGGTCCCTTGTCCCCAGTGGAGAAGGGAAATATTCTTGAGTGGCACACACAGGGATTTTTGAGGACAAAACCCTAAGTAGATTGGAAATAGTTCAGGTTAGAAAACTGAAGGTGAGTCACCTTTGCTCCTTTATGAGTCACAGCAGCAGGTTCCTTGCCTACTGGCCTTTATCCGGTTCGGGCCCACTCTCCTGTACTGCAGACTAATAACACAGGGATCTGTGGAGTGGGTGTGACTCACTAGGTGAGGGAGGAGAGCTTGCAAGGGAAGACCTGCAAGAAAAGAAGGACCTGCTGGAGAGGGACAAAGTGTGGGAAAGAAAATGCTGACATGTTGACACTATTCAGACTGAGATGTCTTAATATCCTGACACCATTGTCTAGTTGTCAAGTACTAATTTACATCTTAGTTTATAGGAATTAACAAGAGAAAAGACAAGAAAAGGCGGTTAGTGAAGTTCTGCCTTCAAAGGTAGAGTGGCCAGCCCTGTGAAACTTTCTCAGGATTGCCCTGCCTGTCTTTTCTTTGAGCTGTAATATTTACATCCCAAGACTGCTCTCTGGACCTTGGTTTTGTGCACATCTGGTAGCATCAGGGCTGGTTTTCTGCAGATGTCTATTCCTGCTACCAATCTAAGGCTCATCTATCTCTCTTGGACCTGAGCAGGCTGAGGCAGTGTCTTGTCAGTTAATGATGGGGCAGGGATGAGCCAGAGTATCCCAGCAGGCAGGAGGAGAGCTCTCAGGAGGAATGTTTGGGGAAAGTGCCCCCAGGAACTTCAGCTCCTGTCTTGTTCTGACTTGAATTGTTGGTTTGTAGGTCCATCCCAGAAAGTGTCATCTAGGTTGGTGAGGAAACATACTTTAGATTTTCTCTAAAATTGTTAGGACACAAGACTGCGATGGTTATTAATTCTTTGTGTGTAAAGAGGTACAATGAACTTTTACGTAGGTAATTGGCATGGCTTATTCAAGTCAACCATTAGTTTTTGTACATGAATAAAGGTTTTAAAGGTTAGTGTCTTTATGAAAATATTAATTTAATGTGGACCCTCTTAGTAGCCCCCATTAGTTAAGTAGGGAACTGGATGTGTAGGAAAATACTAGCTGCCAGAGTTTTCTCAGATGAAGGAATAAAAGAACACTTAAATAAACCAATTCTAAATAATCATAATGTTAGGTCAACAGTAATAAAATCTAAACATTTAAATCAGCCAGAACCATTTCATAGGTGAGGAGACAGATCAGCTAGTCATCCTGATGCTCATTGATATATTTATGAAAAGAGAAAGGGGGAAATGTGTTTTATGGATGTGTAGTGAGGTATGGGAGAAGGGGCTGCCTCAGGAGGCCCATGCTGAGGTATCCCTTTCCCCTGAGGGACCAGCCACATGATGGTATAGTATAAAATAGAGTTTATTCAAGGCATGGGGAGGGGAATTAAGAGGGTAATAGAGGCAGAGAAAGACAGACAGAGAGAGACAGAGAGAGATAGAGAGGAGAAGAAAAAGAAGAAAGGAAAAGAGAAGAGAAATAGAGGCCAACAAGGAGTACATGGAGAGAGAGAAGAGAATGGGAAGAGAGTGGGAGCAAGAAGGCAAGAGCAAGTGCAAGCTCAAGAGAGAGCAGAGGGGCTCAAGCAGTACCTTTTAGAGTGAGTCAGGTATAGCTGGCTGTTGCCAGGTAACTGTGGGGCAGGGCTTAGACAAAATGCTAACCCATGGCTAGCATACTGTGGTCACTATTGTGGCCAGGCTGTGGTCCTACTGGCTCTTACGTCCCCAAGAGTGGCCACTCTATTATTCTACCTCCTCTGATAAATGTTGGCCATTTGCTTACTCTGCAAAATCCTAGGTGCTACTGTGGGTCACTAGAAAGCAATCTTTGCTCTTGTGGGTCTTGGAATATAGGAAGGCAAGAAAAGCAGACGACTTACTGTCACAGGGTCACAGAATGAGGTCAGGGTAGGCACGAGGTCACTGCAGAATTAAGCAACGCTCTCAGCATCCAGGGAAACCCTACAAGCATCTTGGGTCTAGCAGACTCTGCAGGGAGAAGTGGGGCTCCAGATAGGAGAGAGCCATTGTGGAGCACTCTCATGGAGATTTGTCCAGGCTATGTCCAGGTAGTTTTCCTGCACATGACAGCATATGTGAATTCTGACTGAGCCTTTCTAAGAGGTCTGTGTAATTGTCAGGCATTTCATGAGGTCAGTTGACACAACAGAGAAAAACACTAGAGCCTCACTCTCTCCTGGAAAAGAAAAAGATCGCATATGGATTCCAGGATCTAATGGGCATGCCAGTGGGATATGAGCGTTGCTAGAAAATTATCATATGATTTGTAGTGACTCATAAAATGTCCCTTGCAGAAAGTGATAGCTGGCTCATGGCTGAATGTCATGGGACATTAAGTTTTGGGATATATGGGGATAACTTCATATAATCATCTGATCTCCAAACATAGTGAAGAAAACGCCAGTAT
Organism: Micromys minutus; assembly: GCF_963924665.1. Classification (NCBI taxonomy): domain Eukaryota; kingdom Metazoa; phylum Chordata; class Mammalia; order Rodentia; family Muridae; genus Micromys; species Micromys minutus. Next base: position 68,290,223 of record NC_137972.1, read on the forward strand.
TTTGACTTGTCTAGGAGAACCATAGTGTTCAGTTTTCTACTATAAGAGTAAGGGTAGAAAGATGGATACCTTCCCCCATCAGGGTAGGCTGGGCCCAGTGAGGGCTGTTGTGCTCATGAGGGCCTGGCCTGTGGGGAGAACTCTACAGTGTAATGCATGGGAATGGCAGGTTGAAGAAACAGTTGCTACCCTAGGATAATAAGACCCACTGAGGGTTTAGAGCACTGGATGCAGAGGTGATTCCTGAGAGTCCAGAAGAATGTGCTGAAAACTCTGAGGAACCAACTTACCATGGCACAGCCACTAGGCCACATGGTAGAGCTGCTCCTTGGAGAGACCTAGCTCACTGGAGGCTCCATGCTGGGGGAGGGACTGGAATACTGTCTGCTAGAGAACCTGACAACTTCACTGTGAGCTCTCTAGAACTTAGAAGCAAAACCCCTTTCTCTCTTGATCTTTCTCCACTGCCTGGGGGCCATTGGCAGTGGAGAACTCTATCTTGGGATGAGATTTACGTTTCCAAAGCAGCCAAGATGATGTTGGAAGTGGAGAGGTGTTAAAATCAGAACTGGCAAAAGCTTCATACAAGAAGCCCCACAAGCAGATCAGGTCCTTAGACATCCCTCCCCAGGCAGAAGGGCAATGGAGACCTAGGTCCCCAATTGACTTGTTAGGAAGGAAGCCCTCCAGCTCATTTTTATTGAGCTATACATTTTAGATATACATTCTTGTATAGAAAATATTTTAAATATTTTATCTCAGTGTGTGGCTTGCATTTCATTCTCTCAAAGTTTTGATGAGTAGGTCTCTCCACTTTTATAATCTACTTAGAAGCAACACAAAGAATAGCTCAGGCTTATGACTCCTCCATAGTCTTCTCCACATAATAACTAGAGTTTTAGCTGAGAATGTAACGCAAAGCCTCAGCTCCATGCCTTGGGTAAGATAGGTGTTCCCGTTTGTTGTGTAGGACAGCCTAGCTATGGTTGGAGTAGGATGGAAGTCAGGTGACCTGAAGTGTCCCTCTGGCCCAGTACTGTCCATCTTCCACTAAAAGAAGGACATGAAGCCCCATCCATGGGAGACAACACAAATTAGTCCCATCCCTGTGTCATTAGCTGTGCACAGCTGCTCCAAGCACAAGGGAGGCTAGGAAGTGACACCCCACCTACAGGGTAGCACTCAGCCCAGGCAACATGGGCTAGGAATGAGAGTTCTGGGATAAAAGGTGAAACAAAAAAGTTCTTGGGGTCATTCTGATACCCATCAAGGACATCATTAGGTGGTACATTTTTATCATATATAGTATGTTATTTTAGATTTAAAATCTCTGAGGATACTGAAATTCCTTGAGGCTTTAAATGAGTAGAATTGCAAACGTGTTCTGAGAAATTTGCTTTAAATTGCTTTTTTGTTTTTTCTTCTCCTTATGCAAGTCACTTGCTTCTCAATAGGGAGTATAGGAGGTTCCCTCTTCCTGGTTTATATTTCCTCCTTAGTTTTCCAATAGCAGCTCAAGCAGCTGCAGTGTGGTTTTTTTGTTGGCTGTGAGTGGGGTGGGTGTAGTGTGAGTATGTGAAGGGTGGTATGTGTATGTGCATGGTGTGTGTGTGTAGTGTGTGAGTGTTGTATGTGTATATATAATGTATGTGTATTGTTTGTATGGTGTATATGTGATATGTGTGTGGTGTGTGTGTTTCTATGTGTGATGTGTGTCTGTGTGTGTATTTGTGTGTATGTATGTGAGTGTGTGTATATGGTATGTATATGTATGTGTGTCTGTGAGCGTGTGTGTGTGTCCACACATGCTCATTAATATTCATAATCACAGTGAATTTTTTTAGGGTTAGGTGTTTGTGTCAGATACATGGTCTTGCTTGGTTACCTTTGAGAGAATCCACAGTGGCTTAGTCTTAAGACTGCTCACAGGAAACAAAGAGCTGCTAGTGATTTCCTTTGTGCTTTGTCTTAAAGGCATAAGCAGTTTCTTGGGGCTGGGTGTGCAGAGTTAGCTCCAAAGAAAACACACATCAGTAATGTAGACGAACATGTTTACCTGACCCTAGACCCAAATTCTGAGGGTTGTCTTAAACTAGTAAAACTGAAGTTGCTTGGAAATAATTAACTTAAACATCCTTTGGCTGTATTATATTCCTGAGGGTCTGCCACGAGGGCAGTTCTGCGTGGACTGTAGACATGTCCTGGCTGGTCAGCTGGTGTTCTCTTCCTAGAGACCCTCTCCAGCTGTAACCTCGCTGGCTGCCCAGGCAAAGAGGAACTCAGCATGACCAAGTAGTAAAACTATGTACCTGCTGCCAGGAGAATTCCAGGCAGACGTGTTAAGGAGTGGTCCTTTGGGTTTCTTCATTTGTCTTTGCATACTGAGACAAGTTCTGTCTGTGTTTCACAAGCCGACCTTGAACTCATGAGCTCAAATCATAGTCTTGCCTCAGAGTCTGACAATCTGGGAATAAACAGGACCTGCTTTAACAGGTTTTTTTGGTTTGTTTGTTTGTTTTTTGTTTTTTGTTTTTTTCAGACTTACACTAAGTCTAGAGTTCAGCTGAAGGAGTATAAGATCATAGCATTGGAGACAGCGAGGGTCTCAGAACCACTAAACTAAATTAACTAAAAAGTTAATGGATCACAGTCCCACGCACCTAGTGACAGAATCACTATTGTGAATTTTGTAGGATCTCCTTCTCCTTCCCTCTCTTCCCATTTCTTGGTGTCTTAAACAAAAAACAAAACAAAAAAAACAAATAACAAATAAACAAACAAAAACATTACTGGAGATTATTAGTCTTTCCTGAGGGAAGGCTGGTGAGTCAGATTTGGATGACCTTGGGACTAGAAGGCAGGCCATGGAACTGAGAAATAACCATGTTTTCTGCACTGCAGCCACTTGTGCAGGAGGCTGTCCGACCCTTCAGGATAGCACTGGCTGCTGCAGCCTTGGATGTCCCAAGGAAAGCATCGGACAAAGAACACCTGCACATAGAATATGATTGTGAAGTGAATCTCAGTGACCTTGTCTCTGACTGGGCCTTCTGAGATGCTAATGAATAGAGGTGTCCCCACCAGCTCCCAGTCTGATAATATTATTGCCACATGTGGATGTGACTTTTCATGTTTTCTGTGGGGACTGAGTACTGACTGACCTCCCAAATGACCTGTGCAGTACACTAGGGTCAGAGAAAGGTGTTGTTACTAGGAAAGCTGCCAGAATTGTGTTAACAGATAATGCAGGGTGTAACCTTATGGGCCTTACCAAGGGGCCAGTTGAGTGGGAATTGTGACTGGCTAAAAGCCAGAAGACGACTCCTATGTCTCTTATTTCTCTCCCCCGGCCCTCCTCCCTCTTACATGATACACAAATGCATGCACTCACATACTATATGTATCTTGAGAGAATACAAAGGAAGGTGGGAAGGCTAGCTAAAAAGAAACTGGATTATTAAAGCCTGTTCATGAAGCCACAGGTTCACGTGTGGAGATCTAGTGGATAGCTTTATACTTGAGGGGCTGTCATCTGATTGAGACACTTCTTCAGAGAAGGTTTTGTTTTTTGTTTTTTTGTTTTGTGGCAGGTTCCAACTATACAGTTTAGATTGGCCTTGAACTTGAAATCTTCCTCTCTGAAGTATCGTACTCTTTTTTTTTTCTTAACATATAATTTACATATTACATTGTTCATTTAAAGTGCACACTTAGATGTTTTTCAGTATATTGTCTGTTGTGTAGTAACACAGATTTTGAATACATTATTACTCACAGAGAAATGCCACGCTCTTCCTTCAGAAGTCACCTCCCTTTCTCTCAAGCCAGTAATGTCCCCTCCACCACTACAGCTCCAAGGTACATTGATGGTTTGAATAGGTTTGGCCCTCATAGTCTCCTGTGTTTGGATGCTTGGTCCATAGGGAGTGGCACCTGAAGAGGTGTGGCCTTGTTGGAGGATGAGGATAGCTGTGGAGGCTTTGAGGTCTCATATATACTCAAGCTGTGTCCAGTGTGGTACTCAGTTTCCTGCTGCCTGTTGATCAAGATGTAGAACTCTCAGCTTCTTCTCCAGCACCATGCCTGCCTACATGCTGCCATGCTTCCTGCCATGATGATAATGAACTGATCCACTGAATTGTAATCCAGCCCCAATTAAATGTTTTCCTTTATAAGAGTTACTGTGCCTGGGGCTCTGACTTCTCTGGGCCTTCAGTGTTTGTTAGGCTCTGTTCTCACGCTCCATGCTGGGACATGTTTCTTTCATGGTCGATAATGCTGAGCATCCCTTCCTGAACTTACTGACCATGTGTGTGTCTCAGGTGAAATGTTTACTCAGATACTTTCTAGGCTGACTATTTGTCTTGCTATTAGTGGATCATAAGGATTTTTGCATATTTGAACCATTTTCCTATGAGACACACTTTCAGGCCCTTTTCCCTGTTCTGTGGGTTCTTGGCTCATGTCCCTGGTGCTGTCCCTGGCTTATGTCCACTGATGCCCAGGAATCTTTCCCTCTGATCTCTCTTGATCCACTTCTGCTCTGTCTGTCATCTCAGAAGACCTGGTGTGAGACAAGATCACCAAGATTCACTCCACTATCATACTGTGGGAGTTGTATAACGTTGGCTCCTACATTTAGATCTGTGCTTCATTTTGAGTTCTTCTTGTCTTTGGTATGAACAAAGGGTCCTAAGAGCCCTGAACCCTCAGTCCTGGGCGTTTGATAGCAACACCCAAGGAAAGGCTGGGGCGTACGCATTGTCTGCGTTTTGTTTTTAAGTGTGAGCTATATTTCTGGAGGCTGTCTTTTTTTTCTGCCCTCTCTGTCTTCTATTAAGCTGTTTCTTTGGCTGGCTGCCTTTACTTGGTGTGGCTGGGCATTAAATTGACTATTGTTTCCAGCAGACTTGAAGCCCTGCTTGCATCCACTGTTAAGGACTTAACTCCTGCATAACTTATAAGCTGCTTGAAAAAAATTGTATTTCTCCCAAGGCAGAAAAAATCCATGTTACTGTGAGTTGTGTTTTAGGAGTGAGCAACTTATTTTGTGTTGTAACTATTAAACAATACTAGGGGGGGAAATCCCTAACTCATTGCATTGCTATTTGCTCCTAGCCCTGGTATTTTAATTATAATCAGAGCCAATAATGCCACAAATCTGTAGAGGCAAACTCCTGGAGAGATATGTTTGTCTTTACATTCATATGTATTTCTGATATGGATGAGCCCAGGCTGGGTAAGAGGATTTATCTTGCACTGATTTCTAAAATCTGTAAGAATTAGAGAACGACTCAAAGGCCTATGCTTATCCTTGCTCTGAGCTGTACCGGGTGTGAAAAGCTGCACAGGTTAGTCTTGGGTGGAAAGGAGGTATGCTAAGGTCAGACTCAGGCCAGAGCCTTGTGTGTGCGAGATAAATGCTCTACCACTGAGCTACGTCCTCAGCCCACACCATGTCTCTTAGTTTCCTCTGTAGGAAACTAATGTCAAATGCCGGAGACCACACTGAGCTCCTCAGTTACTTCAGCAAATAAATTGCTGGCGTTTGTTAATCCCATGTCTCCATCCCGCCCCAATTTATCTATTGTCCCTGGCCTTCTCTGGCTCCGACCACAGCATCTCTGGCCTAGCTGGAACCTCCCTCCCTTTCTTCTCTGCAGGCTGAAAGGCCAAGAGAAGATTCATGTGTATTGGTGGGCATCTTTATTTGACCATATGTGCATGACTTGGCAGCTCAGCTTAGGGAGTACAATGAAATGATAATCCACGCATGAGCTCACCTGTCTCCAAGGGCACAGCTGTGCAGATATGGCTCCTTCTGAATTGGTACTGCTCTCAGCACTAGGCACAAGGTTGTGACTCGAAGGACAGTTTGACCCATGTTTCTGGCTAAATAGTTACAGAGACATATCAGTCTCAGTCTCAAAATGCTGGGACAGAAATGTCCATAGCCTCCGTGGTGAGGATAAAACACGCTGGTGATGTGACGGAGTGCACACCTCCTGGTAAACAACCTCTGGAACTGTTGAAATCTCTGACGGGCCAGTGTGCTCCTGTATGATAATGAGCTGACTGGTCGATGGTGCACTAGGCTGGGCCCAGGAAGGACCAAGGCAGGACTCCAGGCTTTCTGCCACCAACCATACTCCTCAGCTTCTGGGGAGAGGCTTCTGGGGCTGCTAAGAGTTCAGTTCTTTGCCAGTGGCCAGTGGCTTAATCATGCCTATACAATGAAGTTTCAGTAGGAACAGGGCAGCTTTGTAAGAGCTTCAGGTAGTTTAATGTGTGCACCTGTACCTGAAAAAAACACAGACAATCAATGCCCCTCCTATGTCTCTTGTCCTGTATCATTGGTAATAAACCAGTGTAAGCCCATGTTTCCTGAGTCTGGCAAGCCACTCTAATAAAGTAATCATACTCAAAGGAGGCTTTTTGAGCACCCAGACATGTAGCCAGTTGTCAAAAGCACAAGTTAAATAGCTTGAAGCTTGAGGTTGCTGTCTGATCTGGGAGGATTTGGGGTTGAGCCTACAGCAATTTCAGACTTGAGTTGGACAAGAGGTCGGCCAGCAGGTGCCCAGGGCTGCTTGGTGATGGAGAGGAATTCTTGCACTCTTTGCTCACAGATGCTTCTGGGTTGGTTGTTGGGGCAGCAAAGGGACACAAAGGAGCCAAGTCACACTTCAGCCCTGCTTGCTGCCGATCAGCTTCCGCTCCTGCCCTTCTCTCTTCCCCGGTCCACCTCCACTTGCAGCTGGCCATCTTTAGTGAGCATATCCTTGCTGGGACAATGCCCAGCCTTACCTCACAGCACCATGCAGTCCTAGTCTCTATTTTATTTCTCTTTCCTAGTTAGGATTCTCTTTTCCCCCTTTTATTGAAAAGAGATCTTTTCCCACACACATATTCTGCTTCTGGTTTCTACTCCCTCTACGCCCAGTTCCTTCCCGTCTCCCCTCCCACCCTGATCCACCCCGTTTCTGTCTCTCATTAGAGAACAACAAACTTCTAAGGGATAATAACATAGTAATACTAATGATAATAGTAAACAAAACTAACCCACTAGATTTTCACAATTTCTATGGAGCCTAAAAAATATGTATTAAAATTACTCATTTTAAACAGGCTTGCCTCACCTACAAGTCTATTTGGTTCTCAAGATTGGAGCCTCATTTATTAACTACTGTGTACCCCACACCTAGCACAGTGCTTAACAGACAAGAGAGTCTCCATAAATATAATTATTAACAGGAGCCATGCCCAATGGCAGAGATTTGTAATCCTAGCTACTAGGAAGCCAAAGCAGGAGGATCACAGGTTAGAAGTCTGCCTGGGCTGTAAAATGGGTGCAAGGTTAGTCTATGCAATTTAGTAACAACTGACTTCAAAATAAAAGGGGATCAGGCATGTATGTCACTGGTGAGTCCTTGACTAATGGGAGTGAAGTTCTAAGTTCAATCCCTACTACCACAAAATAATAAAAATAGAAAGATTCCTGATATGATGGCATGCATAATAAACCTTGTTGTTTATCTCCCAGGAAATGTCTTGTGCTTGTGAAGTTTCATCTGCATATTGAAACTTTCAGGGTCTTGATTTTTGAAACTTGGAAGTTGTAGAGTCTGATACCCAAAATATGAAGAGGAGCATGTGAAGCTTTGATTCTCCATCCCATAGTCTAAGCACCCTGCGGGCACTAGATACTGCTTTCTTGCTAAACGCAGTGGAAGACAGTGAGAGCCAGTGTCCTTACCCTCCTTATTTTCAGATCCTGCTTTAGGCATTTGTAAGGACAGTATTCGACAATATCACAATTCCAAGTGCTCAGTTTATGAGTCTAATGTAACCTTGTCTTTGTTTGTCTAGAATGTTTCAGAAGTTTAAAAGATGGTTCTGGTCAGAGAGACTCTGGCTTCCTCCGACAATCAAGTGGTCAGACCTGGAAGATCATGAGGGGCTCATTTTCGTGAAAGCTTCCCACTTGTATATCACAATTCCATATGCCCTTCTCTTAATGGTCGTCAGATACTTCTTTGAAAAGTAAGTGGTACTTCTTCCCACCCCACCCAACTTTGCTGACTCTACCATGGTCAAGTAAAGTGCAAGACCTTGTCCTTGATGAGTCTCTTGTTCAGAGTGCACATGAAACATTGTCTGCAGGCTGGAGAGGAAGAATTAGAGGTGTGGATATCATTGCATGCATTCCTTACCCTTAGAGTAAAAATCAAACAAGATCCAGACAGGGTTAATGACGGGAGACAGCCATGATGAATGTGTGATGTGGGCATATGTGGAAATATCACAGTGAATTGCATTGATTTGTATGATTAACACTAATAATAGTAAATTGTGACAGTACTAGAAAAATATTTACTGAAGATGTCTGGAAAACACCAGAAATGTCTCATTAAGGAGCAAACCAACTACCCCTGTTTAGGATAGCTCATTTTTAAGTTATATAGTTGTCCTTTCTTCCCAAGCATAAGGAAATCAGAAAACAATGTTAAATTGCTTTCTCAAAGATACTAAACTTTTTTTTTATTTAATTTGTATAGATATTTCTATATACTGTATTTTTATTCAACCACATATTAACACTGTATTAGTGTTTTGACAAAACAAAGCAGATGCTCATGTGCAGCTTCCGTAGTGGCCTCTGCTCTGAGCGCACACATGAGCTCGTTTGAAGCAGAAAAGGCATATTTGAGTGGCAAGAACTGAAGAGACTAACAACAGGCCTGATAAAGATCAAGTAGTCCAAGATCAAATGCAGCTCAGACCATGTGTTTATAACCTCGCCTGAAGAGTCTGTTTGACCAGTTCTAGTCCATGGACTCACCAAAAGGTTTTGTACAAACAGCAGCTTCCCTGGGGTCAAAAGTGGACTACTGTTGCTCTCAGGAAGAAGAGAACCCTAGTCTACCCTTAAATTGTGGCTCAATGTACTTGAAAAGTCCTTCTCTCTAAAACCATTTATTTTTATTCACGTGTACCTATTATTGATACATTTTCTCTTCCCTTAGAAGTATTTCTTTTTCTTTATGTGTCTGAAACATGTACCTTGGTGTCTGTAGAAGCTAGAAGAAGGCATTGGACCCTCTGCAGCTGGAGAAATGTGGGAAATGGATTGAGGTTCCATGGCAGAGCCACAGCACTCTTGACCACTGAGCCATCTATCTAGCTCCTGTTCTTCCTAAACAGCTATACTATTTACATATGGAGTTTGATTTTCTAAATAATATACAAAGAAAATAAAATTTACCCCTGCACATTCAAATTCACAAATGACATTTTACTGGTTGAACTAGTCTCTATTTTTGAACTTTACTAATTACCATTGAAATTGTCAACTGGGGCCTTTATTTATCTCCACTACAGATGTCCTGTTTTTTCAGTGGGCAGATGTTTCCAGTCTCTGTGAGACAGTGAGACAAAGCGTCCTTTTGGTTGCCAGAGCATCACAGCTGTGGGGGACCAAGTCTCTATGTCTGTGTCTCACTGGCTAACAATAGTGGAGGAAGCAATCCCATCTTTAATCTTAGGGTCATTCTTGCTTCTTCAAGGTATTATGTGTAGCCATTATCTTCTGACTTCTTATCAAGTTAATTCCCAACAAGACATCCTGAGTTCATTCTGTTCTCTCCTTCAGTTTATTTTTATGTGTCTGAGTGTTTTGCCTGCAGATATATTTGTGCGCCATATGTATGCAGTGCCTGAAAAAGTCAGAAGAGGGTGTTGGATCCCCTGATATTGAAGTTACAGATGGTTGAGGGCCACCATGTAGGTGCTGGGATTTGAACCTGGGTCCTCTGCAAGAACAGCCAGTGCTCTTACACACTGAGCCATCTCTCCAGCTCAGTTCTTTCTATTCTGTGATGCTACAGAAGCATGTTTCTTTCAGTGAGACAGAAAGAATATTCGACACGACAGAGAGATCACACCTCACAAATTAAGAAACTTTGTACTTTCCTTGGGATTCTACATTATTTGGTATAAATTAAACCACTTAGACCCTAAATAACGTATTTTCTATTTCTTACAAAATATTTGTGAGCACAGTTTAGATGGTGCAAAACCAATAAGTAATCTGCAGGTGAGAAAACAGGAGGTTAATCCTGAATGCTCGATGGTGCTCAAACAAACGTCATGACAACAGGTTCAAGAATGTTGATTTGAGTGAGGGTCTGTTTGTCTGATGTCTGTCTGTCTAGCTGTTTGTTTGTTTGTTCTGGTTATATAGACTTTTACAATCTCACAGTACAATGTTTCTGATAGTGGATGAGAGTAAGCCAATATCTCCTGGGAATCAAGGACTAGATTAGAAGGTTTACTGTAAATGTCAACCTTCTGGGTTGCCTTCATATACCTTATCCATTTGATACTGGCAGACCATTCATTCATTCATTCATTCATTCATTCATTTAGGTTAAAACTAGTAGTTTCTCATTAGTTTACCTTCTATAAATTCTTTAATGTCTTTGAAATATGGTTTGAAAAAGATCGACTCAAAGTTCAACACTTGAGAACTGGACAGTTTCATGGAAAGAAAAGTGTAGGCCCAAGGCCCAAAGCAGGGGTAGACAGTGTAAATAAAGCCAGGTCGCTTCTTTCTTGCTTTAGTAAGAAAGATCAGATAGTAATACATTTCCACCTTAAGAAACTAGAAAAATAAGGGAGAACGGAAGTTAGAGATACTAACAGTTCTGGTAGGAAATGGGTAGAAACGACTACACAGCTAGTGTGATTTCTGCTGCCAGCAAAGCCACACCCCTGTGGGATCTGGAGTAACCAGGAACCTGACACATATACTGACAGGAATGCAGACTGGTTCAGCTATTTTGGAAAGCAATTTTTCCCCTTTCTTATAAAGCAGTGAACAATTAATTTAACCCTGGTCGTCTTAAAGTTAAATTCTAAATATAATATTTCATCCTAATTCCCAAATCTTGCACATAAATGTATTTAGACTCATGGTGACATAAATTCTAAATTACTTAGTGAGCTCTGTATTCTTAAATTATTGCTTGTTTGTAGGTCTAAAATTTTTCTCTCCTTAGACTTAGATTTGGGGTGTTATTATTATTTTGTTTGTCTGTCTTTTGAGATACTGAAGCCACACTGGAACTCACTGTGCTTCCCAGGCTGGCTCCAAATTCACTGCACTCTTTCTCCTTCACACTCCCAAGTGTTAGGCTAGTTGTTAGCCTCTACATCCAGCTGTCTCCTCAGAACTTTTGGTGGGCAGAGAATGGCTGCAGGTAGCTCTGTTGACAACGTGTATTAGTCAGATTTCCATTGTTGTAACAAAATGCCCCAAAGATTTTAATTTAATAAAGCAGACATAGGTTCCAGTTCAAGGCTGAGTGCTTTAGCTCTGGTGAGAGGTCACAGTGTAGCAGGAGCTTGTGGCAGTACAGAAAGGAAAAGGAGCAAAGACTCCGAGGTCCTAAGATCCCCTTGGAAGAAAGACAATCTTGCAGTAACTTCAGGACTTCCCACTTGGACTACCTCTTGATGGTTTTCCACAGCTCCAACATCACAGACCCTATGGACTAAGCTTTTCAATGTGTCCCATTGGACACACTCAGCATCCTGACTAGAACAATACAAGCAAATGCCTGAGTTTTCCCTGGTACAGCCTGGGTTTTCTGGTATGGGCACGGACTTCTTACTTCTCAAACCTTCTTCTCATATTTTGTAGGTTTGTTGCCACACCTCTAGCAAATGCACTTGGCATTCAAAAGGCACGGCATAAAATTAAACCCAATGCCATCTTAGAGAATTTTTTCAAGTATTCCACAAGTCAACCATCACATGTAAGTAACAATTCAATTCTTTACTTGGAAGACCCCCTTTCTTAATGGTTTAGATATCCGGACTTTGGCTGTACAAAGAAGTCTCCACTTGATCACCAAAGGGTTTCATTCATTGAATACATTGACATTGCTTTGCTCTGTTGCCATTTGCTGAAGCATCACAAATGTGACAAACTATAGATATGTGTCAGAAAGTCACTGGCATTAAGAATTAAAGCTACTTACAGCTGTAGTATCATGCATTAACAATTCTATTGGTGTTGTGGCTTATGCCTGAGGCAGAAGGATTACCATGAATTTGCCCCTGGCTTGGACTATGTGGTGACTCTGGGGAAAACCTTGAGATACATACTAGGCCCGGACTTAAAATGCAAATAAATAATATCATAAATTCATCTTTAAGTTTTTAAACTTGTGAGGAAGGTGTCACCTGATAATTTGATGATTGTGCCCCTATGCAAATACATCATGTGTCCCAGGAAGCCATTGTTCCCCTATGCAAATACATCAGGGTGTCCCAGGAAGCCATTGTTCCCCTATGCAAATACATCAGGGTGTCCCAGGAAGCCATTGTTCTCCTATGCAAATACATCAGGGTGTCCCAGGAAGTCATTGTTCACACTTGCCCTTGTTTTATCCAAAGCCTCAACATACACAGAAACATGTAGAAGCCCTGATTTCTCCCCCAAAATTGAATTTTCAAGAGCGTCCCAATTCTTTCACAATACTAAGTATCCCTGGGTGGTGCCGTGCACTGGTGGTTTCTATCACAAACTCTTTACCCCATAGTTGTGAGGTGTGTCCAGGCCCCTCTGCCTTATTATTTTGCACAGTTAAAATAGGTAAAATATACCTTCTCCCAACGTGGCTCTCCTCCAGCCTGAATAGAGGAAGCTGCCACGTGCCTTTTCTTAATAATCAAGACTGTGTACTACCAACATTTTAGGGGCAAAGTTTTGGGCCATTTAAACTGCATTTGTTGAATTGGGCTGTGCTTATAGGCTGGGGGATTGTCATTGCACAGCAAGGTATGCTGAGGTTTAACACAACATGAGGGTTACAGTGTAGTGTAGCTCGTGGCTGAAGAGCTGTCGATAGCTCCTTCTGCTCTTGGCTTCTGACTTTATTAAACAAGGACAGTCTGACATCACCTGTTTTCTGTTTCCAGGTACTTTAAGTGATCATGGTCACCCGAATGTGTATGTGTGTGTATGTGTGTGTGCATGTGGGTATATGTGTGTATGTGTGCGTGTGCGCGTGCGCACGTGTGCGTGTGTGTGTGTGTGTGTGTGTGTGTGTGTGTGTGTGTGTGTGTGTGTGTGTAGGTACACACATTCTTTGGTGTGCATGAGAAGATCAGAGGACAACCTTTGGGAGTCAGTTCTCTCCTTCTCACCCTAGGCTGCAGAGGTTGAATTCAGGCCATCAGACTGAACCTGATAAGCACATTTACCCACGGAGTCATCTCAACACCTCTGAAGACTAAGATATTTGTAATGATTGAGAAAACTTGCTTCCTGAGGAAAGAAAATGGCCAAGTGACAGTCAAAACAAAACCGGGAAAGAATTAGACTAGGTGATATTTGTAACTGAGCTGAAGAAGGGGAAGCCAGCTGCCACACAATATACAGCTGGACCAGGAGCAGGAGCTCAGCCCATACCAGCCCACGATCCTGCAGGGCTCCTTAAACTCCACCCCAAGGACTTGGTTATTTATCCACAGCATGGGAAAACTTATTTTAAAAGCAAACACTCACAAAGTTGGGGTTGTTCTGGTTTCAACTCCACAAACAGTGAAGTCCAACTTGACATAGGTATAACTCAGACATGTCAATCAAGTGAGAGAAAAGACATCGTAACTCACCCATAGTATTGGCTTTCTCTACCAAACCAAGAAGGTGATGGGAAAGACTGTGATTCCCAGCGTTCCTGGATCACAAAAGGATACACATTTGGGTAGCAGATCCAGACAGCCAGAAAAGCACATATTCTGAAAGGTTCGAGAATGTAGGAAGATAGACTATAACTCAGGAAGGCATAGTCGTGGCACCAGTCAGGACTCAGATGCAGAAACAAACTAATCTCACAAGACCTTCAAGAGCATTGGTCAGCACCATGCTAAAACATGTTCTCCACTTATAGCTTAAGTTTAAAGCAAGTTACTCAGTAGACTAAAACTGTTTCCTATGAAATCAAGTCCTGAGTGTAACCACTACAGTCATATGCTAACCTAGAATTGTATAGAATAGTTAAACCTGTAGGTGACACCTACAGTCATTCAAACAGTTGGCTCCTAGACATTTTAGAGTGACCAGAAGTGTCTGGCTGTAATATGACATTGTCATCTATAAATATTTATGGCCACACATATAGCTCTCTTGATTCATATGCAACCCAGAGCCAAACAAAACAAGTTGGATTATGTGCAGTGTATACTGTATCAACCCTGGGCTCCTTGATTTGCCCTTCTTTTAGCATCCTTGGCACAAAAAAGTAAATGCCAATGACTAATATTTGAGGTCGATACCATGAATTTTGTGTCTGTTGAAAAAGATGACTTTTTAATGTAGACTATCCCAGAGAGTAACACTTGCTTCTTAATTGTCTTTGTTCCAATTCCCATAGCAACTTGAACTCTTTTCTGCATGTTTTAGGTGTCCAGCAAGTGCTTGTTTTGTGTGCTAAGAGAATGGGTCTTGATGGTTTTATGTGTAAGGCTCCTCTCTCTTGAAAAAAAAATATGTTTATGGTGCCAGTATTGCCCAGATGGGCTTTGGGCTAGGTACCTATATCCCAAAACAAGAAAGAAAACACCTACAATATACGTTTACTATGTTCTGGATGAATGTACTAATCAGGTGCTTGTAGAAATGATACAATAGTAACAAAACTGGATTGGTCTAAGATCTGGGAAAATTCCAGAAAGAATGCAAGGCCTTGTTTGCTTTGCTCACTGCTGAATCTCTAACACCTAGCATTGCACCCGGTCTGCTAATAAGGAGAGACTCTTTGCCTATCTCCCAGTACTGGGTGAATAAGATATTTAGATGGTAATCTGTGCTCTAAGGTGTTTTCACTGTAAGGACACAGAATACAGTGCACCAGCTACTCAGATTAGGCCGGTGACAGAGGCACTACAATCAGAATTTGAATTACATCTTGTTTTAGGGAATCAATAGGCTGGTTATTTTAGAAGTAAAGATGTATATAGGTTTCTATTTAGTACATGATTTTCAGCCCACAGTCATTTTTTCTGTTGTGAAGATAAGCTTCCGAGCATTGGCAACATTGGATTCTGTGTATAGCACACGTTCACCTTGTGGCCCTCACCCACCCCTGTAAGGCAAGTAGCAGGTGCTTTTATACCACTCTCTTCAGGGAGTTCAGTGCTCAAGGCTCCCTGACTAATTGGCAGCAGGGTTGAGCCTTTGGTTTTCAACTTCCTATCCTGCCCACCACCTTTGTGTTGGAGTGTCATCCTGCTGTCTTGTTTGACCTGGGGAGAGGCTTTTGCTGTGAAAAACAGAAGCCTAGCTCAGAAAGGCAACATGGCAATGTGGACATGATCTCTACCTCTAGTCTCTGGCCTCACTGTAACCTTTACAAGAGTAAGGTCTTAAAACTCAAGCAGACTGTAACCCACCATGTGCATTCCAGACCAGATCCTCCCTGGAGTGACCCAGCCTGACATGTTCTCCGTAGCTGTGTCTTTCCTCGGGGATACTTTCTGATCCTTAAGCCTTCCCCACTATTCCACTGTCACCTCTAGACAACCATAATGGGGGACCTCCCCATCTTCTCCAGCACGCTTCAGGGCTCAGCTACAGTGTGACTTGCAAAAGCTGCATGCATGAGGCATGGCCAGACTTATCCTGTCTTTCCACATCTCACCAGGCCTCTTTGTCATAATTCCTTGCTGGATTTTAGGACAGCCACATAAGACTGGCCAATCTAGATCTTGAGCTTGTTGTACATGCTGGAAGAACACACTAGTAAGCAGCGACCTGTTCAGTCTTCTCAAAGAAACAACATCAACAACCAGTGATGGTTCCAGAATCCCTGACCTAGAAATAGAGCATTGAATGAGTTGCTTTGTAGTGAGATGATGATTTCAACATGTTCTGGTCTCTGTTGTTTCTTGCCTTCTCATCAGGTTAGTGAAATACAGATCAGCCACTCAGTAAAGACACAGAACCACAGTCACTCTTCTGCCTGTGCTCAGTGTGTAGCTTCTGGTGACTGCTGTTGTCCTGGTTCCTGATTATAACCTGCTAGATGACCAGCAGCCAACTTTGTCAAATTTACCACCCCTCTCCTCACCCAGAGTGCTCATTTGCAGTTGGCCCACATTTACTGTGAAGCTCTGATTTTAGAGGTGGCTTCACATTAAAGACCCAGGACTGTATTTTTTCTCTCTGGAAATGTTAGGGCTTGGTCTCAGCTGGGCCTTGGGGATGGGACCCACTGTGCCACAGCTTGTGTCTTGAGCAGGAAGCTGAGAATTAGCTTTAGGCAATTTGGTTTTGGTTTTGTTTTTATAACAGAATTAGGAGGGCATTTTCTTATATTAAAAGATGAAAGACCAAGAGATCAATGCAACTTAAAAAAAAATCAGATAAAGAACATGTTCCTTGTGGAAGGAGAAAGCATTGGTGACCACAGGTCTACTGTACAGAACACACCTGTGAACACCACTGTGAAACCGTCTGGTCCTCTCGTTCTGTAGTGTTTCTTTTCTGGCTCTAGTGGGCTTTGCATTTTGTAATCTTTGGGCAGTGATCCATCATCCGTGTTGTTTCCTACTTTTAATCATAGCCTGTGAACCATCTGCTTCCCAGAGGAGAAACCATCATCATTATTATACTTTATAATCATTATTTTAATGGTCAGAAATAGTTTGGATTCTTTTGAAATAGACTGTGTACCTGTTTGATTGTGAAGGTGGCTAAGCAGCATCTGCTGGGGGTTTCCTTAGATTATCATCTGTGGCTATCAGAAAGAGTGCATGAAGTAACAGAAAGCCCACGTCTTGTCAACCTGCGACCATTTCCACATTTCCCATAAGCCCTAGCAATTCTCAGGCAAACTTTTGTGTCTCCCTAGGAAATGTGAGGAAATCATGTTTGATTGGCACTGGAAACTCTACTACTCTATCTAGCACCTAGCAGGCCCTAAATAAATCTTTGTGAGTTGGCACACTCAACAGCAACGTGAGGGTTGCTAGTATATAGATAGTCGTTTCTTCTCAGTAATCCACAAGCTAGTTTGGCTTTGGCTTGGGGTCTATGTGTGCGAACGTGATCTCACTAACAATAAAAAGTGAATTCCCTGGCTCACAGTCTTGTGCATGTTCATCTCACCATCCCCTAACTGTGTGACATTTGACTCTGTTCTTTACCTTAGCTTTTACAGATATGCAGAGTGTGTATGTGCTTGTGCATGTGTGTGTGGAGACCATGGTGTGGCCTGTGGAGACACTCCTTCTTCCCCATGTCCTGCTTTTACCTGCTGAGATGCCATGTTGGCTGCTGTTTTCTCATTTATTTCTTCTCTTTTTCAGACTGATGTCTATGGATTGGCAAAGAAGTGTAATCTGACCGAGCGCCAGGTTGAAAGATGGTTTAGAATTCGGCAGAAGCAAAACAAGCCTTGCAGGTTGCAGAAATTCCAGGAATCTTGGTAAGAAGGATAGGAGGCTTAGGTAGCACTGTAGTTTTAGCCAACAGTGTGGCCATGCAGAGCACACCCTGACACTGGAGGAGAAGGCTCCAAATGCATTCTCCATTTTTCATAGGATCTGTCCCCTACCTCACCAAAGGCAAGTTTGGTTTATTGGAATGGTTTCATTAAATACACCTGCAAAGGTAACAAGCGAAAGCACAGAGCACAATCTTACAGCAGCTCAACAAGGGACTTAGTGCAAAATGTCCAATTAGCAGCTACTGAGAGACCCAAGGTTTGAATTCGGGTGTAAACAGTGTACATTGCTAAACAACGTAAGGAAAATGTTTATAATTCAGAAAGGTTTTTTTTAATGAGGAAAAGATGTTACTCTTAACTTTCCTTGCTTCCTTCTCCTCTTCTAGAAGACACGAGGCTCTAAGGTGAACCCAGTGCCTATGCAGACTTTCTGTGCTCAGCCTGAACCCAGACAAACCTTAAGCACATCTTATCTGCTGCTTCTCCTTTCTAGGGCTGAGCTTAGGAAGTCTCAAGACTTTGTCCCATGTCTTCTGTCGTGGTTGTTAGAGCAGAAGATGTGAGAATGCACCTAGTGTACATTCATCAGATTGTCATCTCTGCCCTCTTCTTTATTGAAGGAGCCACTGTGCACAGCAAACTCTGCCTGCATGTGCTTGGAGGCCCTGGAGCTTAGGCACCATACCAGTGGCCATACCTCTGAAGACAAGTGGCTCCTCTCCAGAAGCTGTCATCTGCAAATAATTCTTATGCTACAGTGGGGCCTCATGGGCCCCTCCCCCACCTGAACTGGAATGTGGACCAGCTTGATTTTGCACAGGCCTTATGCTGGGCTGTGAGTTAATGAGTAACTGTGGCTGTGCCATAGAAGAGGACAGTATTTCCAGCGCTCCCATTGTCCACTGGCCCTCTCCCACCATAGTCACTGGGCTTTGTGGCAGGGATGGATACAGGTGCCCCATTTAGGACTCAGAACACCCAGTAATCACTTACAAGTATTAACTGCTGGCTGATATACAAGGAAAGTTTTTCTTTCAATCTTGAGAGCAGCATTAGACTATCGTCTGACCATAAATATTTGGAAGGCATTTCATAGCATGTTCATAGAGCAAACCAACAGAAGATTTCTCCCCAGGGCCTATGCCCCTCCACCAGAGGAGTTTGATTAGATTTATAGGACCAGGAGTGAATTCTTCTCCCACAAGCCACCTGAGGCCTGATTTGTGAGGGAGCGCTTTCTCTTCTTCTTACTTTCTTTCTCTCTTCTCTTCTCTTCTCTTCTCTTCTCTTCTCTTCTCTTCTCTTCTCTCTCTCTCTCTCTCTCTCTCTCTCTCTCTCTCTATCTATCTATCTTTAAGGAACTCTCTGTTTGCTTATAGCTCATTACTTGATGGGCATTTTGTCTTATTTTTATAGTTCTTTAAGTCTTCTGAATAGTCTCCCTGTATCTGGTGTGCACTTGGCACTGAGCTGTCTCTTCTCTATGCTAACTGCAGGGGTTTTGCTGTGCAGAAACCCTTTAATTTTGAATCATCCTCCTATTGGTTCTCACTTTCACTAATGGCTTGAGCTAGACAGTCCACTTGAGAAAGCCCTTGCCTATGTTTATGTCTTGAACTTCTTTACATAATTTTTCCTCTCAATGTCTTCTTGGGTCTCACATTAATATTTTTGATACTTTTTTAGTTGATTTTTATATGGTGTGAGAAATATATAAGCCCCAAATGTGGATTTCCTGATTCCCCAGTACCATTTATGATGGGGCTATATTTTTTCAATGTATTTTTGGTATCTTTGTTGGCTGTATCTGTGACACTATCATATTCCATCTGTTATATGTCTGCTTCTTGAGCAAGTACCACAGTGTGCTTGCTTTTGTGGCTCTGGAGTAGTATTTGAGATCAGGTATTAAGGTGTGTCCAGCATTGCTCTTTCCACTGTTTGGGTTTTTGCACTCCCATGTGGATTTTAGGCTAAGATGAGCTTATTACTTGTTTGACTCTAGGATACCTGTTCTTCAAAGTCTGTTGTGCCAGATTCCCTTTTCCATCACATGGCAATTACTGTTCCAGAGGACTAATGCTTTTCCTTTCTTTTGGCAGCTGGCGATTTACATTTTACTTTATGATCACTGTGGCTGGAGCTATATTTCTTTATGATGTAAGTTGCCATTTTTCACATCTTTAGAATTTATCTTGAATTTTAAATATTTTTACCTACGAATTCAATCAATGCAAATCCTCAAGAGGATAAGAGTCTGTATATTCTGGAACCAAATAAACTGACTATGACTCAAGAGCTCAGATAGAGGTCACTTCAAATTCCATGTTTCCATGTGGTGATGCTTTTCTGAAGTTTCATAGTAACAGAACAAAGCAAATCATAAATGGATACTTTTCAAATGTATCAGTGGAAATGCCAGACAGGCAGGTCACAGCAAAGCAGGGGGATTTTCAACTGCAAACCTAGGTGCCGTATGGCAACATTTTTAACCTTTGGTTGACCGAAGCTAGGGGTCTGTTTGTATATTCCAAAGGACTTCCCTAATAGCCATCAAGATGCTGGGTCATGTCCAGAGGTGGCTAACAAGTGGCCATTAGAAGTAGCTCATTACTCCTCAAGATAAATGGAAATTAGACTCTGACCCACAAGATTCTAAGCTTTCCACAATCTAGTCAGTCAGCTACACACATCATTGCCTGCTTCCCACAAAGCTTCTTTCGCAGATCTTTCAGGACCTACCACTCCATAAGCTAACCAGCTAAAGAGCTCTTATCTAGCATTAGTAGGGCCCAAAATAAGCTTCCTGACATTTTATTGCTGTAATTGTCTTAAAGTATTTTTGCCTTTTCATTTATTTATTTATGTGCCCCCCTTTCTCACTCTCTGTCTCTTGACATATGTATCTGAGGCTGGGCTGGAACTCACTATACAGCCCATGCCAGCCTAAAACTTGTAACCTTCCCCTCTCTGCATCCCAAGTGCTGAGGTTATAGGTATTTGCTACCAATTCAGTCCAAGGAACAGAGAAAATAACTGATCCAGAAATTATTAGCATATTTATTTATTCAAGCAGTTTGTTCAACAAGTCATTCCTAGAGTTGACGCTAGATTCATTATAAGTAGTGAATTCTACAGTATGATATTGGAATGTGAGTCAGTGCCCACAAAGGGAGAAATGCTTTGAACAGAAGAAACAGGATCTGCGCAGGAGAACCAGTACAGTAGGAGAGACACAAGTGAATGCACATATGGGTCAGTGGGACAGTGAACAATCCTGTGGGTCAGTGGGACAGTGAACACACACGTGGGTCAGTGTGACTGTGAATATCACAAATAGCTGTACTTCCTACTGAAACCAGTTTTTGACTGATAGAGTTGTACCTTTTCTCACCTTCTTCTGTTTTTCAGAAACCATGGGCATATGACCTCTGGGAAGTTTGGTATGACTATCCCAGACAGGTAAGTCCTCCCTGAAGGAGCCTCTCCCTAACTGAACTTCCCAGATCTTAGTGGGTTTTCTGTTTCGTTTTGTTTCTTTGGGGGTTGGTTGTTTTGTTTTATTTTTATGACCCACTCGTATTAGAGTAGCTTAGGCTGGCCTTAAACTCAGAACATACCTAGGCTAGCCCTGGCCTAGCAACACTTTGACCCTTATTTCCAACCAAAGCAGCAGGCTAAAATAAATATTTGTGTCCTGTGAGCCGCAGCATAAACAACAACAATAACAACAACAACATCAGGAAGCTGCTGGGATGTGCTCGGTGGTCCAGAGCACTGGCTGCTCTTCCAGGAAGACAGGGGTTTTGTTACCCACATACTGACACATGGCTAACCTTAGCTCCAGTTCCAGTGGCCTAGTGTCCTCTTCTACCCTCTGCAGTAACCAGGTGGACATGTGGTTCACAGATATGCACCGGCAAAACATCCATACAGATAAAATAAATAGCAATAATGAAAAAAAATAGACAAGAGGACAAAGGAACAAGAAAGCATTAAAACAAAAGTCCTACTCTCTACACAGGTCATAACCTAGTCCTGTTAATACTACTCTTCTCAAGAGCACCCATTGTCTCTTGGTGCATAACAAACAATCCTCAAGCCTACTGCCATAAAATGCTGACCATCGGGGTCTTCTGATGTGGGTTATGTGAGATCATTCATGCCTCTCATGTCAGTTGCTGCCCTTATTCCTATTCATCAGCTGGCACTTAGTAGGCTTTCCCCTTAATTAATTACTTAATTAGTAGTTGTTTATTTATGTTGTGGTCTCTTTGGCATGATAGCTCAGCTTTAAACAGTGCTGATGAAGTCTATGCTTCAAGTACATTGACTATTATTCTTTTTGGCTAAATACCAAGATTAAATCCATAGGCATTGCAGGAGGAAACCAAATAAGGCCGTAGATATTAAAAGGGTGTGTTTCAGTAAGTCCATACACTAAAGAGCATGTTTCAATTTGCCTTGATGTCTCAAGCAATTCCCTAGTAGAACAGTACTAAGAAATATTCTAGCAGTTAAAATTGAATCACTTTTATTTAAAAGATAATTTTAGAGACCTTAACTAATTGCATATCTAACAAAACTTACCTTATGCTAAAATTAGGCACTCACATCTCTAGCATTTATTAAGTGTCTTAGTCAAAACATTTCTTTTGGTTTAGAATACTTTTACTTCTCTACTGTTTCAAAAAGTAAAACCTTGACAGTTCATCTGTGATTCCTTTGGGGGGATTTAAGTCACTGCATTTTCTTGCAATTATATGGAATACAAATGTGTTTCAGTGAATTAAAATACATTGCATGTGAGGTTGCATTTGGAGTTATGAGCACTCTCCTCTTCCTCAGCCGTTGCTGCCATCCCAGTACTGGTATTACATTTCGGAGATGAGTTTTTATTGGTCACTGGTGTTTAGCCTGAGCTCTGATGTCAAGAGGAAGGTATGTTCTGTATTCACTAAACCTTTATCCATTCCGCCCATGTTTTCCTTTACCCTCAGTTGGACCTGCTGGTTATATGATATACAGATTCAGCTCTATCTCATTGGCTACTTTTGCTTATGATAATACACAGATGAATTCAAGTTATTCTCATGTTTTGATGGTTTGATAAATTTCTGTAGAAAACCAAAAATGTTATGTTGGAAGCTCTTTTCCTGATCTGCAAATACTGATCTCCTTTCTGTTTCCTCTGGCTTTGGGGGAAAAGGTTGTTAGTGTAATGACTTTAACTCTATGACACCACTTTTATTGATGGCGGACTACTTTATACAATCCTTTCTAATGTTTCCAGGGACTTCGGCGTGGCTACCACCTCCCACCCCTTAACTCCATAGTTACCCCTCTGAGACATCTTGTCTGACACTTCTGTGGCTTTGCTTTATTTACAGAAAAACTGAGTCTCAGATGTTAGTAGTGTGCCCCCAAGGTGACAGCAGGATACATTTCAGGGCTGTCTGATTTACTCTGTCACTTTAGACCCTAAGTGCAGCCACCAGATTTTCCTCAGCAAGTTAAATCAAATGAGAAGCAGTGTTGGTGCCTTCAGTGTAGAATTCTAGCACACAGAAATGTCTGTTTAATAAATACAGTTAAAACCAGCTAAATATTAGACTAAAGAGTGCTGGCTGAATTAAATATTCTTTGAGTCGAAGGTTGGTACACCCATCACTAGTAGGTACACTGCAGTCCACGGGTGTCTTTCATGAAAATTCACAGAATCTGAGACTACAGTGTCTGGAGTCATGGGAAGAGAAGCAGAAGTTACAGTTAGATGAGAAGTGTTAAGAGCTGTCTCAAAGTTCAGTTATTTCATCATTAAGGGTGACACTTGCCCTGGCTCTCTCACAAGGACCCTGTTAAGAAAAACACACATACAAAAATGTATATAGACATATGTATTTAAATATATATTATAATATACATTAAATTCTTAATGTCAAAACATGCAGATGTAAGTTACTGGTATCATTAATATTCTCTCTTCCAGTCACTGGGAAATAACTGCTTTTGTTTAATGGCTTCCATTTCTCTCTCATTATGTAGGATTTCCTCGCTAATGTCATCCACCACCTGGCTGCTATTAGTCTGATGAGCTTCTCCTGGTGTGCTAATTACCTTCGCAGTGGGACCCTCGTGATGTTTGTTCATGATATATCTGACATTTGGCTAGAGGTAAATGTTTGCCATTTAAAGATAATGACAGTGCTGTGTCCTGGTTTTCTCTAAGTGCTCATAGAGAGGATTATCTCTGAGGGATTTGTTAAGTTCCTCTGTCCTGAAAACACCCAGTATCTAAGAAGGTGCAGTCTCCCAGACCCTTAGAGATGAAGCCTCTCGGGGTGTGTTTTTACAGTCTCTACACTCCTCAATCTCTACAGTGTGTGACTATACTCACGGGAGCTACATGCTGCTGCCCATTCAGGAGGTGATATGAGACAACTGAATAAAAAGCAAATGCAAGTTTTTTAGAGGCAAAGGGTGGAACTGGATTCTCAAGGATGGACAGCATCCTCAGCTACCAGCTTAGGCCAGAGACTGGCTGTGAATACTCAGCCTATACTTCCTCCAACTCCATCTCCTGCTGGAGGGAATGCCCACTGGTGTTTGTCAAAGGGCATTCATTTTCTAAGGGAGAAAGAGGGCTTAGAGTGTGTCCTGAAGCAGAGACTGTTAAGACTAATGCCTTCCTATTTCTACTCTAGGGCTATCCTTGGCCTCTCTGTTAGCTTCAGTTCCTGCTGGTGTGGGCCGTGATTGAGTGGTCCTCTCTGTCCAGTCTCCTGCTGTAGTTACAACAGCATTTCCCAAAACCAGTTAGTGTATAGACTCATAACAAACGCAGGGAAAGCACTACCTTCTTACCCAGGGAAAGCAACACTGGACTACTTCATACTTGAGTTTTCTCCTTGGAGTGCTAATAATTGAACATAGGTCGACATGGATGAAATTAAATTTAATAGAATTTCATTCATTCCTTGGGATTTGAGCTTTTTGATAATGTATTGGGAGCAAATCTAGTTTTGTGGGCTTCATGGGACTTCCATTGTATATTCTTCTATGTCATTTGAAATCACATTGACCATTGACACAACTGGCCTCTATGTAAACCATTCTCTTCATAGAATGTTGGGTAAGGCTAGCATACATGCTTCAGGGCAGCAAGCTCAACGGAGCAGGGCTGTGCCAGGGTTGTGTCCTGTTGGGTTCTGAACATAGCCACCTCTGCTACAAGCCACCCCTTTCCCTGGTCCCATCTTAGTGACCTTGTCTTAAAAGCAAGGCTACCTTGGGCCCGAGTGAAGGATTGCATACCCATGTCTTGCTTCTGAATCCTCATTTGCTCAGCTTTGGTGTGTGCAGCATTAAAATACTTTCATTGTATTTTTAAGGGAAAGGGAGATGTGAAAGCTCGAGGTCTGAATGCTTGTTTTCTCAGCTTTCCTGCTACCTTGTCATAGACATAACTCCCTAAGAGACTTGGGCAAATTACTTATTGTTTTGTTTTCTAGCCCCAGCTGTAACATGAGAAGTCATATCAATCCCTTATGGTATATTATAATGTTTAGCTCATTACTGTTTGAAAATTTTCCAAGTTTTTGGGTAAAAAACAGAGGGAAATGGCATGTCAGACTTCAAGGTCCCTTCCTGGTTAAAATATAAGCATAGCTTCATGTTGTTACTAAATAATGAGTCATTCTTGGTCCACAGTCATGATCTAACTCAAGGTTTATACCCAGGGCTAGTGCCTTCCATCAACAGCTGGGGGTAGAGACAGCACTGTGTGGTGCTGGGAGGTGGGGCTGCCTTTCGGTGTTCTCTCAAGGACGTATGACCCATGGTTTCTTTGAATAGTTGTCAAGTGTTTCTCAATCAAGTTCTAATTAAACCCAGACCTGGCACTGCCTTTGCTCTTGTAGACTCTCCCTGAGTTGGAGCCCCTAATCTTTGTAAGTCTCAAGACAGGTACTGTGTCCCTTAGCTCTTTCTTTGCAACAACAGAACCTCCCTCAACACCTACAGCTCTTTCTTATACATGCTTTATTTATCATGTTTTCTGGGCCTCTTTATGATCTTCTCTAATACTCTCCATGTCCCAATTTGGATCCAGTACCCAACATTTTTATGTACCCTGATAGATACTTAGCTTTTATTAAGGTCTCCCATTTGGTATTTTATCATTACCCAGTCGAGAAAGTATTGAAGGTATTTCGCCCAACCGTGGCATTTTAACCTCATGATTGGGCACCCAGAGATTCTGATACCCGGGCATAGATCCAGCTTCCTACCTTGGCACAGCTTCTGACCTTGAAGGTAGCTATGCACTCCATTCTAGTCATTCTGAGACTCTGGTACTTGCCTCTTACCCAGCCCTCATTACTGGGTTTATTGGCTTTCTATATTAACTGCTGAAGCTGTTCCCATTTGCAGCTTCTGCTACCCTCACAGGATGTCACCATCCTTGGTAAGTTTTGGAAAGCATGGTAAATTCAGTTCAGACACTTCTTAAGGTTGCCTTTCTTGCTCAAGGAAGATCTTGAAACTCCAAGATGTAATTTCTGAACCTTTTCAAGTCTAAGCCATGCTCCCTTGTATTAATGACTTCTCTGTTGGTATAACAAAATACCATGACCAAAAGCAATTTAAAAAGGAGTTTATTTTGGTGTACAGTTCAGGTAAAATATCCACAATAGTAGAGAAGACACTCAGCAGGACTAGGAAGCTGAGATTCCGTATCTCAAGTGTGCACAGGAAACAGAGAAGGAGCTTAAATGGATCAAGGCTATTAACCCTCAAAGCCAATATGCAGTGCTGTCCTTCCTCCAGTAAGGATGGATCGCCTAAAAAGCTCTGTAACCACCTCAAGTAATGTCAGCAGTGGATGACCAAGCATTCAAATACATAGCCAATGGGGGACTTCTCCCATTCAAACTACTGCATTTCCTAGAGGGGTGGTTTGTATTCAGGCACTCCTACTTATGCCTCACCTTCCACGTCAGCTTCAACTTTGGGCTCTGGGACAGTGCAATGGAGCATCCTTAATGCAAGTGTTGACTGTAGTGTTCCAGGCACACCCACATCTCACCCCTGTTCCAGGCTTTGTCCGCATGGTCCAGCTCCCCTCTCAAAGAAAGGGAGATAGGAAATAGATGTTCATTTTAAAAAAGCATGCTAGGATTCATCATGCTCACTTCTAGTGTTTTAGAAACAAAGGGGACTTGTTACTGCTCTTTAACGTATCATTATATAACATGGTAAGTTTCAAACATGTATTGAGTCACAGAGCTTTGCTTTACCTTTGCTCTGCCATTGCTATTATGGCCAATCTCATCTCATCTATGTTCCCATCTATGGCTCGGACCTTCCCCAAGTGACTTTCATGAAAGACCTCATCCAGCTGTATTTGCAATTTTTGCCACAAGCATTTTAACCAAATGTAGTTTTTCTCTTTGCTTTCAGTCTGCTAAAATGTTTTCCTATGCTGGATGGAAGCAAACCTGTAATGCCCTGTTCTTCGTCTTCGCCATCGTGTTCTTCATTAGCCGATTCATTATTTTTCCGTTCTGGTGAGTAGACAAGGCATTATATCCTGACTTGTGACAGTCACAACCCCATCTCTTCATCCTTGGAGCCATTTTTTACAACTTTACTAAAAGACAAAACATTGTAGCTTTATATTTTTAATAAGTAATGAAACTAACTCTCAACATGGAAACACCACAGAGGGAGCTGAGGTGGGTGGCAGTAACTATTACTCTCTATCCGGCCACCTGAATGTGGCTCTTTCCTTGAAATCAGCAGCTTTTCTGGTCACGTAGTGAAAAGCCAATGACTGGCGCCTGGGCCTCTACAAGAAAACCATGTTCTGTGTTGTAGTACTCACAGATGCATCTTTGGTGCCAGACACTGGCCCAATCCTGTCCACACCTACACTGCAGCTCACAGAAGTTACTGTTGTCACTCTGCTTCACAGATGAGGACCCTCTTAATGGCCATGGGGCCCAAAGTCTAGGGATCCTATGATATCGCTTGGCTCTTGGTCTATCTGTTGATTTTATTTAGCCATAGGAGACTATGGGGGAGGTTACCTGTATGATATTGCCCGTGGCAGTCCATCCTCAGCAATCGTAATTCCCTACATGTTAACTGACAGAAACCAGTACAAACATGGAGAAGTATCAAATAGCCTGGAAGGAAAGGCCTAGAAATAACCTCAGTTTAGGTCTAGCCTGGGAACCTCAGCTCCTCTCAATAGAAGAATGCAGAAGCAAATGGAGATTCTTGTTCCACGCCTCTCTTCGGTAGATGGACAGCATCCTGACTGACATGCGGGGGGGGGGGGGGGTCTGGCCAGAGGGATCAGTGGGAGCTGTCTTTGCCAAAAGAGCCAGCCACATTCTGTGAGACTATGGTCTGAACTTAATATTTTCTGGAAAGGAGAGATACAGCACAGTGGTTTGTTTCAAAGATGGAAACCAGACTAGAATCAAACCTTGTGCCACACTCAACTGCCTGCATGGTTTGGGGCAGCTTAGGTCATCTCTCTGTGCCTTCAGTTTCTCATCTTATAAGACAGAAATAGGAATTTACATGAGGCTTATCTCTGATAGTACATATAAGAGAGTTTTAGTAAAAGGTCTGCCACTTAGTAGAGGCTCAGTAAAATAGTGCTGAATGGTTTAATTTCATTAACATTATTAACAGGAATTTCAAAATTGAGAGTCTAATCTAGAATCAAATCCAAGATAAATGCCTCATACATTCCTTATATGGTAAATTTTGTTTATGTTTTTGTTGTTAGTAAATTTTGATTGTTCACACTTTTATGCTATGCATCTCAGTGTACAGTGTTCTCCCTCCATCCCTGTTGCTAAGCTTTCACATCTGGCAGCCCCTGTCCCTCTTTGCCTCTTCATTAGTTTAGATCTTATTTAGATCACAGCATTTGATCAGGCTGTCTCTATGGACCCAGGTTTAGAACCAGCTACCAGATCTTGGTGGACTCACCAGTAGGTACACAGTTGATATCTTCCCTCTGATCACAGACTCTGTCAGAGCCCCCAAAACATTACCAGTTCTAGTCATTGCTCTTTGTCACTTATCAGAATTAATTAGTAAAGACCTTACTTCTATGTAACCACACATCTTAGCCGCTAGATGTAGAGATGTGAAGCTGGGACTGTGCTGAAGGTTTCCTCCCTGCTGGATGGATCTCATGGAGTTACTGTGGAAGTTGCTCCAGAGTAAAGGCATTGATTGTCTAGCCCAGCTCTGAACTCC
Organism: Micromys minutus; assembly: GCF_963924665.1. NCBI lineage: Eukaryota > Metazoa > Chordata > Mammalia > Rodentia > Muridae > Micromys > Micromys minutus. Next base: position 68,319,022 of record NC_137972.1, read on the forward strand.
ATGAACTATAAAACCAATCTTCTAGGTAAGATGTAATGGTAATGTAAGGTGTAATGGTAGCATGACTCTATGTGGATAACCAACCACTCTGTAATTCCATTTGGAGCTTGTTCTCCAAGAGGGAATTTACAGCTAATGTTAACTTGGTCTAAAACTCACATTGAAGCAGTGTAGTTAACTTGGTCTAAAACTCACATTGAAGCCACTTTGGAGACACGTTTGACGGTGCCTCAATAAAACTAGACTTGGTCTACTATATGACCTAACATCTACTCAGAGCACACCCTGTTCTATCCCACTGCAGAAACACTTGGTCCACCCTTGTTCACTGCAGCTCTGTTCACAATAGCTAGCAAATGGAATCATCCCAGATGTCCATCAACTGACCAATGGATAATGAAAATGTAGGGCACATGCATAATTGAAACTTTTATTTTTAATTCATATTTTCATTAATTATTGAGATTTTCATACATTTCATGCCCATATCATTCAACGTAACCTTATGTTCTCATTATTTTTTTAACTTAGTTCATGCTGACTATACACCCTTGTGTATGTGGCCATCAACTGCAGTGTGTTTGACTTCCCAGAGGCCACACCTAACTCTACTTATCTGTCTGTCTGTCTATTTGTCTATCTATCTATCCCAGCAGATGTCAATTACCCATAGATCTGGTCCCAGTTGTTTTGATCAAAAATAGTAATTACACAGCCCTACTAGCCTTATGTGATATGGTTTCCCCACAATCCAGCTGCTTCTAAGGACTTTATACTTTTATTTCATACCTTTGACTGTGTCATGCTTCAGTTACTTTGTCTCTGTGTAGCTTTTGGCATACATAATTGAATTTTATGTAGCTATGAAGAAAAATGAAGTTTTGAAATGATTAGCAACATGGATGGCACAGGAAACGATACTGAGTCAGGTAGCTCAGACCCAGATATAAATGCTTCCTGTTAGTAAATGTATTAGTGTGTGTGTTTGTAAAAGTCAGCTTTTGGCTTCTCTATTGTTTTTATGATTCCCATATTCAGGGCCTCCCTCAGGCAAACTAGGATTAGCTAGCTGTACCACTGAGCCACTCCAGCCCCAGAGCAGCATTATTGGGAGGATAAATTGGGACTTGCAGCTAACTGTTGACATAGCTTTTCAAAGTGACTTCCACAGTGCAGTAAGATCCGTAGTCTTCCCTTGGTGCTTCTCATGTCCCAGAGGTCCCTCTGGCTACACTTGGCCGTTTCTGCGCAGGAGACAGTGCACTGAATGGTTCAAGTCAGTGCTAGGCAATCTGAGTCTGGTAATGGGGAGAGAACATGTATTTTATTTAGTCTTTGAGAGAACAGTAAGGCCTTTGTTGCATCTTTTTCTTTGTTTTGTTTTAAAACTCTTTAAAAAAATATATCAAGCTTGGATCATAGGGATGTAAAACAAACAAGGTAACTAACAAAATCCATGCCTTGGACCAGATTTTATGGACGGGTCAGTTTGCCATGTCTCCTTTATATCGTTTGTTAATCATTGTTACCTCTGCTGGTTCTCAGGTGTGATTGGCCTTAGCCAGGTAGTTTCTCCTTAGAGTCTCTCGTGCAGTTACGATCAGAAGGGGGCCAGGCACTTGACAGTGACCATGGTTAAAATTTTCTAGAGGCCTTCTTCAGCCACATCCTTGAAGAAAGCTATGTAGGACTAAGTACTTGGTGACACTAGATGGTGACCATCATTTGATTGGCCAAGTCGTGAGCTGGGCTCCTGTCCAGAACACCTACAGATGGCTCCTCACCTGGCTCTGGCCTCCTCATGCTAAGAGTCAACATGCTGAGAGAGAGCTAGGCATACATTATTTCCTTCTGTATCCAGCCTCAGAAGTCATGTCATGTGACTTTCTGCCATGTGATGTACATTGGAGAGACACCCCCATGGTCAGAGCAATAGTCAAAGAAAGGAAATTATACTGCTTCTGGGTAAGACTGGGTCTAAAGGCTGGGCAGGTATGTTAAGGGCATACCCCATGGAAGCCCTCAGTTCAGGGACTTCCAAGAAGAAGGTCTAGTAAGATTCAGGAGAGAAGATTTACCTCAGACCTTTCCTGCTAGCTAATAAACAAGCAAACCACTTAGATTGAGTGAGATCCTGGGCCATAAAGAAAGAGAAGAATGACTCAGAAGCACATTCAACATCAGCCTCTGGGCTCCACACACATGCAAACTTGCACACACATGTGTATGTGCACCATATATGTACACACATACACATTTGAAAGGAAAGAAGCACATCCATAAACAGTGAATGTTGGGCCTTTGTATACAAGTGGGCATGTTTGCTCTTTCCAGGCAGAGCTGGTGGTTGAATGTGGAGCTGGCTGGGTGCTAGGCAGGCTCTCTCCCACTGAGCTGGAACACAAGGCCCAGTGCAAACCTTCCCATTGCATTTACCAAAATGTTTGTCTTCACTGAATGTCTGTTGTGTTGTCTGCAGCTCCACCATCACCTGGGAAGCCAAGACATGTCAAGCATGGCTTCATCTTATCACCAGCTACTGTTGTCAAAAGACCACAAAAGTTCTCACCTGCAATTAGCAAGAAAAACACAACAAAAACACCCAATACCAACAATCTGAAATTTTCAAGTGGAACATAGAGCTCTGGGGTGGCTGTTGGCAAAATCAGCTACCTACCACTTATGCCAAAATTATGACTTAGTCAAACTATGAAAGGGCTATTGGTTAAAAAGATGAGGAAAGAAAACAGAAGCAAATCCAGAGCAAAGGCTGATGCACAGCAGCAGGTTTTCAGTTTGGAAAGAAAAAGTTCCGTGGTTCTTGGAACTTAGGAACCTGGCCATCTTTTGGTATCCCCCGTTTAAAGGAAAGTCCCATCCAGGCACTATAAGGTGGTAGAGTGGAGAATGGGTAATCACACATGTCTGAGTTCATGCCGGGAGACCGTCAAGAAGACCAGCCATGATGGGGTTTCTTATTATTCTTTGACCAAAAGAGAAGCAGCATAGAATGATATTGGGCCATACTTTTGTGAGGGCCTGAAAAAGAATAGACCCTGGCCGGTGCCACAGTGGTCCCTCCCCTTCACACCTTGTCCTGGCAGAGAATGTTTAAAAGGTGCATCCATCCAGTCCAAAGCTACTTCTTCTGGTGGAGCAGAGTCTAGCCAGTCCTGCAACTAGGGGTGGGGCTGTTCTCCCTGAGTTGTTGTTATGTCTCCAGTTTAGGAGAGGAGGGAGGGTACAGAAAGCAGTTGGAACCAGTCTGGGAGTGAGGGTGATAGCTTAACTTGTTCTGGGAGCCTACTATGTGCTGAGCCCTTCCTGAGGCACCAAGATCAGTGCCTGTAACTTCCAGATGAGGTAGGCAGGGAGGTCTCATTTCACTGCTGAACTGGGGCCCAGAGGTCTGAAGGTAGGCCTTGAAATCTGTGACCTCTGAGCTACACCTCCTATACTCCAGAGTCCTGCCTTTGGCCCCAACCTCTCTTCAAGGCTCTGCTCCCCCAGAGCCATTTGCATTTTAATGGATGCTTCTGCCTTTCCAGGAGCCTGGCAGGTTTGCCAGGTTGGCTGTGGGTCTCCCCTGAAATTCCTGGTCACAGGGGTGTGGTGAGTTCCACCCCATGATTAAGGAACCAGGGCAAATGGCATGTTGCCAGATCCAACAGGGAAGAGCTGTGCTGAGGTTTCAATTCCTTTCTGAAAATCGGCTTTCCCTGTTGCTCTTATATGGAAGGCCACACCCCTGTGAAAGTCTTTATGAATATCTCCATGCACCTCCGGCACCTCCTCTCAGGCCACCCTTCCTGCCACCTTTCTCCCCTAAACAAAGCTGCAGAGCTCTCATCATGGAGGAAAGTGCCACAGAGATTCCTTCAAATGCCCCACGTGCCTCCCTGGGGCTTCTGTAATGCAAGGAAAGATTCCTGCTCCGCCAGAGTCCCGTCTTCTGCCTTCTCTTTCCACAGCCATTGTCATTTCAGTGAGAATCCTCTCCCATGCCCTACACCCCACTTATGTGAATTAAAGTGAGCGATCTATATGTTTGATAGTTCACATTATCTGGTAAACCGTGAAGAGAATGTTTCTTAAGTATTTTTTTCGGTTTGTCACTGACAGTTTTGGGTAGGGGACTGGGTAAGGGGCAAGGACTTGAGAAGAATTAAGATGACCACAGGATGTGGCTATGACTTTGGGAGACTGCCTGCTGGTGAGGCCCACCCATGGGACAACTGCCACTGCAGAGCAGGCTAGAGTCAGCCCAGATGTTAAACCCAGGGAGCCAGGTTATAAATTCAAGGGTAGTCAGAATAGCCAGGGACCTTTATTCTGGGGAGGTGGGCAAGCACAGAAACACAAATGTCACGGTGTGGGCTGGGCATTCCTCTGTACAGAGTCTTGCCTAGCACACACAGGACCCTGGGTTCAATCCTCACTACCATAGACTTAAAAAGGACAAAAGAGCTAGCAGCAACATGTCAGTTACCCACAGTCAGTCAGTAACATCACACCCATGGGGAGCGGGCATCTCTGTAGTGATAGTCATTCTGTACAATGAATATAGGCTAATACATTTCTTAATGGAAACTAGTCAGATATCATATACAAAGAGCCCACAAAAGAGCAAATGAAAGAGTAACCTGCAAACACAGTGGCTTCATAAAAAGTAAAATGTCAGTGCTCTTTTCCATGGGGACCAACAGCCCATGACATTGCTCTGGATCCGAGAAAGTGATGCTATCACTCGGGGCACAGGACTGTAGTGTAAGTTGCCTGTCTGGCAGGAAAGCAGCTGAGCAGTATATTGTCGCTCGAGATGAATGTAGTGTCTGACTCGGGTCCAGGAGGAGTTCAGCTTCTCTAAGGGGAGAACTGAACAGTCTTAATATGTATCCCAAGTAATTCCCGCTATGTCCTTTACAATATAACGAAACTTTGAGAAAGAACTTAGCTGTCTTATCAGGGAAAAGTCCAGTTGCAGTGTGTACATGGAATGGATGTTGTGCAGCTGTTACAATGGCACACTATGGCTAAGATTCAACTCTAGCTCACACTCTGGTTTATTACTAAAGCTTTATTGGCAGTCACCCAGACACTCAATGTACATGCAGGGTGCCATATAGCTGTTCTTTTCTCACAATGGCAGGGCTAAGTAGTTGCAATAGGGACCAGATGACCAGTGGCCTGGAGTATTTATTATCTTTTCTTTTTTAAAATTTTTATTACTTCTCTTATTTTTTGAGATTATAAAATAATCACATCATTTCCCCTTCCTTTTCCTCAAAACTCTCCCATGGCTTCTTTCAAGTTCATGCTCTCTTTTTTTCATTAATTATTGTTATATACATTCCAAGGACTCAATATATAAATACAAGCTGCTCAGTCAGTAGAATGCTGTATGTATGCGTGTCTCCTGCACTGCTTGCTCAGCAGTGGATACTGAATCTCTGTGCTCCTCTCGGGGGAAGACTGTGAGGCAGCATTCTTCAGTGGTCTGTAGTTCATAGAGGTCTGTGGTCTTTCTCCGTCTATGTGAGCGTGTTTGTTGTTGTTGTCTTTGTCTAGCCCACGTTAGGGAGTCATGCTGGGGAGACTTTGTGGGAGTGGCTTCAGACAGTACTAGAAGACACAGTCTCACAGCAAATTCCTTCATCCTCTGGTTGTTGTAATTTTTCCACTCTCTTCTCAGTAACCCTTGATGAATAACTGTAAATGTGCCCACTGAGACCGTGCTCCATGACTCTGCATTTTGATTGGTTGTGTATGTCTATAAGGGTTCCCATCTGTTGCCGAATGCAGTTTTTTTTTTTTTTTTTTGATAAATGTTGATAGTCTTATGTGTGGGTATAAAGTCAAATTTTAGACTGTAGTTAGGGATGATACTGGTTTAGTGAGGTGATGGCCGCAGGATCTTTTTTGGGATGTGTGATATCACTAGGCCTGAGTAGAACAGAAGTTTACTTGCTTCTCTGATATAGCTACATTAATTGAGATGAAATGTATGATGAGGGATAGGAAAAATCAGGGTCCCAAGTCATATGTATAGTGTTATCCTTGACATAGGACTGGTTTTGAACAGTATAAAATGATTTTGGCATAAATGGATTTGACTGTTGTCTTGGTCACTGTTGTATTGCTGAGAAGAGACACCATGACCAAGGCAACTCTTATAAAAAAAAAAAAAAAACAAAAAACAAAAAACAAAAAACAAACAAAAAAAAACCCATTAAATTGGGACTTGCTTACAGTTCCAGAAGTTAGTCATTTATCATCATGGTGGGGAGCACAGTGGCACACAGGTAGACATGGTGCTAGGAAAGCTGAGAGTTTTATATCCTAATCTATAGGCAAAGAGAGAAACACTGGGCCTGCCATGGGCTCTTCAAAAAAGTCAAAGTCTACCCCTGTGATACACTTTCTCCAACAAAGCCATACTTACTCCAGCAGGCCACACCTTTTAATCCTTCTCAAATAGTGCCACTCCCACTTGATTAAGCATTCAAACATATGAGCCTATGGGGTCCATTTCTATTCCAACCAACACAAACATAGAACCTGCCAAGAACTGTATTTAACATGGAGAGAGCTATCTCTGCAAGACAATAGGCAATGTTGAGGAGGATGTGAACAACAGACATGGGAGGAGGGTAGATCCATAGCAGCCACACCGGAGAACTTACTTTACTCTTATGCAAACTTAACCTGAACTTACCATAAGCCACACAGTTCTACTTGCCTACCTCTCCTTCCATAGTGACAACTTCTGTTCACACACAAGCATGTGTGTGACCATATGTAGTTATTCTATTCATAGTGGTCAAACACAGAAAGCAACTCCAGTGTTCCTCAGTAGGTGAACAGATAAAGCTTGACCAGTCCATGTAGCTGGACACCACTGAGTGACAAGGAAATGCTACCGATTCACGGGTCCTTGGTCGACTCATAAAAGCAGTGGGAAAGTAAAAGACAAAGGGTCTCAAGAACACTCTGGGAAAAGATAACAGTGAGAGGTAGGGAGCAGAGAAGTGGTTTTACGGCTGAGGGTGGAGTGAGGATGGCGTTCCTAGCACAGTGGTCTGTTCTGTACCCTACAGCTCAACGAACTCTGTGCCAAGCCCCAGCAAATTTGGCTGTCTGTTCGTTTAATAATTAAATTAAATAATGCACTGAGAAAGGAAGATGAAGCACTAAAAGTACAGTGTCATTTAAGAGGCTGATACTGTGCACAATTTTTTTCCTTGTTTTCTCAATTTAAATGAACAAATTATTTTTTACAAGTAAATAGATGCTTATAAGCCAACCTTTCTAGGTACTCTAACATCACAGTCCTATGAGGTTTTCTGAGTGGACACTTAGCCATTTATCCTGGAGTAAGAGCTAAAGATGCTGTGTATCTTGACACACAGGAGGCAGGTAAAATTGTGTTGAGGAGTCTGCATGCAGCGAACAAGGAGGGCAGTTCACTTTAGGCAGTGGAAGCAATCTTGAAATGTGTGTTTGGGGAGGGATGCTGAGGATGCTGAATCCTGGCCTTGTGTATGCTTAGTACCTGCTGTCAGGGAACTACATTCCAGTCCTCTCAAGCCATGGCTGAGTAAGTGAAACCACACACAAACATGTGTTCTCTCACTTGCTTCTATGGCTTGTCTCTTCCCAGAAGCTAACGAGGAATCAGGATCATGGAAGCGTTCTCTTTGCAAAGAGAACGCCTGGGAGCAGCGGCTGCCAAGCAAGCAATGGCATGGACTATCATTTGTTGTTGGTGTTTTTTTGTCTTGTTTTGTCTCAGGAAACAGGCTATACTACTTGATTGTCTGCAAAATACATTATAAATGCTAATATCACCTTTTCTTTCCTATATAGAATTTTCTGGACATTTTTTGATATTAAGCACAAGTTACTTTGGGGAGGGAAAAATGTGTTTTCTCGTTGTAATTCACCAGTGCTTTGACCAGAGTTTTTTTTTTTTTTTCCCCACCTGTTTCCCACAGGATTCTGTACTGCACCCTGATCATGCCTTTGTACTATCTGGAACCCTTCTTCTCCTACATCTTCCTCAACCTCCAGCTCATGATCCTCCAGGGCCTTCACATTTACTGGGGTTACTTAATCCTGAAGATGCTCAACAGATGCATATTCATGCAGGTAAGGGTCCGCAAGTCGGAGGTGTTTCTGCGTTGTAGTCTCAATTGTCTGAATAAAAGTGAGGTCCAGACAGCAGAGCAATGTATCACTTGCATTTTCTTACAAGCCCCCCCCCCTTTTGCTTTATTAACTGATAGGGAACAGAAACTAGGCCCTTGCTTGCTATGGTCTATACCTAGGCTATTGGCGTATTAGAGATGAAGGCCAGTGAGTATAAAACTGAATAGTTTAAACAAGCATCATTAATTTTCTTGGTTTGATTGGTTTTGTTTGAGGTGCTGGGGATCAAACTCAGGGCCTTTCACATACTAGGATAGTGTTCCACCAGTGAACTGTTGTCTGATTTCTATGATAAAGACATTTTCTGCAGTATAGGTTTCTCATGAGTGGCTCTTTGTCTCAGAGGCTCAAGGAATAGCTCATGGTAGAGTGGGTTTCAGGCATCTGTAGCACTGAAGAGGAAGAAAACAGAACTGTAGTAGAGGGCATGGCAGTTGGGGAATATTTTAATCTCAAAACATGACTACTACTTTGATAATCCCTTAAGTTAGAATTTATTTGAGCTTTGAGAATTTGTGTGTATGTGTATTACGTGTGTGTGTGTGTGTGTGTGTGTGTGTGTGCATATGCAGCTGCACATGCATGTGTAGAAGTCAGAGGTTGATGTCAGGTGTCTTCTGCAATCCTTCTCCACCTTTCGTTCTTTGAGACAGAGTCTCTCTCTGACCCTGACCTTACTGGTCTGGCTATTCTATGTGGCCAACAAGCTCTGGGCTCTGTCTTTTTGATGCTGAGGTTGCAGAAATGTTCCACTGCTGTGTGCACTTTCATGTGGGTGCTAGGGATCTGACCTCCAGTTCTCAGTCAAGTACTTTACTGCTGAGCCAGCCTTCCAGCCCCAGATAAGCTTTTAGATGATGGGTGAATGATATTTCAGGGCTTTTTGTTTCTTTCCTGAACTTCCAGTTTGTATGCAACACTTTTCCCATGAGCTTGCTTCTGCTTTTGGAATATTGCCCATCATTTGGCTGTAGTTTGTTTCTAAAAAAGAAAAAAAAAAAACTTTGCTAAATACAGCCACACATTGTTTAACTACAGGTCACGTTCACAGATGCATTGCTGAAAGATTAAGTCATTATGTGAACTCACACAGACCTAGTTGGTACTGACTACTCCATACTTAGGCTATATGGTATAGGATACTGCTCCTGGGGTCAAGGTGAACATAACATCATGAGGATAATTGAAACACAAGATAAAATGATGAGAGACTCTAAATATTGAGATGTATAAAACTGGGCTAGAGCAACACAGCAACATCTTTACAACATGCCTATATAAATATGTAACAGGTTTTACTGTATGATAATTATGAGGGCTATATAGTAAATGCATAAGCAAGTAATAATCATTAATCATCAGGTTCTATATATTATGCATTATTAGCCCTGCTGTAATTTTGTGCACCCAGCAGTACAGCAGGTTTGCTTACATCATCACCGCACTTATGCAAACAACATATGCTTCAGTGTCAGGACGGCTGCTGTCCCTCTGGACAATGGGCTCTTGTCACCGTCACTGTGCTCTTACAGGACTGGCGGTACACATGCGATTTCAAGACCAGAAGATGGTTATGTAAGACGTGACTCTAATGCAGATTCCTAATACCTTTTTGACAGATTATGTTTGCTCACTCTGTAGTTGCTCTGGACTTTTAATTTCAGAAATAGTAAAGGAAGGACATGAGAAATGCACAAGATGCAGCCACTGCCTTAGGGAAGTGATTTACTCACTAGCACACAGTGTATCAAGTGGAGTATGTTGAACAGGGTCCCAGGACCTTGTTAGGGAGGCAGAAGTCGTTGGCTCTGAGGACCAGCATGGAGTCTCTTGCTGATGGGATTTGACCTGGAAGCAAATAAAGGAAGTCAGATTAGTCTTGTGTGCCTAATGAACTTTGTAAAGCATCTTCTGGGATGGCAGTTAGAGCCGGTCCAGTCTGGGACGCCACCACCCGTAACAGCCTTGCCTCATCAGTAAGGAGCTGAGCAGAACAAGTAGCTGCTTTATCAAATCATTCTCTGCTGCAGTAAGTTTATCTGAAAGACTGTTGCAGGGGAAAAATGAAATGGGCATTGCTGTCACTAGCCTCTGGGCTTCCAGCCATCTCTGAGCCTCTAGATCTAGAGATCTGAGCATAGGGATTAATCTTTATCTTATCTGGATTAATATTTTTTTAAAACCAAACCCTGAGATACTTTTGTTTCCCTTAAATTTCTGACATGGGTTTTGTTTGGGATCTTTTTTCTCTCTGGAGACCGGGCCTTATATGGCCTAAAACTTACTTTGTAGACTACACTGACTTACAGAGATTCTCCTGCCTCGCCCTCCCCAGCACTGGGATTAAAGGCATGAACCACCCACCCAGGCTGCCTGGTTTTGTTTGTTTTTTTTTTTTGAAAATTGACTTTTCCTTAAATTTGGGAGTACCAAGAAATTAACTTCCACTAAATGTTCTAGATCAACATTATACCTCATGGGAATTCTAAATATTTTCCTAAAAAATACATTACCTCTGCATGAAAAAGTTGAAGAAACAGAGATGAGGTTCCAAGATGGACAGTTAAACGGCTGATGCTTGCAGTAGTTAGCAGAAAGACTCGGCCTTCAGATAAACCCATGGCCCCTTCTGGTCAGGTCCTCCTGAACCTCCTGGCCTTGTACCAAAACTGTACTCATATTAACTGGTGAGTGACATAATTCTGGTCTGGTGGGAAGCCACTGACCACACTTGGAGGCCAATGGACACCCTTGTGTGGTTTCTCTGTGACTTTCACGTTTCTGAGATCTAACAGATCATGCCAGGCCCGATTAGAAATGCAGCAGTCTGGCAGACACTGAGTAAGAATCCTTGAGAAAAGCTGTTTTCAATTGCAATCTGACAGGCTCACGGCCCCGCAGCCCTAGTTCTTGCCTTGTGCATGACTTCAGCTGGCTTGCACATGTGGTCTCCTTTCTGCTGCAGTGGCAAAGCTGGCTGTGAATGCAGCCAACTGCTCCAAAGCCGTTAAGCCCCCTCTAAAGAATGGCCTTTGATGGCAGAGCTGCCTTGCAAAGGGAAAGAAGGGAGCTGAAAGTCTTAGAGAACCATGAGAACCCACTGCCAACTGGGCTTCGAAGGCTTTTAGCATTTCACGCAACTTAAGCTGCTATGAAGCTGACTAATTCCTGGATACTTTCGAAAATGGAATTACAGAGGTTTATAGACCTCTAAAAATGTCTTTTAAGTCTTACAGTGGAGATTAAGAACTTGTCTCTTCAATTCCTTTACATGCAGCAGGCTCACAGAAAATATGAGAATATGTAGAGGTAATTTTTGGGAAACAAGCCATGCTTTTTAAGGTGCTGTTGTGTGACAAAACTTTTCCTGTGGAGATACAACACACATGTGTACTTACCCTAAACAGGGAACCCACAGCAGACAAAGTATGGATACCACTAAAGTCCAGTTTGATGAGCCAATGAGTTTTATTGGGGTTACTTAACAGGAACATGGGTGAAGGGAGAAGAAATGGTTCACAGACACCTGTGTCCCCAAATCCCACACCAGCTGGGTGGCAGCTCACCAAAGATAAACTTGGAGCACACTGCATAGCCTGCAGGTAGCTCAGCAGTTTGATGAGTGTCCTTTTCAGGTGCCTCAGTTGGCCTAAATCCCATCCAGGCTTCTAGGCATACAGGCTGCTCTGGTCTCACATTCGTATTTGCAGTTTGGCTCAGCTGGGTCTGAAAAGGACTTTAAGCTTTTACTGCTTACTGTGACAGGGAGGAGTCTAGTGAATCTGGGCCATCTCAAGGACTTCCTGAAGGTACTTTGAGTTGTTTACCTTCCTATTTAAGGGGCTTCCCTGAAGGATGAAATGTTTAAATCCCAGAGGAAAATAATACACAGCAACGAGAAAGTTACAAAATAATGATTTAATAATGTTTCAGCCACATGTCTTTGTAGGTTTCAGCAGGCTGAAAGGAAGGCTAAAATGAGTGTGTAATAGTCACTTTTTTCTTTCAAATCAGAGTCCTTGCATGTATATACCAAATGAGAGATGTCCACTACTTGTTTTTGTTCTTTATTAACTTAAAGTAAGAATGCCACTATAGGACGGCTGGGGACATAGAATCAGTCTGTAAAGTGCTTGCCTTACCAACAGGAGGGCCTGGATTTAATCCTAGATCTCATGAGAGGTCAGGCATGATGACATGTCTTATGATCTCAGTACTTGAGAGGCAGAGACAGAAAGAAGAGTCCGTTAGGTCTGCGACCAGCTAGTCCATCCTAATTGATGAGCTTTAAGCCAGTCAGAAACATGGACCCAAAGGTAGATGGTATTCCTAAGGATGATGCCCAAGATTGCTACCTACATCCACACATAAACACAGGCACTCACACACCTCCATACATGTGTACCCATATACCCATGAATATTTACACATGTATGAAGAAAAAAGAATATAGCTACAAATAAAAGTTACACACATAGGTCATGCTTAGCAGACATCCTGTGGCTTGGAAATAGACTTGACACTGAAGCTTGATCCTTATAAAATGGGCAGTTTTCTGATGAGCTACCGACCCACACACCTCACATGAGGAGACATGACAAGCTGACATACTCCATGCAAACATGAGAAGGGCTTTTAGCAGAAACTGGAAGCAAGATAGCACACTTATTAACATGAATGTAAGAGAATTTGATCATTCTTAAGCTCTCATTTCTTCTCTGAGTGTGACCGTGGGTCCTGGCCAACGCAAGCATGTCTCTGTGACATCTTGTACTGGTGAACAGCCAAAACAACACAGCCAGAGAACACAGCCATCACCGTAGCCCAGTTGGAGACCAGCCTATGGCAATCTTGGCAACCTGGCCCGGCCACCTGAAACTAGCAATCAGTGTCTAATATGCTCACTGTGACACTTTGCAGGCCCTACACTGAGTTGATGAAGAATGGAATGGTTAGAAACCATGAGGAAACTGATTCCAGTCTAGCCAGAATTTACACAGAGATCTCATGACAAAATCAGTGTTGGAACTGAGGTCCCCCACTGTGTAAAATGTCACCCTTTGTTTTAGGCTTCATTTGAATTAAGTGTAGAAAATGAATAACCAGGAAAGTAAGTAAAAATGCTTGTCTAAAGTCAAAAATAGCAAATATGTCAACATAACTAAGTACTCAAAATACGAGATTAAAAGGCAACACAGGGCTGAGGAGGTGACTTAGTTGACAAAGTTCTTTCTGTGCAAGAGTGAGGATCAGAGTTCAAACCCCCAAGTCCATAGCAGATGTCACCACACACCCATTAGCCCAGGACTAAAGGAAGTGTGCATGGGGAGACCCTTGGGACTCACTGGCCACTGAATTCGACCCTGGCTCTGAAAACAGGCAGATGATTCCTGTGAAACAATATTGAAGACTGTTTTCTGGAAAGCACATGCATTCACATGCACACATTCGAGCACATTCACATATACACACCAACACAGCCTTACCTCCTGACACCCCTACCCACACACACCCCTCTCTGAAGATGCACAGATATACAGCCCCTCTAACACAAAATAATAAAAGTAGAATATAACTCCGAACATATCTTTTAATTTACTTTTGAACTTATTAAAGGCCTAAGGAATGCTTTCTTCATTGCCTTTATTCCAAGTCACTTCTGTTTACAGCAATCAAGTAGCTAAGAACACAGGTTCCGGAGAATTTGTCTCCAGCTCTTCCATAGCTGAGTAGTTATGGGTCTGTGACCCATATCCACTGCCTAGGTTTTCTTATTTGTACATTGGAACCGGTGACACCATGTGGGACACACCAAGGCATGGGTGGCCTTGTTGCCTTCAACACTGGCACAGCTTCTTCAGTGATGTCCTTCCTGCAGGTTCACCAATGACTGCAAGGCCAGCCGCCAGGCAGTAGACCCCAGTCAGTCTGCTCCTTTGCCTCCTACAGTCTGTGCAGCAGCTGCTGTTGGATGTCAGGACCCTTGGCCTCCAACCAAGGCTCCAGTGACAACTTCCTAAGCTGTCTTCTGCCAGGTGACTGGCACAGCTCCCATTCCATGGTCCCTGCTGACATAACCTTGCAATGTCACCATGTTACAGAAGAAATATAAAATATGTTCATCCAAGAGGCCTGCCTCCAATTCACCAAGGTTTTAGTAGGTACTAACAGATATTAAAATGCCCTTTATTGAACACAACTTCATAAAAATAGCACAAAGACTAATGATTGAAGTAAAATAGTCAGAAACACTCTCAATGTATATGTCCACCTTCCTGAATATAGGTACAGGTCAGCTGTTCCAACCGTCTACTCAAGAAACAACAATGAATTCATAATTAGCTGCTGCGATAAATTGCTTGGCTTAAAGAATTTTAAATTTAGATATACTTCTAAATTATATATTTCTACAGCAAAATAGAATCCCCTTGGTCTATAGTAGAACCACACATACTAAGGTAAGTTTCAGGGAAAGAGCCCACCACACATCCCTATTTGAGATGGAAGCAGAACTAATGGGAAGGGCTTACCTCCTAACAAAGGAACAGAGGAACTATGGTCATGCACATGAGGACTAGAGCTAATGAACACAGTGACTTGCTGGGTACCTTTTGTCTACTCAGACAACACTCCCTCAGTACTCTATTGCTCTGACTTTCTCATATACTCCTGCAACGTAGTATGGAAATTAGCTGTCTGGAAATGCCCCCTTTGCTTGTTTCTAAGATTTTACTTTCTGCCCTAATCTCCCCAGTGGCAGTAGCAGGGAGGTAGCACATGTGTGTTCCTCGATACCTGCCCCACTGTTCTGAGTTCCCAAATCAAACACACACATACACACATACACACAAACACACACACACACACACATACACACACATACACACACACATACACACACACACACACACAGAGTCTTCTATTTTAATATGCCTTAAACAGCTCAACGGTTGGGCCACTCTCAAACTTGCACATTGCTAATGTCTCCCCTCCAGTATTCTTGAGTTATTACTTACCAAAATCTATATTCCATCTTTGCTACCCTAGACCCAGTGTTGGGGTGTGCTGGGGCTGCATTTCCCCTGTTCTTATAGCTCTCAGGCCTGGATCTTATGGCAATTCTTAAGCCTTCTTCCTCAGTCCCTTTGCCTGCAAAATCTCCGGTCCTACCTCTGTCTCTTTGCCCAGCCATTGGCAACTGGCAACAGAACCAACTGGGGGCAGGAACCCTCACTGTCTTACATACAGATTCTTGTGCAATTCTGGGAACCCAGATAACATAATGCAAGTGTTAAGCAGAATCCACAACCGTGTGAAGTCCACATGCAGGTACAGCAGCATGTTTCTGTGGCTGACAACACCATGTGTCCCCACAGCTCTTAATTCCAGGCAACCAACCTCTGGTGGAGAAAAGATTATATTCACATTATTATTTTTTTAACCAGGGACCTTGGGGACAGGGGTACAAGAACAACCCTTCGCCTCCTCAGCCCATTCTGATTCCTGGGAAGGCATTACAAAAAGCAGCTGGAGGCCACAGCTGGCTCTCCAAGGAGCCTTCAGCTAGCTTCTGGGTGTCCATGTAGGATCTACAAGTCCCCCATCCCCCAAGTTGCCTGCAGATTAACAAATCATGTGGATGACTTGTTTTGACTGCTTTATTGTGTTTTTGCTTCTTTTGCATACTCCTGCCTATTGTGATTTGTGATGATGGTTTCAGAACATCCAGTGTTGTGAGTTCACTTTTTAAGAAAAAAATATTACATCTCTTTATTTCATGTGTGGATTTGCACTTGAGGAGCTCAGAGGACAAATTCCAGAAGTCTGTTCTAGCCACCACATGGTTCATGGTCCTTGGGTTTGGCAGCAGGTGCTTTATCTGCTGAGCCATCTGATCAGTCTAGTGTTCTCTGTTCTTCAGAGGCACTAGACCAGTGAAATCGTCTACTCAATAAGAAGCCAACTAGGCAGTGTCCAGAAAGAAAAGCTATCAAAGAAAACATACTTGTTCACATCCAGACTTCTACTCTTGTCTCCCAAATAGGGTCTTTTATGGCCCTAGATTATAGACCATACCTTGCTTCAGCTGGAAAGGACAAGAAGGCTGGGGAGGCCCCAGGCACAAGCACTCAGGGGATTTGTGCCATTGTTGTACCCATGATTTAAAAATCATTTGACAAAACTCAGTGAGCTTCCCTGTAATTCTGAAAAGTGCAGATTGTCACCATTTTAAAATATTGGAACACACACACACACACACACACACACACACATACACACACACACAGACACACAGACACACACAGACAGAGAGAGAGAGAGAGACACACACACACACACAGAGAGAGAGAGAGAGAGAGAGAGAGAGAGGCTCCACACAGATGTCTTCTATAGAATCTGACTTTAGACAAAGGGCCAGATGTAAATTCATGGCTTGTTAATAAATCTACACACCCACTCCAGGATGTGAATGTTTTATTAAAGGGCTCTTGGGCCAAAGAGATTGGTAAGTGCAGGTGTGAGGGAGACTCCATGCTGGTCAGCACTGTCCTTGTTAATCTCCAACTATTTTCTGTGGCTACATCCTGTGGCACCTTCTCAGCCCCACTGAGTAAATCTCAGAGAGAGCCTCAAATAACACAAAGAAAACATTCATGGGAACTTAGAGAAGCTAAAAGAATGCTTTGCTTTATTGTGTGGGCCCTAGTGCCCGAGTGATTTATGAGGCAGAGGCTTGATCCCGCCTTCTGTTTTGCGAGCAGCGAGTATGCCATCCACAGCACTCTGTGCTCTCTAAGGAGCTGTGTTCTTACAGTGGTGTTTTCTACTACGCAATAGATCAGGAGATGCTAAGGAGGGCAGCTCTGGGTACATACTCTTCCCGTGACTCCACAGCCCACAGACTCCACAGACTCACAATTGTTTCAAATAACTCTGATGTGAGCATGGGAACATGGTTCTGCTGTTCAGGGACATGGGACTGGCTATCCCCGGTCCATTTAGCTGTGTCTGGCTCTTCTGTCACTGGGGTCCAGCTTCATTAGAGCCATTGACTATTGTCAAAACTGATGCTATCATGTAACTACCTAGATGATGCTTGCATGCTCACCTCCAATACACCTGGAAAACACAAATACGACTTGCCCACTTTTTTGAGTATGAGGTATGATGAAGGATGTGAAGAAGCACCAGGCTTTCAAAAAGGCCCCAGGACCTGCCTGTTCAGGGGAAGAGAAGGATAAGAAAGGGATAAATTTAAACTGTTCAGGAGGTCTGAGGCAGTTTTCTTCCTTATATTAGTTGTGTGTGTGTGTGCGCGCGCACGCGCGCGCGCGAGTGTACGCGCATGGGCACACACACATATGTGAGCATTTGGGATCCTCTGTTCTCCCACATCTGTGACACAGTGAGGGTACTGGGCTGGGCAGGGAAGAAGTTGCAACAAAAACCTCAGCCAAACCTACAGAAAGTGCCATAGCTCTAGCCCCTCAAAGATGTCTCCTTTGAGGCCAACCCAGCATTAGAATGTCACTGGGCATGTGCTGCCTTCTGCAGCCGGGTATGACTTTGAACAAGATGGCTTTTTGTCGCCCATGAAAACACAGCCATGTGCCTCCCACCATGGAGATACAATGGAACCTTGCTCCCAAAGGCCTTCCAGGCAGCATCACTATATGATCTCGGTCTTCCCTGCTGAAACCTGATACCAATCTCAAATTCTCTATGCCAGGTGCCTGAAGAATCAGAGGGCTTGCATTCCCAAGCACTACCTCTGATGTGAGGCTAGGTGAAATCTTTACCTTTTAAAATCTTGTTGTGAATCACTGTCCTTTCCTGACAGTTTAGGTGAGGACAAAGTGCTCCGTATGAACTGTCTGTTGCAGACTCCGTGGCCTGGAGCACATGGTGGTGGTGTAGGCATGGGGCCATGCAGCCCAGCTTGCCAGTTATTCTCCTGTGCCCCCATTTCTCTTAGCTTGTGCCTGTGTCCCGTGTGTGCTCACACGTCATCCATGCAGAGGTGCTCTTGTGTGGGGGAGGCAGGAAACCATGTGGAAGCCAGCAGTCAACCTCTAGTGTTATTCTCCAGGTGCCGTCCACCTTAGTCCTTAATTTGGTTTTTGAGAAAGTCAGCGGACTCTTTATTACTTCTGGGTTGTGGGCTGGGGAGCCGTACATGGTGTGAGTCCAGTTCCTCCTCTCCACTGCTGACCTCCGCCTGCACTCTGGCCTGGCTCTGGCCCATGGTTCTCCACAGTATTCCAGCTAGTATGTTGTCTGTTAGAAATCCTCTGGCTTCTTATCACAGCTATTTTAAATGATGTATGCTTTCCTTGAAGCTTTGGGATTTACAAAAAAAAAAAAAAAAAAAAAAAAAAAAAAAAAGCTTCTTATATCTGTGGGTTATAGTTTTTTTAATCAAATTCCAGTTTCAAATGTATTTTCCCTGCAGTGTTGAGGACCAGCCTGGAGCTCTGTGATTCTGGGCAGATGCTTCACAAGCAAGATGCATCCGTCCCCCTCACGTTTTTCTATCATCTTTTCCTCCTCCCACTCCTCCTGTAACTTCATGTACAGTTTACTTTGGCCACAGGTTATTGGTGCTTGGTTCATTTTTGAGTTTTTCTCTCTGTGTTTTATTGTCAATAATTTTTGTGGTGCTTTTCAGCACATTGGTCCCTTTCACATAATGTTTGATTTCAGATATTAATTTTTATCCCTATAAATTTCATTTGGGTTTTTAAAATATCTTCTATATTTCTTTTCATGGTATGGTTTTCCTCTGCATCCTTGAATATATATACTTCAGATTTGTTTATTTTATGTGTTTGAATATTTCCTACATATATGTCTGTGCATCATGTTCATGTGCCTGGTGCAGGAGGAGGTCAGAGGGCGTTAGATCCCTTGAGTTGAGTTAGATCCCTATGCAGTTGTGAGTTGTCACAGGTGTCCTCTGCAAGAAGAACTAGTAGTTAACAACTACTGTTAACTGCTGAGCCATCTCTCCAGCTCTTACAAGTAATTGTTTGACTCCACTTCATTCAAACGCTTTACTTCTAGACCTGTTTTTGTTAAGTGAATTTCTCCCTGAGTATGTGCCATATTTCCAAGTTAGCAAGTTTTTTGATTTTTTTTTAACTCAAAACAAGCCATTTAAAATGGTTGAATGCTAGGGTTTTGTTTTTTTGTTTTTTTGTTTTTTTTTTTTTTTTGGTATTCTTTTAAATGGAGTTGAATTTTGTTTTTGATTGTAATGATAGCTGTGGGCTTTTCAAGATTTTACTGCTGCTAAGGTGAGTCCAGAGCAGCCTTCAGTCTGTGCCTGTTAATAGAGTCCTTAATGTCCTCTAGATGTGCTTGTACCAGGAGCTCTCCATGTAGCTCCTAAGAAGACAACAAATCGCTGGCCCGTCACAGCTCCAGGCAGGGCCTGTTCTGCACAGTCCTATCTGCCCAGGCTGTGCCTGGCCATGGGTAGTTTTCCTCAGCACCTGCACTCTCTGGACAGCACGCTCCCCACTCCCTGCTTGCTTCTTTTCCCTCTCCATTATTCTCTTTACAAAGTCCTACCTCCTGGCCTTCGGGGAACCTCAGTTCAGTGGCCGTCTGTGTGCTGGGTTTGGGTACATTCATAATAAACACAGTCACCAAGAATGTGTCAGTGTTGTATTAGAACCCTTGGGGGAGTGGCATTTAACTAAGAGTGGCCTGATTCAGATTCTCTGGTTTGCTTTTCCTGTGTCTTCTGTTGTATGAGTCTGAATCTGTGACTACTATGCCCATGTGGTGTGTGTGTGTGTGTGTGTGTGTGTGTCTGTGTCTGTGTGTATCTGTGTGTTTGTCCCTAACAAAGTGTGCTTCCTCTTCTTTGAACAGCATCACATCAGGAAGAAATGAAGGCTGCCTTACAGTGTTTGTTTGTTTATGTTTTTGAGGCAGGGTTTCTCTGTGTAACAGAGCCCTAGCTGTCCTTGAATTGACTCTGTAGACAAGGCTGGCCTTGAACTCAAAGAGATATGCCTTTGCCTCCTGTGTGCTGGGATTAAAGGCACGTGCCACTATGCCTTGCCACTTTACAGAAAAATTGAACAGACTGTTACTAGGGATTAAGTTACTAACTCCAACTGGTCCAGGTAACAGACAGACACTATCGATCAATATTCAAATGCTGCTTCTGGCATTCAGGGCAGATGCTCATTTTATAAGGCTGCTTTCAGTCTACCTGCCCTTCCAGCAAATGTTTATCATAGCGCACGTACAGATGTGCATGCGCTTACAATTCTTGTCACCCATGTGGCAGTCCACAACTGTACAGAACTCCAGTCCCAGAGAATCTGATGTCCTCTGACCACCAGGAACATGGACATGGTGCACAGGCAAAACACTCATATGCATCGAACCAGGGACTTGGAAGAGTACTTAATATACACCTGAATATCAGCTTAGGTTGTGAAAGTTGTCCTTGGGAAATCCAAGGCACATAAGGTTGGTTTTTCACATTGTTCGTTTAAAAGAAGTTTAAGCAAATACACTGTAGACCCAGTGGGATGACAGTCTTAAGTCTTACGTGCTCTCAAGATGTAGTAGTAACTCAGCTTCGAGGTCCAGCACAAGCTCCAGTCTCTTTGAATGTGAGAGACAGTCTCATCGGCACACCTCTGTGTGAGAGACAGTCTCGTCGGCACACCGTTGGCTGTGGGCTCTTTGTTGTACTTCTCCTTAGAATCTGGACCTACAAGAAGCTGTGGACTCTATCTCCTTTATTTTCCTTTTCTCAAGACTCAGCCTGAGCTGCTTTCTAGACCAAGCCTAAACCAATTGTTTGATGCTGTTTGTGTAGCTTTTCTAGTGTTTAAACTGGTGAGGCAGTTCTCCACTGTCCTGCTACGGCCAGAAGCAGAAGCCACATTGCTGTGCCTTCCCAAGTCACAATGGCTGCGTACTGCCTCTGCTGTTTCCAGTGAGGTGTAATGGCAGGGTGGCTCCTCTTTGTTTCTGACTTTTCCCTCTAAGGGCAAAGCTGTCCGGTAAACAGATTATAAGCTACAAGTATATTTCATTTTAATGATCCTTAAAAGTACTATGAAGGAGGAAGTAGTTGGGTACATAAAGCCTTTGTCTAGTAAGTGAAGACTGTATTTTGGATTCCTGGAACCCATATAGAAGCAAAGCAGCCATGGAGACTTCTTGTAATCCCAGCTCTCGGGAGGCAGAAGCAGGACTTCCATGATAAGCTGGCAAGCCTTGCTAGACAACCCACAAGCTCTGGGCACAGTTTAAAGGTCTCCACATTCTCATACACAATGCATATTTGTGCCTGGCATACATATATGTGTCTATACTCACATGAATACACATATGCGTATGGACATGCACACTACATCCATATGTACATGCAAAAACTTTTAAAATGTAAGAAAATAGTAAGGCAAGTTTAATTCTGATAAGATCTAAGGTGTACCCAATTCCCCTTAAGCTCCATGCATCTATGGCTGCACATCTTGTTTGAGGTATAGCATAGGGAAAGACAGCCATAGCTTGGTACTCACAGCCTCCCTTTCTCATAGGGGACTCTCTTTTTGCTTCCCCTGACCTGTTCTTCTGTTCCGCTGGTGTCCAGGCTGTTCTAGCTTTCTTCCAGAACCAAGTACCGTGGATACAGTGTTGGGGGATTGGTGAAGTAATTTTCCTCTTCTTAGCCACGTTTTCTGGTTATAACAATGGCTATGGTGATTCTGCAGTTGTTTTGGGAGAGTGGGGGAGATAGTTGAAATAAGGGTCTCACCGTTGTTTCAGATGTCCTCAATTCAATCCATCTCTGTGTTGGAGCTGTTTCTTTCTTTTTTTTTTTTTTTTCTTTTCTTCTTCTTCTTCTTTTTTTTTTTTTTTTTTTTTTTTTGGTGCCAATTTAAATAGTTTTATTATTCCATGTTACTTGTTTTGGGTCCCTGTGGAACAATGCTAAACCCTCTACTTGGACTGACTTAATCCACCTCTTCAATGGTGGGGCCTGAAGAAGCGCCACCAGATGGAGGAGCTCCTCCACCAGGGAAGTCACCAGGCATTCCTCCAGGCATGCCACCAGCACTCTGGTGCAGCTTGGGAATGATAGAGTTTTAGACTTTCTACAGTTCTTTCTGCTGATGCTCAAATTCTTCCTTGTCTGCAGTCTGGTTCTTATCCAGCCAGCAGATGATTTCATTGCACTTGTCAAGAATCTTCTGTTTGTCCTCATCGTTGATCTTGCCTTCAAGTTTCTCATCTTCAACTGTTGCTTTGCTTTCATGTTGAAGGCGTAAGACTCCAGTGAATTCTTGGAGGAAACCTTATCTCTCTGCTTCTCATCCTCAGCCTTGTACTTCTCAGCTTCTTGGACCATGTGCTCAATATCCTCCTTACTCAGGCGGCCCTTGTCATTGGTGATGGTGATCTTGTTCTCCTTTCCTGTGTTCTTATCTACAGCAGAAACACTGAGGATGCCATTGGCATCAATGTCAAAAGTAACCTTAATCTGAGGCACCCCATGGGGTGCAGGAGGTATGCCTGTGAGCTCAAACTTTCCAAGCAGGTGTTGTCCTTGGTCATGGCTCTTTCACCTTCATACACCTGGATGAGTACACCGGGCTGGTTATCAGAGTAGGTGGTGAAAGTCTGTGTCTGCTTGGTGGGAATAGTGTTTGATGAGGACAGTCATGACTCCACCAGCAGTCTCAGTACCAAGGGGCAGAGGAGTGACATTCAAGAGCAGCAGATACTGAACATTCTCAGCCTTGTCTTCAGATAAAATGGCTGCCTGGACAGCTGCACCATAGGCAACAGCTTCATCCAGGTTAATGCTCTTATTTAGTTCTTTTCCATTGAAGAAGTCTTGCAGAAGTTTCTGAATCTTGGGGATTCTGGTAGGACCACCCACCAAGACAGTATCATGTGACTTGTCCAGTTTGGCATCTAGAAGGACCTTCTCTACAGGGTCCAGTGTACCATAGAACAGGTCAGCATTCAACTCCTCAATCTCAATACTGGCCGGTGTGCTAGAGGAGAGGGCGTGCTTGGCCTGCTCACCGGCAGGGCAGAGATGCTGGACAACTCTCTTGTTCTCACTGATGTTCTTGTGGTTTTGCTTAAATTCAGCGATGAAATGGTTGACCATTTAGTTGTCAAAGTCTTCACCTAAGTGGGTGTCTCCAGCTGTTGATTTCAAAAATTCCATCCTCAATAATTGACACCTTAAAAGTTCCACCTCCCAAGTCAAAAATCAGCACATTTTCAGCTCCTTTTAGCTTCGTATCTAAGCCATAAGCTGTAGCAGCAGCAGTTGGTTCATTGATAATTCAAAGTACATTGAGGCCAGCAATAGTTCCAGCATCTTTTGTTGCCTGCTCCTGAGAGTCACTGAAGTAAGCTGGCACTGTGACCACGGCATTGGTAACAGTCTTTCAGAGGTACGCTTCTCCAGTTTCCTTCATCTTTGTCAGAACCACTGAGGACACTTCCTCTGGGTAGAAACCTTTTTCTCCCCTTTGTATTCAACTTGGACCCTGGGCCTGCCCGCATCATTCACCACCATGAAGTGCTTCATATCAGACTGAACCACAGCATCATCAAACTATGTCCAATCAGACATTTGGCATCAAAAACTATGTTGGTGGCATAAGGTCAGGAGGGTCTGATGGCTAATTTTCTGATGACGTTTCTGCCAACCCTGCCCTCTTCTCTATGGATTTGTACCATCAGTGCACCCTGGGCTGGAGCTGGGAATGAGGCCCTCTGTGTTTCACAGTCCAGCCACACTGCCTTGCTGGCTGTGTGGGGTTGGCCACTTGAAGGTTAAATGTACTTTTTTCTCATAAACTCTGCTTGGCTTGATCAGGTTGTCATTTGAGCCTTTTGTTCAGAAGTAGGAAGGCATAACATTCATGACAAATACCTAACAAATGCCAGCAGCCACTTGTGAGGATCTTTCTGGGAACTCAAGGAAGTTTATGAGAAAGTCACTATTTCCCCAGTTCTTCTCACCCATTGATCAATCAACCTGCCTACTTGCATTTTTTCTTGCAGAGATGAAATTTGAACTCGGGGCTTTATGCATGCTAGATAGGTAGGTACTCTACCACTGAGTTGCAGCACCAAACCCCTGAAGTAGTCCAGTCATGGTTTTTTCTCTACCATGCTCATACTATGGGGATGCTAGAATCACAGATCAACTGGCTATGTGGACTACAATGCATTAGGATGATGAAAGGAAGAAAGAAAGAAAGAAAGAAAGAAAGAAAGAAAGAAAGAAAGAAAGAAAGAAAGAAAGGAAGGAAGGAAGGAAGGAAGGAAGGAAGGAAGATGGGGAGAAAAAAAGAAAGAGGGAGGGAGGGAGGGAGAGGGGGCAGAAAGAAAGAAAGAAAGAAAGAAGGAAGGAAGGAAGGAAGGAAGGAAGGAAAGAAGGAAAGATGCTTATAGCCAGGCAATAAGACAAATGAGATAGGTTGGAGCCAGACACTGGAAGCCTGACAGTCTCCTCCTCCCAGGAAGTGACTCTGATTTACATCCCAGGTGAAATATTCCAGACTGAATGGAGAGAGTCCCAGTCCTCCTCCAGTGTGGAGAGGTCTCATGGATAAATTTCCATTGCTAGGTCTCTTGAAAATCAGAGCCATTTCCACACCAGGCCTCTGTCACATAGGCCCCTGAACTTCAGTGGCTCCCCCAGCCTGGAAGTTTGGGGGGAAAGCAGTGCTTTCATGTTAACACTAATAAGGCTTTCAGAATACAGACTGAGTAGACAGCAGGAAAGAAGAGTGTAAAAGAGCGAGTTCTTGACAACATGAAGAGTCATTCAATATAAAAGACAGCTAGTTCTTGTTTCTTATTGAGACAGTCTTACCCTGTTGTCCAAGCTAGCCCTGAACTGACTCTGTAGCCAAGAATAGCCTTAAACTCCCTATATGTCCCAGACTGTGATGATCCTCCTGTCTCTGCTCACTAAGACCTGAGATTAGAGATGGGAATCACCATGATTAGTTTATTAATTCTTTTAGAACCTCTTATTATATAAAGCAAAGCATAGTTGTGAGTTTACATTGCCTCTGTGGACTAGACAGATAAAGAAATGTAGGGAATAAATCACTACTAAGAAAAAAAAAGATCATTTGAAATCAGAGAAACACAAAAGGGCCCAGGTAACTCTGGCTTCAATATTTTCTTTCCACGGAGAAAAACAACCTAGAGAAGGCTTGTGGCTTAGCAAACAGCCTTGCTAACCAAAGTAGCATCTGCGACCACCAACCTCCTTACTGCCCAAGGACGGTTAGAAACACAGCGCCCCAGGGCTCACCAGTACCCTTGTGGTTCAGCATCTACAGAACTTCCACAGACACGGGCGATTTGTATGCACATTTGAACGTGAGAAGCATCAGTCTAGAAAAATTTCACATTGCCAAAAGGAAAATGTCCATTTGTGGCCAGGGTTGGAAGAACCCAGTTAAATGTGGTGCAGTGCTGGCGAGAACAAATATGAAAAGCAAGAATGCAATAATTTCTCTTTCCTGTGGCCTCATCAACTTGGACGATGAAAATTATTACAACAAAAAGGGAGGCATGTTGCTAGTAGCTTAGAAAATTGAACTCTTTGTCTGGATGTGCATTTTTTTAATACAGTGAAAGCTAAAAGTTTGCTTTTAAAATAGCACAAAATGCTTATTATAGTTTTCTTTGTTTCACTGCCAAGTGGGGCTTGAGACGTGGAGTCATTCACAAAGCAGCGGGACACTATGAGTCACACACAGCCTCCTGGGCTCCTGACATTCCTGCAAAGCCGAAGATTCCCAGGCACCGAGTTTAGTTACAGTGCTTTGCACACGCAGCCATGGTTTTATTGAAACTGTGGCTGCAGATGTCATTCCCAGAGACTGAGGAAGCCCTGCGGGCAGAGATGACTCATCTGTTAGACGTGAGCATTGTATCTGTAGCACTGATGTACAGGGTTTCTCTGTTCCTCGTTGTCGGCAAGTTTGTTTGCTTTGTTTTTCTTGCAGACATTTTTTTTTCTTTTGAGAAATACAAATCAGCCCTTAACTAATAGACAGACCATGTACAATTTATTAATGAAAACATAGACATTCTTGAACCAAAATGTACTAAAAATCTCAGCAAGAATGAAGCCAGAAGTATGGCTGCTCAGATTTAACCCAGTAGGTAGCGATGAAGAAGCGTAGACATCCAGGAGTTACCGAGAGATGCGGTGATGCCCGTGCACTGTGCAGGGCGGGGTCAGGTAAGGTGTCCTAGGATCAGCAGAGGAAGGAAAGGATGTGTCTGTTCTGCAGTGCTATAACAAGTACTGGGCTCCTAATAAAGGCAAGAGCTTTATGTAGCTTATGGTTCTGGAGCTCACTCAGAGGACTGCCCCCTTCCATAGGCCATGCCTGGCAAAGGTTCCAGTACCTCTCACCAGCAGGTTACTAAGAAGCAGCTTCCACCAAATGAGCTCTTGAGGATTCAGCACAGCTAAACCATAATGAGTGGGAATCTGGAACAGGAATTAAATATCCTTAGCTACTTAGAAAAAAATAACAATGTTTGAAGGACACATAGACGAGGACTCCCCCCTGCCACAAGCCCAAAGGAATAGAACTTGAAAAAAAATTAGTAAAAACTGAAAAAAGACAGAATTCAGCACAGTGTTAGAGAGAGAGGGAGGGAGGAGGGAGAGAGGAGAGAGAGAGAGAGAGAGAGAGAGAGAGAGAGAGAGAGAGAGAGAGAGAGAGAGAGAGAGAGAGGTGGCAGGTACACCTGCAGGTAGGCGTGGGAACATCTTTTGCTCAGGTTGTCACAAAGATCACAGAAACTTCAGAGTGAGACTATGCTAGATGCCCTCAAGGTCCCTTTCAGTCCTAGAGGCCTTTGAAGGATGTTTTTCAGATGCTACACCCCTCCTACATCTCAAGTAACACCACTGCACTGTGGCCGCTCTGAACCTCTCCAACCATTTCTACACAGCAGCAAGCCACAGGAACCAGCTTCCTTAGGTGGCGAGCAGGGCTCATGGTAGATCATGTGCTAGCCATGTATCATGCTCAACTCATCTCTGAATGGACAAAAGACTCTGGTTGAGCTAAGGGAACATGCATCCACAGGCAGTCTTACTGGCTTGGCCACAATGTATCCACTGAGATGGCTGACTTCCAACAGAGATACTTCATTTTTCACCCTATTCCTATCATAAAACACTCTTGGGAGTTCTTTCTTATTTTTCCTTAATACATCTATATTCATTCTAGTTTTCCCTATTCGCATTTTCTTATTCCTCTTGAAAATAAAATGTAAAGCCCAGAAGGCACTGGTCTCAGTGACTTCAGAGCCACTGTGTTTCCAGGACCTTTGTCCCTGCCTCCCTGAGTTTAGCCAACCCAGAGCCAAGAATAGCCACATGAGTATTCTAAATACACCAGTCCCCTTGTTGGAGCTGTTCACTAGAGACAGGTACTTTATCTGTCCTGTCACTGAGAAGTCCCTGATACCTTGCTTCTTAGTGACTTTCTACTGAATGTGGCAGTATATGGAAAGCCATGACTTGGTCGTCTCAGCATGCCTGCTGTTCCTTCGTCCCCAAATGCTTCTTGTCCCACCATCACTGCCACCCCAACTTCAATTTCAGGTCACAGCTTGCTGGGTCTCCCTCAGAGCCAACTAACTACACTGGTGCTAGCCACTCGCACCTGCGCCACCACGCATGCTTCTTGCTGTCTGCAGGGAGAACTGTGAGCCACACGGCGTCTAGTCTCTTGGTTTGGTCATTACATTAATGAGGGAGATTTCTTCCTAGAAGAAACTGTGCCAAGATTTCCTCTTGTTGAAACAGCTTCTCTCAGCCTCATAGTCAGAGCCTAGGACAGTATCTCCCACCCATTGCCCTTGATACCTGAAAACTATGTGTGTCTAGCACTCGGGGTAAACTAAGGTGGGATGAAGCAGAAAGGAACACAGCAGTTCTATGTGCCCCAGTGCTGGCTGCATCAACTCTAGGGCAGTGCTACTTCTGAGGCACTAGAGAAGAGATGAGGAGACAAAATGGCTCAGCATGTAGCTACCCTTTTCATGGCCCCTGGGTTGGGCATTTCTTAGAACAGCTTCAAACAATGACCATTCTGCTGAAAGCCAGCAGGGAGTGATGTGTTTCTCATCCCCCTTTGAAAGCAGACTGTCAGAGCAGGATTGTCAAAGAATATAGTTTGCCTGGCCTTCGTGGAGAGCAGACATGATACTTCTGAATTTTCCTCATTCAGAAACCTTGCCAACATCAGCAGCCCTGCTCCTCTTAACTGCGGATTCAGCACTGTCCAGCAGGAACGGTGTCAAGTGTCTGTCTGCCACAGTCCAGTGCCAAGGTCTGTAGGTCAGTAGGTGTCGAGGGACCAAAACACCAGCAGCTACACCTCAGCTCAGCTGGCGGCTGCACCACTCACTCCGAGGCCTCAGGCCGGCTCTGAAGCTGGAACCTGGCCACAGAGATTTGATACGGTTGGAAGTAGCTAAGAATTTCTAGAAAGCCGATGACTGCAGGGCCTGTATCGGTGTGGCTGGCTAAGTACGAATGAAGTCTCCTGTAAGAGGAGGACCTGGGGGGATTTGCTGTGGGCAGCTGAGTGAGCGCTGCTGCCATTTGCTGAAATATGGAAGGTTAGAGGAGAACATGAGAACTGGGTGAGATTGTTCGGCAGCTGAGTGATTAGCTAGCTTAAAAATGTAAGTTTGAAGCCCAGGGGGACAGGTCCCTGTTACGAATATGAATTTATAAGCTACCTGCACTTGAATGGTGCTTAGGAATTGTTGGGATGTAGAATCATTTCTTCACTTACCCACTTGCTGAACAAGTGTTTGAATGCTGGCTATGGGTGTGATGGAATGAATGATTCAGGAGGAAATGGCAAAGGGGGACAGGTCATTCAGTGTGTTCCAGTCCTGTTCCTGCTCTCCTGTCTCCACCTGAAGATGTGTGCACCCTTGAAGCCAGTGTGTTCCCCTGGCCCCCTGTTTTTGTATTGGGCCTACCCTTGTATGTAGGCACAGCCATTGTATTTTCAAACTTTTCACACGTGTTGTTATCTGATGTATAGACCCTGCCCTCTGCGTGTCTTGTCGGTGTTCATATTGATGTTCACACGTGTTGTTATCTGATGTATAGACCCTGCCCTCTGCGTGTCTTGTCGGTGTTCATATTGATGGGCTTCCTCACAGGCATGGCTGAGAGCAACTCAGCTGGGATTGCCAGGCAAATTTACCGGATGCTGTCAAAGGAGGTTCCAAGAGTGATGTGTGAGAGCCTCCCCTTCCTTCACACTCTTCAACTTGGTTTTTATCACACTTCTTCATGGTTGCCAGTTTGACAACGTGAGGTTTCATCTCGCTGTGTTGGTTTCACTTCCTGGAAGAGTGCCTTGTGTGGTTTATCAGTCTGTGGTGCTCTGCCTTCTGAAGCCTGCCTGCTTTCCTGTGAGGACTGAGTTTTTCATCCTCGACGGGACATGTGGTACTAGACACGGGCATCTTCTCTGTCCTGTCACTGAGAAATCCCTGACACCTTGAACGGTGCTTCTTAGTGACTTCCTACTGACTGTTGCAGTGCATGTGAAGCCATGACTTGGTTGTCTCAGCATGCCTGCTGTTCCTTCATCCCCAAATGCTTCTTGTCCCATCACTGCCACCCCCACTTCATTCTCAGGTCACAGGTTTAAAACAAATGTTCTGGGCTTCATCCTGTTGAGCCAAGGTATTCTCCTGCCCAAAGTCCCAGGATTTGATTCTTCTCTTGTTGTTCAAAATGCTCCTGCATGTCTCTACTCGGTAAGGATGAGGAACTTTCAGTACATGCTGAACAGGAGGCACCGTGTGGCTATTTAGAGAGTACTGCGGTTCTAGGCGCTAATCTCCAAAGCAAATCATATTTATTTAGTGAAGTCATTTTGTCAGCAGCTGGTGGCCACCAGACTCTAGTGTATTTTCATGTACGGTAGATAATCTGATGGATTTGACAGAAGCCTTTTGTTCATCCAGTTTTGAAAAAGGAAGGAAGGAACGAAGAAAAGGAAGGAGAAAAGAAGAAAGGGAGGGAGGAAGGAAGGAAAATCAAAAGCTCCTCAGTGTATTCTGGGCCAGGCTGTCACTGGGCCGTGACAACAGGAAGGGTCTGAACTCTCCAGTTTTTTTCAACATTGAAAAATGAAGACACCATTCAGAATCTATCTGACCCAAAAACTAGCCTTTTTTTTTTTTTTGAAGCTCATTGGCAAAGTTAGTAAAACGAAAAACTTCTCCAGGAATTAGAAATAAATCAAATAACAGATTATAATTTAATAGTTCAATAATTAAATTGTATCTAAATGAAATTTTTATTATAACTTCATTAGATTTTGTTCATAATTTAAGAAAATAAAAGTCTCCTACTTTATATCAGTGAGTTGGAACAGTATAAAAAAACAAAACAAAACAACTTTTGTATCTACCACTGAACCCAAAGTGAAAGCATTTTGTGTATGTGGACAAGCACAAAAACTGCCTGTTTTTTTCTTCTGCAAATAAGAAAACTGTAACCAGGTAGTTCATGAGATCACATCCATCCAGAGGCTGCAGCTAAGTACCCTCGAAAGCGCAAGACTTACCACAGATATACACCTAAGAAGGCAGGCATGAACCTGTATTGGGGGGGGGGGGGCACACACATCAGTGGCCTCAGAGAGCTCGGAAGTCACTCATGCTGGGCATATGATTCTGCTATAAGCTACAGAGACCACTCAACAGGGAAAGGGAAGTCTCCTCAACAAGAACTCATGGGAAACTGGACATTCCCTTGTCAAAGAGTGAAACTTGACCCTCACGTCTCAGAATGAGTGAATCTTTGAACAAATTCATCTTTATGCCCTGCTTCTATATCACATTCTGTAAGGAACAGTTTTGCTTTTGATAGGCCCCAAAGCAGAAGGTCAAATTTAGGCTTTCCTCTTTCTGATGGTGTCTGGGATGCTCTGACCCTGACCTTGGTTTTCCTTTTTAGTGGCTATACATTCAAGTCAGTCCTCAGAAGGCAAGCTTTCTCTGCTCACATGATCCAGCCCATTATTGCATTTGTCACGACTGGTCCTCCAGTGATGTGAGGACCAAAGAGCTCAGTTGACAGAGACAGCAATCTGTTCTTTACCACATACTTTTCCTGAGCCTTTTGTGAGAGCAAAGGGACTTATTGATGAGGAACGTCATAAAAGACATGGAAAATTGATATTCTCCCATCTTTTGTTGTGGGATGAATGTAATAGTTCACCCCAGAGCAGCATTTC
Organism: Micromys minutus; assembly: GCF_963924665.1. Taxonomy (NCBI): domain Eukaryota; kingdom Metazoa; phylum Chordata; class Mammalia; order Rodentia; family Muridae; genus Micromys; species Micromys minutus. The sequence continues at coordinate 68,350,554 of NC_137972.1, forward strand.
TCGACTTTTGGGTCACAATTCATTTGGGGGAGGTAGCATATCAGAAATCCTACATACTGGATATTACATTATGATGCCTAAATAGCAAAATTACAGTTGTGAAGTAGCAATAGAAATAATTTTATAGATTGGGGGTCACCACATGAGCAACTGTATTAAAGAGTCACAGCATTGGGAAGGCTGAGAGCCACTGTGCTAGAGGAACCAGGTCCTCTAGAGAAAGGTTATCTAAATGCTAGAATGCCTTTTTGCTAGTTCTAGGAGCAAGTGATCTCAGTTGGTCAGGATACTAACAGAGTAGTAATAGAAAGGTTGCGGCGGGGACTGCCAAGACTTGGGGTGGGAGCTCTTGGTGAGCATAAGGTCCATGCAGAGTCCAACCAGCCCTGTGGCTGCTGAACCACAGATATATTCATCTACTCTCCAAAGGTTTAGGTACTTCTGTGTACACTGCATTTTCTTGGGCATTTAGTGATTTGTAGAAGGGCTGGGGCCAACTATCTGCATGACACAAGTTCTGTTGGCCCAGACACATTTGGGTTGGGATGCAAAAAAATGAGAAGCATGGCGAGACTGACAGAGTTGGCTGCTTCCAGGGATGCTGATGGTCACATGCTGACACTCAGAGCACGCAGGCTGTGCTACACAAAAGTGAGTGTACACTCTGAGAGCCCCTAGACAGAAAGCATCTGGGTTCTTATTTCTGTTAGGTACTTTAACTGCTGGAAAGATTTGCTGTGGTGCTTTCTTTCCTAGAATATAGATTGTGGTCCTTAGCTTAAGCTTTTCTAACTCCAGCACATTAGAGAATTTCTCTCTTCTAACGTCCCTTAGCTAGTGTCTGTTCAAACAGTACATTGTAAATTATTAATAAGTTGACAAATCTACTCCTAAATCTTGAACATTTGTGTGTGTGTGTCCCAGTGTGTATTGTGTTCCTTATTTAAGTGTATCTGTGTGTGTGTGTGTGTGTGTGTGTGTGAGAGAGAGAGAGAGAGAGAGAGAGAGAGAGAGAGAGAGAGAGAGAGAGAACCACAGCATATATGTGAAGGTTGGAGAACAATTTCAGGTGCCCATACTCACGTTCTATTTTGTTTGAGACAAGGTCTCTTCATAATTACCCCCCACTGCCTAAGCCAGTCTGGCTGGACTTCTGGGGCCTCTCCTGTCTCCATCTCCCATCTTGCCTTAGAAGCATAAAGATAACAGACTAGTCTGTCCCTGGCTTTGAGGAGGTCCTGAGGATCCCAACTCAGATGAGAGGTTAGTGCAGCTTTAACCATTGAGCCATCTCCTCTGCCCTTGAACATCTTTTTTTTTTTCTTTTTGGTGTTTGTTGTTTGGGTTTTGAGACAGGGTCGTGTTACATAGCCTTAGCTGACCTAGAACTTGCTCTATAGATTAAGCTGGCCTTGAATTCATAGAGGTCCACCTGCCTCTGCCTCTGCCTCCTGAGTGATAGAATTAAAGACCTGCTCCACCACATCCAGATGAACACACATTTTAATTGAAATATAATGAGCATGTCAGCGTTTGCCTAACCTAATACAATTATTTATCAGAGATGATTTTTATTCTTTTAAAATGTATCCCTAAAGGCCAGCCCTGATGGTATCAAGGTCAAGGTCAGGATGAGTTTGAGGGGGGTGGGGAGATAGCCAGCACTCGAGTAGCCAGGGAAGAAGAGGTGGCTCCCTTAGAAGTGGGTCACAGGTCTCAGGGGTCCACAGCCTCTTCCAATGCTCACACCACCCAGCTCTGTCCAGCAGGGGACGGCAGAGCTCCGTGTTTGCCCTCTGGCTAGCTCCTTGCTGTGTGGTGGCTTTGTCAAAGTCACTTATCTGCCTCAAACCTTCTATGCTCACCATTGTTGGATTTCTCTTTATTAAGTAGAGGATATTTCATATGTTCAGTGATCATGGCATAAATATTACTGTTCATACTGCTCAGTCCAACCGGCCCCTTTCAGTGTCAATACCATTAGTTACGTTAAAGATGTCACTTGTAAAACAAAGTTGGACATAAAGTGGTATCTTATTAGTGTTTCAGTAACACCCTTTTGGATCTATATTATTAGGTCTTGCATAGCAGACAAACACCTGCATATCAACCTAGCACAGTTTTATTGGCAGGAAATCCACAGACTCCTTTCTGGGCTTTGACTTATTATCAGAACCAGCAATTCTCAGTTCTATGCTTCCTTTGCTAGCCTGAAGTTCAAGTCCTAGGTAATATAGTGCACCTCTAAACATAATTTTAAAAAATACTACAATGCCCCAGTTGTTACAAAAGCATGACAATGAAACAATAAAATTTCCAACAACTTTGTACATTTATGGGTGAAGTGTGTGTGTGTGTGTGTGTGTGTGTGTGTGTGTGTGTGTGTGTGTGACTATCCCCAAAAGCATAGCCCTGACAGATGCTTGTCCTATGCACACACTTTCATGGATGGGAAGGTGGAAGCAAAGCTGACACGGGTGTGACACTGGTCAGATGCCACTGTTATTTTGTTATTAGTAACCTGTCTTCAGGAATTGTGAAGTCCTGAACAAAATGGAATGCAATCTTACGACTTCATGCACAGTTGCATTTCTGGGGAATTTAGAATACAGTTACCTGTTCGTCCATGACTGCAGATCTTTAGAAATGTGGGAGGGAGAGAGCTTTCCTTGAATGCATTTTTTTCTTTGTCTAAGTTGAGTGTGGGAAAGACACTGTGGATTGGCCAAGCACATGACCTGAGGTACTATTTTGAGATGTTTGGATGTACACACACACACACACACACACACACACACACACACACACAGGAACTAGCATCACAAGATGGCTCTGAGCCACTGTGTGGGTGCTAGGAATTGAACCCTGGTCCTCTGCAAGAGCCACGAGTATTCTAAACTAAGGAGTCCATACTCCAGCTCTCAATTTTCCCATCTTTAAAGTCTGATTCTGACTTGTACAGTGGTATACCCCTGGGACGGCTGGTATGTGGGCACTGGGGTTAATAGGAGCCAGTTCTCTGGCCTGGCCCCTTGTGTGCTCACCCATGAGGTCCCCCTCAAATGCTGTCTCTCATGGCCCATTCTGTCCTTTGCCTAGAGCACGAAGGATGTGAGGAGTGACAACGAAGAGGAAGAAGAGGAAGAGGAGGAAGATGAGGAGGAGGAAGAGGAAGAGGAAGAGGAGGAGAGCACCAAAGGCAAAGAGACAGTGTATCTGAAGAATGGCCTTGGGACCAACAGGCATTCCATTCCCAATGGTCAGCATGGCCGTTAGCCTGAAGCAAGTGTGCTGCCGGGGCATCGGGAGGCCTGAATTGCTTCCCTATCCACTGCTGTGCACCCACAGAGACCCCATTTTGCTTTTTATTTTATTTTATTTTATTTTATTGAGGTGGAGTCTCCTATGTTGCTCAGGTGGCTCCCACCTCAGTCACCCTGCCTGTGATAAACGTTAGTGGAATAGCAGTGAACCATTCAGCAGTTAAGCTCAGGCTGCTCGGGGGGTTCAGAGATCTCTCCAGGCAGGGTCACTGCTTGTGTTTTCCCCCTTCCAGAATTTGAAGCACTTGACTTTCTCAGGAACTCGTTTTCTCTGAACTTTTTTTTTAACTTAACCACCTTGTACATGTTCCATGTGGTTTGACAAAATGTCCAGGAGACCTGCTTTCTCCGGGTGTTTGGCCACAATAGCACCTCATCTTCCAAAAGTGTGCTTGCAGTGGCAAAAGAGCAGTCAGAGCCAAAAGAGAGGCCAGGCTGCCAGGGCTCCTGAGCCACCCTGGGCAGCCGAGGTGTTTCCCTGCACGGTGCCTCTGAGGGCATCTGCTCTACTACCTCACAGAGTTAGAGTAAGGACCAGGCGAGATGACGGGGAATGCCTGTGTCTCCTGCAGGTGTCAGTGACCCTCACTGCACTGAATTCCAGCTTCGACAAAACAGACAATCCTGGCAGAACTTGGTGTGAGAAAACCCCATCTTAAAAATGGCTCTAAATGTGTAAGGTACCTGGAGGTACAAAGACCCAGAAGTCTGTTTCTATTTTTAACTATGTTATTTCCAGGGATAATTCTCAGATGACTCCAGAGCCTTCTTGACAGGGTCCTGGGATAGAAGGAAGGGGGTTTTGGTGTCAAGCTGCCCTGTGCTATTATCTCTGAGCCCTCGCCTCAGGCTTACAGTGATGCCATGGGCTGTGGGGGTCTCTTGGGTGCCTCTGAGGAGAATGGGATCCAAGAGAGGTTGCTCACTGAGCCATATTACCCAGGAAGCCAGCCCCAAGGTGGCATGCACGAGGGCTTCATATGCTGAAGGAACTCTTGGAAATGGGAAGAGAAGCCACACTGTGGTCTCAAGGTCCAACTCATTCTGACACTGAACCGCAAAGAACCCAGCAGGCCACCAGGCGCCCTAAGTAGCAAAGGTCCTGTGCACACTACATAGTCTGAGGGTTTCAGTTTTTAATTTTTAAAATAGTGTGTTTTTAAATCCTTCAGGCTAAGCAAATACAAGCAAGCAAACAGAAAACTCTTCAGAATTCTGGTCTCAACAAAATAACTTGTTAAAGAATTGTAGGAAAAACAGGCAAAAAAAAGCAAGTCTTAAATTAATATTTGTTTTTAAGAGCACAGAGCCATATACATTATATCTGTAACGTGACCTCGTATTTAAAACGCCTCTACTCACTTTAGGGCCTAGTTGTTGGTTTATCGTTCTTACTTTGGTGAAAGGTCTCACTAAAATACTTTTATGTGTCCAGTTAATGAAGCATTTCCCCTTGATTTATTTTGGTTTTCTTTGACTACAGAACCGGTTCTTGCTTACAGTGAAACATTGTTTATTGCTACAGCCTCCAACTTCTTTTTCTGCCTTTGACGGTGGAAGGTAAAACTGATATGCTCTCAAAATTCAAGCCCTCAAACAGCCAAAGCACCATGCTGCAGAAGAGGAAGAGCTTTGCTTTTCAGCAGTGTTGGGGGCTGTTGTGGCTCGGGAAGGTGACCCCCTTTCCTCTAGCAAACGAGGGTTCAGTACAATGTGAGATGACATTGTAAAATTCTAAGCCACTTTGACTTACAATAAAACAAAAAGGAATCCTACAGTGTACAGTGACTGAGTCATTTTGGCACAAATCCTATGGCCCCCAAAGGGAGAATTACAGATCTATATGCATCATGCAAACAGAAACACACGTCTTCTAGAAAGATCTTGCTGGAAATAGGAGGAAGGCTGCAGAGAAGGGAGCCGGTGCAAAGATTAATACTGAAGATCTTAGAGTCCCAGCTGGTAAACCCTGCCCTGACTGTGGATGGGAGGCTTCTGGGGCTTTCGCATGTCCGAGTATAAGCATCTCAGACACATGAAGAGGCATATTCACCATTGTGATTGTAAGATTGAGCTTCCTGGCTGAAGACAAAACCTGAGCCCTGTGCAGAGACAGCACAGGTGTTAAGAGGCCTAGGCAGGGAGATAGCTCAGCAGGCGAGAACATTTGCTCTAGAAGCATCAGGATCAAAGTTCAAATCCCTAGAAAGCATGTAAAGAAAGTCTGGGCATGGCTGTACCTGGGCATGGCTGTATGCCTGTACCTCCAGTGCGGGGATGGGAACAGAAGCAACAGGATTGATGGAGATTGCTGGACACCTGTGTAGCTTCAGGTTTAGTAAGGGACTCTGTCTCAAGAGAATAGGGTGAAGCTGGGTCAAACAGTACTCCTGGTGCCTTTCATACTTACACATGCACATAACACATATACACACATGAAGTAAAGAAGAAAGAAAACTGGGAATTTTTATGGTAATGTTTTTCATCTCTGCCATCAAAAGCTGCAGGAAGACAAGTTGCTGTTCAATTATCCATTGAGCTTTAAAAAAAAAAAAAAAAAAAAAAAAAAAAAAAAAAAAAAAAAACATGGCTCTTTGCAGCATCACCTGCGGCATTTTTCTTGACACTCCTGTGATGAGAAACAAATCTATACGTCAGCATAACCCTGGCTCCTCTGAGAGGGAAGGGAAAAAAGGAAGCCAACATATGATGCCAACAGCTCATCCTGCAGCAGCAGCAGCTGTGATGGTGGATTTTAACAGCAGTTTACCAGCAAGCAACCAAGTGCAAAAAGGAAGGTCCAGATTAGAGGTTTTCGAAAACATCATATTGCTGAGCAGACATGCAGTGTAAATACGGGGGTGGGGGAGAAGTGTTTAATGCCAGTCTTCCTTAAGGCTTACGCAGGCCTGGAGTCTCAGGTCCTTGGGTGCCAAGACAGGAGAAGTGCAGGCTCAAGGCTGCACTGGGACAGACTGAGTGCAGGGCCAGCCTGGCCAAAGTGGGAGGATCCTGTCTGAAAGGAAAATGAGGCTGGGAACACAGCTCAGTGTGTTAGGCATTTACATGCACAAATCCCTAGGTTCTGTGAGTCTCTCACACACACAGAGAGAGAGGGGGGGGGGAGATGGGGAGGAGGATTGAAAGGCAGAGTGAAAACAACTGCCCTAAAAGCAGCTGCAGCTACCCTAATACCAGAGAGTATTATACCAGGGGAAACAGTAGAAAGGGAGAGTGCACTTTAAAGAAGATGGGATCCTACTTAAAACCCATGTGCCAGTAGAGCCTAAAAGGTGCAAAGAACATTTCACAGAATTGAAAGGAGTAAGAAAGTCATAAGCACAGTTGACTCCTAAGCACCTCTCTTAGTATTCAATTCAATAAACAAGACAAAAATTAGTAAGAGTGAAAGTTTTGGACAATGAAATTAACAAAATGTACCTGCCACATATAAAATATCCCACTCCACAATTGCAGAATTATTTCCAAGTGCACCTTGAACGTTTTACAAAAACTGGCCATGTGGTGGGCCATAAACAAAGCCTCCACATCTTTCAATGTCTAAAGTCATGGACTATAGTCAGTGATCACTGTGAAATTAAACATGAAACCTATAACCAAAGGACAAACTGCAAAATCTCCACATATAATTAACCTAAGTAACATATCTGAAGAATGACTAGAACAGAGATGCACTTTTGTTTGTAGGTATCGACAAGCTTGCTCTAAAACTAGTTTGGAAACGTATGGCCCTCGGCAAAGCTAAAGCAAATTTGAAAACATTCAACTTGAAGAAATCCTCGCATCCAAACTTCAGGCTTAGTTCAGACTCTGGTCTTACAGGTTGGGAGACATATTGGTCAGTGGACCAGAACACAGAAATCTCAACTGGGAGGTAAAGCTTAGTGGAAGAAGGCTTGCTTAGCCTGTTTGAAGCTCCAGGATCCATCCCCTAGCTGAGGGAGAGAGAGCGAACTCCCCAAAACATCCACACAAGTATGCCTGACTGTTTTGCACATCTGTTTGCCCAACTGAGTTTTTACAAAGTGCAAAAATAATCCAGTGGCCCATGAATAATTTCAACGGTATGCGGCAGGGCAGCAGCATAAAGAAATGAGCCCTGACTCAAAGAGCATGCCATAAAAAATGCAATTTAAATTGGACAGGCTTAGATTTAAAATACAGAGCTACTCTGTTGCTTAGCTGATAATGGTCTGGTAAAATTCAGGACCTTAAACTTTTTCCGGTACTAGAGATTGGGCTGTTCCCCATCCTTAGGCAAGTGCTCTCTCACTAAGCTGCAGCCCAGCCTTTGACTTTTGGACAAAGTGTTTCATTAATGTAGCCCAGGCTAGCCTTGAATTCATCTTCCTTATCGCAGCTTCCCGGATGATCCAGATGACAAGGTATGCTGCCACTATGTTCAGCATGACTATAAACGTTTTTTGTTTTTTTTTTTTTTGGGGGGGGGGGTTTGCTGGACTTCACTAAAATATTGTTTCTGCAGATATGCCTGTCCTGGGGTTAATATTGCTGTGACAAAACAATGTAACCAAAGTCCCTCACCGCCTTAGCCAGACTCCAGAACTGATGGTCTATGCTAAGGGACTGAAGTTTGAGACAGGTAATCCAGCCTGTCTCTCAGAGTTACTACTGAACACATCCTGAGTCCTGATGAGGCAGTGTAGACTGTCTCAGCTGTGCCCTACAACCTGTCGCTTTTATCTTGTACAGTTTTTTTATTGACTAAATTTGTTCTTTGGCATTTTCAGGCATGTATATAAAGCATCCTAATTACCCTCACCCCAACCCACCCTCATCTCTTGCTAGCCCCACTGAAGCTCCACCCACATCCCGATTCCACTCCTCCCTTTCCGTTATTCGAGACTCTTTGTTTTGTTTTTATGGCTCACTGAGTTTTCCCTGGGAATGTCTTATGCCTATGGGTTCCAAACTGCCCAGTGGAGCCTGTGGGGGCTCACCAGTAGCTATACAACTCAAGACAACAACTTCCCTTTGTTTCTGAGTCAAGACCAGGGCATGGTCTTCTATAGCTACCCCCCTTGTCTTCAAGCTCTTTCCTTTGTGACACCTCTTCCTCCACATTCCCTGAGCCTTAGAGTGAGCTGTAGAGTGTCCTGGTTAGAGTAGAACACTCAGCTGTCCCTTGTTCTCAGCACGCTGAGCAGCCATGAGTCTCTGCATTAACTGAGTGGTCTGAGTAAACTGAATGGTCTCTGCCCTTGAGCATAAACATAAATGTTTGCAGGTCAGTTTGCCAGCACGTCACAGGTTTAACTAAGTAATAGTAGTAAGTTAAGCACTGGGCTCCATGGCCACACCCACCATTGGTGGTTTTAACGGGTTTTCGAATGCCAGGGATGGATTCGTTCGGATCCAATCAGAAAGAAGCTGTTGCTAAAAGCCTTCAGCCAAGTTGCTCAAACCATGTTCTTCTTGCCAATACAACCTTCCTCTCTTGAACTCCTGTTAAGGAAGAGAGAGGAAGGGAGGGGTGGGCACAGGATAAAATCCCATTGATTTTGACAAAAGAACGTGAAGCTACCGGATGGACAGATCAAGAGATGCACTGACAGCCTCCGCTGGGGCTGCTCAGGGATTCACTTGTTTCTTGGTTCCTGCCTTCACTGCACAGAGACTGCTGAGGGCTTGAGACAAAGGCCATGAGGTCATGCACCAACATAGCTTCAGGCTGGGCTCTTAAGTCCTATTCCCACTGCAACGGGTCTTCCTTATCTTCCCTGTTCACTTGGGATCCTTGGTAGGTACGGGCTTCTGGTCTCTCCAAGGACTTTGTCGCTATAAAAAGGTGACACTTTACTAAGAAGATCTTGTGATAGATGTGACTCCCTGGGCAGGTTCTGCATCAGCACCTTCAGACTGGAACAGACATGAAGCCAAGAGCTACGGAGCCAGGGCTGTGTGGTACTGACATGGAACAGGCATGCATCGTTGTCTGTGTTTAAGCTTTCTCTACGTCTGCTGTTGCAGGGACAAGGGAAAGCATCTAAAGGGTTCACAGCACTGTCCTGGGAGATAAACCGGATCACAGAAGCCCCTGCTTGGTGTTCCTCACCCAAGGATGCTGATACTGATAAGGGCCAAGCACCACTGGGGGTTGTGAGCTATGTGTTCACGAGCAGTGTCTTTAGCCTGAATCCAGCTGAGCCAACCTCCAGAAACAGAAGGAGGTCGACAGCTAGAGTCAGGTCAGGGCACAGCACAGACTGGCCAGCCTGGAAGAGCAAGCAGGCGTGCTGAGGAAGGTGGCCAGTAAGGCAAACCGCAACGCCAGCCCCGTGTACGTGTGCGGTGCTGGGAACTAGTTTCATCAGTTAATGTGCAAAAGCCACAGTGCATTTACTTCTTAAATACATTCACAACTATACATATAATACGATCCATCGGATTTCACCCAAATGATAAATCATGGCTGTCATTGTGTGACTGAGGAGATGGGCTCTACAGGAAACACCCAGAATGGAGTTTCTGGAGTTGGGCTACAAACTGGATACAGGACCTGGATCAACCAGCTCATCTCTTTGAGCCCGTTCTCTATTTGTAACACTGGTTCCTTTCGGCATAGGTTGCCAGGGTGCATAAGCTGACATGATTTGAGGCACCTACGACATAAAAGGGTTCAGAAAGGTGGGCATGGAAGCATACACACATAATCCCTGCACCATGACACTGGGGGACAAAGGTTATGAGTTTGAGGCTAGCCTAAGCTACACAGTAGAGGTTATACACTGAGCTAAAGGAAGAGAGACCCTGTTTCAACCTCGGCACACCCCCCAACACCACCAAAATAAAAAAATGTGACCAGAAAATACTGCCTTCACTTCCAAAAAAATGTAGGTCAAAGGTTATGTCACTTAACTTGAAAATGGCAAAGCTTAGATTGAGGACCACACTGAGGGATGATCTTCAAACACATGCTCTTTGCATTGATGGGTTAAAAATAATTAACCGAGGTAGGTTCACTGTGTATCAGCCCATGGGATTAAATAGAAAACAGGGCACACACCTTCCATGCAGTTGATGACGGCCATTAGAAATATACCTGACTTGTCAGTTTGTTAGAGTGAGCCAGGGAGATGGAAATGTCGCTGGATATTTCAGATGCGGGAGGTTTAATGCAGGGGATTGCTCATGAGAGGGTCAGAAGACTAAGAAGAAAACTAGTATAATTTACCCAAGTGTGTGAACTACACGAAGCAGACGTTTACACGTTTTACAGAATCTAAGCAACAGGAGAGCTGGGCTGTAGCTCGGTGGTAGAATGCTTGCCTAGCACGCATGGGGCACTGGTTTCGATCCCCAGTACTCAGAAACATAAGCGATTTGGGTAATAGGCCCTATGGCATTAGCGCCCAAGTAGGCTCTGCAATGGGCCCTCAAACTAGGAGCCAGGAATTGGAAGTCTCTCTCAGACATGAACCAAGAAAAGTAGACAGTACAGCCTTCATCACAAAAGCTGGGCTTTCTTAACCTCTGAAGTACCTGTTAGAGTCCTGGCTCCCCCCAGCACTGCCCCTCCCCCTCCCCTGAGTTTCCCTTCCCAGCTTCTGATTCCTATAAAAGCCCAGCCATTCCATCCATGAGCTCCCCTGGTTCCTCCTTTGGTCTTCTTTGCCCTCTTGAACAAAGCTCTTGGTTCCTAGTCCCCTCTCTTCCCCTCTCTCTTCCTTTTTGTCTCCCACACCACCCCCACGGGCTGGGCTAGTCTGCTGGCCATGTTCAGTCTGGACTCCAACGATGCCTCTGCCTGTTCTCTCCCTCGTATCTACAATAAAACCCCCTCCTCAACCATACCGTGGAGTGGTCCTACCCTCATTCTCATTCTTCTGGTAGACAGCTGATTGCTCCTTCCTCCCCCTGGGAATTTGATGGGAATATGGCGAGAGGGCAGCCACAGTAAGAAAGTGTCCCTGCCCTCTGGCCTCTGTATTTCCGGCTGGAATGATGTCCTCATTGAAAGCCACATTTTTAAGACAGTTGATCGGCTCCTGGGAGGGGACTGTCACCTGCACTGTCTGTACCACACAGCTTCCCTTCCTGTCTGTGCATCTTAGGGCCAGATACAACAGAAAATCCACTCTTGTCTGGAGGCCCTGGACTTTTCTCACCACCCAAAAAGACTTGGGAAAAATTTTTTTAGAAAGAAGGCACTGCAACAAGTCTATCTGGGAGCTGGCAAACAGCCAAATTCCATCTTAGAGCAGGAACTTGGCCAGTATCCACAACATTTGCCAAACCCCTCTTTATCAAGGTATGATTAACACACAAAATGCTGTATGTATTTACTGTATATGACTGAGTGGCTATTACCCTCATTTGCAACTCAAAGAGATATTCTATTGTGGAATTCCAGTTATTGTGGCTTACTACGTCAGGAGAGTCTTAGTTTCGTCAGAAAAAGAGCCATCAGTGACAAGAAAGCTTCAGGAAGTATAGGGTTAATCTTGGGGACACTAGAGAAGAGAGCAGGGAGGTGCTCAGTAGAGAAGAACATTTGCTCCAACAGTCACTGTTGCAAATCTTGAGTGCTCACACAACAGCCAGGTACATCTCACACAGCAGCCAGGTGTGTCTCACACAACAGCCAGGTGCATCTCACACAGCAGCCAGGTGCATCTCACACAGCAGCCAGGTGCATCTCACACAACAGCCAGGTGCATCTCACACAGCAGCCAGGTGCATCTCACACAACAGCCAGGTGCATCTCACACAACAGCCAGGTGTGTCTCACACAGCAGCCAGGTGTGTCTCACACAGCAGCCAAGTGCATCTCACACAACAGCCAGGTACATCTCACACAACAGGGAGGTGCATCTCACACAACAGGGAGGTGCATCTCACACAACAGCCAGGTGTGTCTCACACAGCAGCCAGGTGTGTCTCACACAGCAGCCAGGTGCATCTCACACAACAGCCAGGTACATCATCAGCATGCCGCTGTGGCCCAGCACTTCTAGGAAGAGACAGGTGGATCCTGGGAGGTGGCTGGCTTGCCAGCAATGTATACATAGTAACCTTCATGCTCAGTGAGAGACCCTGTCTCAAAAAGTAAGGTGGAGGCAGGTGTTAGTGGCACATGCCTTTAGTCCCAGCACTTGGCACATGGATCTCTGAGTTCGAGGCCAGCCTGGTCTACACAGTGAACTCCAGGATGGCCAGGGCCACACAGAGAAACCCTGTCTCAAAAAATCAGGTGGAGAATGATAAGAGTAAGACATCCAGTGCTCTTCTCTGACCTCCACATGTATGCACGCACACACATATATGTTCTTATCATATAGTCCTGCATACACGCAGCCTACAGCCAAAAACAGACAAGCCAACCAAAACCCCAAAATATGTTAGCACAGTTGTTAAACAAGCACAGGATAACAGGAAAAAGAAATATTTAGAGGATGAAAACAGGGCTGAGCAAGGCAAAAATCTGATGTTGAATGGAAAACTTCAAAGATTGTAAGACAAAGATAAGGAATGTTTTTGAAAAGTAGACCAAGAAGACGGAGATTGAAAACTGGATAGAACAGTTTTAAAATGTGTACTAGGCCTGGTGGTTCATGACTCTTTTCCCAGCACCTTGGAGTTGTAGACCAAACCTGGGCTAAAGTAGGAGCCATGCCTCAAAAAGGCAATTAAAAAAAAAAAAAAATGCCTGATGTAAGAATTTCAATATCAGTGCTTTCAAGCTGCCTCAGCAGGTTAGAGCGATTGCTGTACAAAGCCTAATGATCTCAATTAGATCCTAATGATTCTCAATCAGAAAGGCTGGTCACAATGGCACACATCTGTAACCCTGGCTCAACAGGAGACCTCTCTGGGAACCAATGGGCAACACAGCCTAGAGCCTAGAGCAATGCATACAGTAGGCAACTAGGGGGGATGGCTTAGTGGGTAAAAGCAGTTACCATGCAAGCATCAAGACCAGAGTTCGAATCCCTAGAACTCATGTGAAAGCTGCACAGTCTAAGAGGCCGTAATCGTGGTGCTCTTATGAGGAGACGGGGCCTGAAGACTGGGAATCAAGTGAATCTGGAAGCTCAAGGGCCAGCCAGCCTGGAGAACACAGCAGAAAAAGAACAGAGATCCTGTCTCAGACAAGGTAGAAGCAAAGAGTAAGAGAGTCTCTGCTGTCTGCGTTCATGTACATGAAATCACACACAGGCACTTGTGCACACACACATGCAAGAATACATGCAAGCAGAAAACAGAGAGCAGCAGGAAGGAAAGAGAACCCATAGGCCTTGACTTCTGGTTAAGTTGTGAAGTGTCTCCAAGACCATCAGCTCCACCCTGCTTAGCAGGTAAGCTAAGCTAGAAAACGGTGGCTTTAAAAGCTCATTAGATGGGCTGGGAAGATACTTCACCATGCAAAAGTACTTTATGTGAAAGCCTGAAGACCCAAGTTCAACTCCTACAACTATAAAAGGGGAGAACCAAGCTTAAAATTTGGGAGCTCTCAGCAACAGAAAGATGTATGTCAGAACAGGGAATCAAAAGACAGATCCAGGAAATATAAGTAACAAATTTGAAGATTACAAGTCAATCTAATGGAGAGGGAAAGTTTTTCCATCCCCTTGCCTCTCTCTTTCTCTTTTTTCTTTTGCTCTCTCCATATATCTCTCTCTCTCCATATCTCTCTCTCTCCATCTCTCTCTCTCTCTCTCTCTGTTTCTCTCCTTTTTTTTCTTTCTTTTGTCTTGGTCTTTCTTATTTTTTTAAGGTTTCATAAACTGGAACTCTATGGGCAGAAAGCCCTCAACTATGACTTATGCCAGACAAAAATTAATTAGAAACGGATTATAGACCAACATGTAAAGGCCAACATAGTAAAGCTCCAATAAAACATAGGAAATATGCTTGAACTTGTGCACTGCTGGTGGGACCACAAAATATTATGGCTACTTTGGAAGACAGTTTGGCAGCTTCTCGTGAAATAAAACATGTTCTTATCATATAGTGCAGCAATCGAACTCCTCAGTGCATTCACAGAAGTCGAAGCGCATATCCACATAAAAGGGAGCACGTGGCTGTTTGTAGCAGCCTTCTTCCTAACTGCCAAACCTTGGAAGCAACCCAGACATCCCTCAATATGTGGATGAATACATAAACAGTGGCACTCCGCAATAATAGGTATCTTTCTGCACCATGAAGGAAAACTCTCAGGCCCGGTGGCCTAGAGGGACTTTAAACATGTGTTGGTAAGTGTAAGAAGCCAATCTCCAAAGGTTATATGCTATGTGATTCTGTGTTACCATAGAACATTCTGGAAAGAGAAAGCTGTAGAGGGAGTGAGAAGGTCAGTGGCTGCCAGGATGTGAGAAGTGAAGGCTGTACGGCAGGAACAAAAGTCTTGAGGGGAGCGAGACTCCACCCTGACACTGTAACAGTGGTGACACGCATGGCTGTGTATCTGCCCCAACTATAGGTAAGGAGAATGTCCTACTCAAAGGATGCAAATGACAATGGCTTGCCAGTGTGTGCTTGCGTGCTGTAACAAACATACTTGCTTTTGTGTAGTTTTGTAGGATGTTGATGGTGGGGGGATGTGTGTGTGTGTGTGTGTGTGTGTGTGTGTGTGTGAAAAGATACTTGAGAATCTTTTTTTTTCTCAGTTTTGTTCTAATTTGAACTGCTTAGGAAATAAAATCTACTGAAATGCAAGAAAAAAGTTCAAAAACCCTTTTAGAATTCAACAATATATTGACGAGAATAAACAAGAAGAAGGAAAATACGGGCACATTGCTGACCAAGTCCAGGTAGGTAGACTCGAGGGAGTATGGAGTGCTGCGTCTAACAGAGCAGGCCCTGTGTCATAACTTAGCCTAGAAAGGTTCCTGGGTGTTTTTCTTTTCTCTCTTACAACTTTATTTTAAAAAAGAGAAATACATATACAGATTTTTAAAGGCATTTTGGCATAACACTATATTAGTACTGACAAAAAATACTAATATACATGTGATTTTGAATGTACACATGTGTGTGGAGGTATCTTCTTCCCCAGTCGTTCCTCGCTTTATTTTTAAAAACAAGATCCATCACAGTCCCACTGTCTCAGGTGGACTGGTGGGCAGGCAAGGCCAGGGAGCCCCTGCCCCTGCCCCTGCCCCTGCCCCTGCCCCTGCCCCCTGCCCCTGCCCCTGCCCCCTGCCCCTGCCCCTGCCCCTGCCCCTGCCCCCTGCCCCTGCCCCTGCCCCCGCCCCTGCCCCCTGCCCCCGCCCCTGCCCCTGCCCCCTGCCCCTGCCCCTGCCCCTGCCCCCTGCCCCTGCCCCTGCCCCTGCCCCTGCCTCTGCCCCTGCCCCTGCCCCCTGCCCCTGCCCCTGCCCCTGCCCCCTGCCCCTGCCCCTGCCCCTGCCCCCTGCCCCTGCCCCTGCCCCTGCCCCTGCCTCCTCATTGCTCCCCCGCCTCCCTCCAGCCCCCCCTGCCTCCGCTCTGCCCCTTCCTCTGCCCACCCTTCCTCCCTCCCTCCCCTCCGCTCTGCCCCGCCCCTGCTCCTGCCTCTGCCTCCACCTCCCTTGTTGAGCACTTTTCAGACTAAATCCTCACCCCAACCTCTCACTTTTCTATTTTTTCCATGATACATAAACTTACTCTATGTCAATCATACCTTCTAATTTTATTGTTTTTAAGTACTTATGTCCTTTTTGTGCTCTTAATGCTTTATGTGCTCTTTCGAATTGTAAAGGTTAAAGTAGACAAGCCTGAGGGAGCCTAGTATCTGGGGCCTGAGCAGCTTCACACGGGAACTCTTCTTTGGCCTGACAAATCAGGCATTAGTAAAGGTCCCACAAATAGCATGGCTAGACAGAATCTGCTTGGGCTCTGGGGCTCTGGCGAATGGGAAGCAGTGGCAGGAAAGGTGAGCTCCGTGTACAGTTCAGGATGAAAGAGGCGTGTGGCCGTGGCTGGAGGACAGTCCTGGTGAGCCCCTGCTTCTACTGAGCCATGATGTGCATCTCATTTGGTTAGTCGCTAAAAAGTAAATCTTCTAGAGCAATCCAGTGAGCTAAGTCAAACATTGGGGCACCCCCAAACAGAGCAATTAAATGGGGGTCACTCTGCTTAGAGGACACAGGAAAATGTCTGGCCCTGGGATCCCCCTCAGAGGGAGAGGCAGCCACTGCAGGCACTATTTCTATTCTATAATGGGCAACTCACCACTTGTTGTGTGCAGAACAGTCCAGGCCTGGGACCAAAGTGTGTGTGTGTGTGTGTGTGTGTGTGTGTGTGTGTGTGTGTGTGTGTGTGTGCACAGAATATCGAATTCAAGAGGGCGTGGACAAGAGGAAGAAGGAGTTCAGTCAGTGAGCACAGGAGAAGTGACAGCTCCTTAGGAGCCCTACACCACAACCTAACACGTCCTAGCTCCTCAGTACCGTCTGTGTCCTTTATTGTAATAGCCTTTTCTCTTCCACAACTGCAATATGCCTGTGGCTTCGTCCACACGAAAACCTCTGGGAAGTGCCTGTTTGCCCACGTGCTCGGAGCCTCGCTTTGGGAACTGTTTTCGCCAATCATTATTTCCATACGTAAAGGGGTGAGACTTTTAGATGCCTCATGAATGACCCCAGAACGAGCCACGTTCAAGTCCTGTTCAGCCTCCTCGCAACTCCTCACTTCCATTAGGAGACCCCAGTAGTCCCGCTACAAGCCCCATAAAGGAAAAGCCTTGTGGTGAGGCTTAGATGGGAGCACTTGTGCTGTGGGCTGTGTGGATGCTTTTATAGAAGGGTCTCAGCCACCTCAGTTGGTCCCTGTGGATGGACCCCCGCAGAATGTTTGGGGCACGTACTGCATAAGTCAGCCGCAGGGAAGGACATAAGGAACACGGACACTGTACATCTGAGATTCTGCACACCTGGTCCAGGTCTCAACGGGAGTGGCTTCGAAGGCGGAGCCTAGCTTCCGGCCCTACTTTGGGATGTATCTGTAGTCTGGTAAAAGCCCCATACAGCACCTGGGGCTTGTCCTGGGCCCACATTTGGCCCAATTCTCACCCAGGTCTTCTGTCTTCGGGGGTCCCTGGGAGAAACACAGAGGAGAAGGGGACCATGGAATCAAACCCAAAGAAACAAAGAGTCCAAGGGATGGGCTTCCCCACATTTGTTATTGGCAAGCTTCCTTCTGGAGGCTTCAGAGAAGGAGAATTTGATAGCCATGTAACTTCACCCTCAGATAGCCCCAGAGAAGTCGGGCTCACAGCCAAGCCCTCTGGGAGGGAGACTGCCAGCCATATCTTCAAAATCCATTTGTCTTCTCTTCTTGTGCCCCCCCCTTGCTTACCCACGTCTATGCTTCCACCTCTGGCACCCTGTCCCCCAGGATCTTAGCTGGACAGATCTGGTTTCATCCCACTGTACCAGTTCCAGCCACTGACCCATACCAAAGCTTTCCTTTGTTCTTTCCCTTTTCTCTTAATCTCTTGCCTTCCGCTCTGCCCGGCTCCGTAAGAGAGGAAGCTAATCCGCTACACACTTAGCATCTACCGCTTCATCAACCAGCCACCTTCATACTGTTGCTTTGAACTTTAATGGCATAAAAGTATTGGATCCACTTATCAATTTATATCTCAATATCTCATTGTTTGGATTTTCAAGTTCAATGCTGGTCTCAAAACTCCTTTATAGGAATATAAAACTGCATATTTCCAGTTCACAACTTGTCATGGGCACGCAATGTGCCTTTTTTTTTTTTTTTTTTTAAGTGTGGCTTTCTCCACTTAATCGTCATTTTGAGATTAATTTATATCGCGGCAGGCATTAACAGTTCATCTCCTTGGCTATGGTCTCCCTACACTTTGTTCATCTGTTCACATGTTGATTGACACCTGGGATGTCTCCAATTTGGGACTCTTACAATAACATGAATGTCATCCACCCTTCACAAATTCTTTGAGTGGGTATACAGGTTTGTATAGAAGTGGGAAATAACAGTGTAGGTGTTCATTTAATTTTTAAAGAAACTGTCCAGGGCTGTGGCTATAGTTTAGTTGGTAGGACATTTGCCTATCATGCTATAAGTCTTGGGTTTGGTCCAGGACACATCGAAAACCATGAGCTTGCCTGTCAAGCCAGCACGCAAGGAAGTGAAGGCAGGAGTGTCAGAAGTTCAAGGTCATCTTCAGCCACACAGCAGGCAAAGTGTTGAGACCAGACTAATATAAATAAGACCCCGTCTCAAAAAAGAATAAGAAAGTAAAAATAGTCAAAATGCCTTCTAAGGCAGATGTGTTAGTTCACAGTTTTACTAGTTGTGCCTGTGGATTTGGCTCCCACCACACACACACACACACACACACACACACACACACACACACACACACTGTAGCTGACTTCAGACACATCAGAAGAGGGCATCTGGGAATTGAACTCAGGACTCAGTGCTCTCAACCACCCGAGCAGTCTCTCTAGCTCCCATGTTGTTTGTTTTTAACCCTAACAGGTATACAATAGTCATTTCATTGTGGCTCACTGGCATATGACCAAAGACAAACAACTTTGACTGTCTTTCTAAGTCTTATTTTCTATTCAGTTGTCTTCTTTGGTAGGATGTCTATTTGAGTCTTGCTCACCTTTAAAGAACAGGGTTGTATTTTCTTGCATAGTGTATGTTAATGTGATGAAAATTTTGTAACCAACAAGTCACCATTTTAGCATCTTAAGTGTACGACTCATATCATCAAATGCATTAGTGATTTTGTACAGCCAGAGCCATTATCATTTCCAAACATAATCATCCTACATTAACGCTTTTTGCCTTTTAAGTAACACCTCCCCCCCACAGCTTCTGGCAATCCCTACCCTATATATTGAACCATATGGTAATTTTACATTTAATTTTTTGAGACATTTCTCGACACCTCCAAAGAGATTGCAGAGTGTTATATTCCCACTACGAATGGACAGATTCCAATCTCTTCATTTCCTCGCTGATGGTATTATTGTTTCTTGCCATGGTTGGCTTTAGGATGTAAAACAAACAGCATGCAATAAACAGCCTCTCACTGCTTACTTGAGCTCAGTAGAGCTCTGATATTAGCAACCAAGGGTATTCCATAAACCCAGTCTAGCTACAGGGAGCTGGTCATGGTTTCTCAGCTCAGTTGTGTCTTTCAAAGTATCCTTCATAGTGGAAGAGCACTAAGAACGGCATGCATAAGAGAGAGGAGAGGGGGGTGCTAAAGAGCTGCTAATCATGTGGCAAATGTTTATTAGTTTTCCTATGCATCAGTAATGCCTGAGGTGCTAGTTGCAGACTTACACATTAGCAAGGTGGGGCTAATTAAACAATGGGGGCCTTCCATGTCCCCTTGCTTTCTCACTAACAGAACTATTTAACATCTGGCCCCTAGTCATTGTTGCTGTTCATAATCCAACCTAGATGAATTTGCCAAACTGAAAGAAGGAATGACAAACAATGAACTGAGAGGGGCATGGGTTCGATGCTTGCTTTGCACATTTGACAGCTGGAGTGATGTCGGGTAGTCAGCAGATGCTCATACATGGCTTTAAGGCAATAGAAAGACTATAAGGAAGCCAGCGATTACATAGGGTGTTCAGGAACTCAGTGTAGTCCTGAGCCTTCCTCAGCATGAGCTTTTAAGCACAAAACCATGTCCCGGATTGACATGCTGTTAACAAGAACAGCCAGCCACAAGTAGAACTACAGAAACCAAGGTTGTTACAGGCCTTTGGTTTAGTATTGGAAGGTGATGCTGTCTACACGCTGAGATTTACAGCCTGCATGGTATTTCTACCAAGGAGTTAGTTGTGCTATTGTCTGGGGCCTTGTTACAGGAAGAGTCTTTGAAGCATCCTATTTGATCAATTACTTTTCTCCTTTTATTCAGAAATTCAGTAAATCTAACAAAGTGCTTATGGTATGTCAGGTATCCCGTGGCTCTTCTTCTCAAGGATGGTCCAAATGATTAGAAGTTCACCTTCCAAGGGGAGGCAGCATAGCTTAGCTCCTTGATTTACAGAGAAGAAACTGAACAGCTCTCAGGAGAAAAACATCCCCAGACTGTCCCTACAACTAGCTGCTTGTGACACACACAGAAGGGGCCAAGCTTCTCCACGTTCTTCTTGTTTTTCCCATAGTGGTTGAGGTCATGGTCAAGTTCTCAAAGTTCAGTGAGAAAAACTCCTGCTCATAGCCTCCGACAGAATCTGACCCATCCCACCTAGTCACATGCAGGTGCCAACCGGTGAGTGACAGTCCCTGGATCAGAGAGACCAGGGCGGCAGCACATTCTGCAAGACACCTTACCAGAGCAGAGGCATCAAAACTCAACCAGCGTCTACCTGGTCTCCTGGATGCTTTCTGGTACTATAACCCTGTGATGGAGTCTAGATCCTGTGATGGAGGAGTGGGTAAGAGGCTGTCACATATTTGCTTTTGGAAAATAAGCGAGCAAGACAAACAAAAAGGGGGTGAGACAGGTAGCCTCTGTGACCAGTCAGTCAGTCCTGCCTTCTGTAAGAGGCCGATGGAATTACCTGTAGGGATCAGTTAGGGATATGATTTGGTTAGATTCTGTTGGGAAAATAAATGAACACTCATTCTGTTCCTGAAAGACGGGGTTCAAGTTCGGGTTCTGCCAATCAGTTCTTCAATGTCCTACTATGCAAAGCTCAGCTAATATACCTCAACACACCTGACCTAAAGTCAGGATCACAAATTCAAGGCATGGCTCTGACAGAAACTAGCTGTGCAATTTAAGTAAAGTTTCCTTACGTTTTCTTTCTCCCGGTTCCCCAGTCTCCAGGGGAGTGTGATCATGCCTTCCTGGTCTTTGCAAATGTAAAGACTGCAAGAAGCCTGCGGGATATGGAGAAACACTGTAGATACAGAAGTCAGGTATGAATTCAGGTGTGCTAGAAACACTGGTCTGGGTCTTTCACCCCAAGCCAATCAAAAATAGGAGTCACTTCAATACATATTTTTCCTCCTTGTACTGAACTAGTTGGTCTGGCCTATCTTCCTGGGAAGCTATAGCAGCCTCAGAGGTGATCTCCCAACTGAGGACAAACTGAAGACCAGGTTGGTGCCCTCCTGGCTGCTCCAGGATCCCTCAAGCAAGTCGGCTCGCGCCTGCCACCTGGTGTCACATTCTACCTACTGCCTAGAAACCACGTGTAAGAAAGTGCTTACAACCTAACTACGCACTTTGGTTTCGACCGGCCCTAACCAATACGGACAGGGAAGGCGGAGCAGAGGAAAGCAAAAGCCCAATCACCACCCACTTTCCGAGGAGAAGGTGGGGCTTAGTATTTACCATGTTGGGTTTGTCCGCAGCGCTAATTACTTTTTCCAAAGGCTGCAGGGCTTCACTCTGGCTGGCGTCGCTGCCTCGCGCGCCCCTGCTCTGCCGCTAAGGTCTTGGGGGCTGCTGGTCCCGAGTACCATGTGTGACGGCACCCTGCTGCCCCCTCTCGTCCTGTCCTTGCTGCTGCTGGTGTGGGGGCTGGACCCGGGCACAGGTAGTGTTACTAACTATCGCGGACACTTTCCCGGTGCCTTCCCAAAGCATCCTGGCGCCCAGGTGCATGGGTGGACCGCTGACAGCATCCCCGGAGGAGGAGAACGAAGGCCGCGACCGGAGAACTGGTCTCCGGTCCCCTCTCGGCACGCTGATGGCAAGCTGTCCCCGGGTGCGATCGAGTGGCTTCGCCGACTTGGAGAGGCCCGGCTCTGGGAGGGAAGGGAGTGCGGGGTCACGGCTGCTTGATACCCACGGAGCCCTGGGAGCCAGCGCCGGAGCCGCGGGCAGCCCTGGTGGTCAGGCCGGTGCTGACGCGTGTCCTCTCTCCCCGCAGCTGTCGGCGACGCGGCGGCCGACGTGGAGGTGGTGCTCCCGAGGCGGCTGCGCCCGGACGACGTGCACCTGCAGCTGCTGCCCGGAGCAGCGGGGTTCGGGCGGTGGCGGCGACCGCGAGCATCTTCTGGTGGCCCTTCAGCAGAGCCGGGAGAGCGCGCCCTGCTGTTGCACCTGCCGGCCTTTGGGCGCGACCTATACCTGCAACTGCGTCGCGACCTGCGTTTCCTGTCCCCGGGCTTCGAGGTGGAGGAGGCGGGTGTCTCAGGGCGCAGCGGACAACCCACTGAGCTGTGCTTCTACTCCGGACAAGTCCTGGGCCACCCGGGCTCCCTCGTCTCCCTCAGCGCCTGCGGCGCCGCCGGCGGCCTGGTATTGCCCGCGCCCCCTATGGGTCTGCCCTGCTCAGTCTGTTACTTCTCCTGGGGTGGTCCCGTGGAGGGCTGGGCGGGAGAAAACTTACCTTTCCATCTCCTTCACTTGGCCTTCCTTCTTAGCAGAGGGGACACAAGGGAAGCCCTGCCATTGTCCTGGATTCTGATGTGTACTGAACCTGGCCGGGTGGGGTTGCACTGAGAAATTAGCTATAGTTCACCCAGAGGAAAGAAATTGAACCTGTCGTTTCCACTCTCTCAGCATCAGCACAGATGTGTATGTTTTCTGCACGTTATGGGGAAGGACTAAAGTGTTTATTTCCTCAGTCTGGGAATGGGGTATTTATTATATACCTTTCTTCTGTCCCTTGAGCCTTCTTGTACTAGGAGGAGACCCCAGGCAGGCCATGGGCAATCTCAATTTTGTTAGATGAGAGGTAAGATCAAGAGAGGAACTGCAGCAGCAGCTTTATTGCCTGACCCCACAGTAGGCATTTATCTGGATGCACCCTCAGTGAGAACTGGGGGGTGCTCACCTGTCCCAGGTGTAAGTCCTGCCCTTGCAATTTCTCTTCTCGAAGATCTTGCGTCCCTGCTTGCGACGCGCGTGACAAGTGCACTCGGAGAGGCACAGGAAGTTTGGAGTGGTCTAGCTCTCTTTGCGCTCACCCTTGAGCACTTGGCTACGTGGGTGCCCAGCCAAATTCTTCGCTGCTTCTCCACGGGTGCCCCCAAGGAGAGCGCGTGGCTGGCAGATGGTTTACCCGTGAAGAGCATGGCATCACTCAGAGCGTGCAATGTCTGCATTGCTTCCCCTCCGTCTTCTCACAGCAGACCTCTGGGACAGTGGTTTCTGACACTGTGTTTTGGCAGCCTACCCTGGGCCAGGGAAGCTGCCTCTTCACTCTATATCATCACCTACACATCCAGGAGCAGAGTGTGAAAACCCTCGACTCCAAGGTTTTACTTGATACTTCCGATTTCTTAGTACTGGGTTAGTGTTGGGGGACCTATGGATATTTTCCTGAGAGCAGCCCAATTTTCAGGAATTTTTTAAAGGTCTCATTTTAGGGGATGGTTTACTTTTGTTTAACTGAGAGACATTGGCAGTCTTAGCAAAAGAAGGCAAAGGCACAGATTGTGGTGGGGTCTGGTAGGTGTTAGCGTGGAACGGGGGCAAAGGGTGTAGGCTGTGGGCGAGGAGGCTTAAGTGGAGTGAGAACGGCTCAGATCACTGTAGGACTCGGGTCAGCGCTGTATCATGTTCTGGGAGGGACTCAAAGGCCCACATCATTTCTCCCGTTTTTTGCCAAAGTGTTTCAAGTCTAGGTCACATCCCCGTACCGTACATAGAAACATCTGAATCCCATTTGCTGCGGTTTCGTGAGTTTCTGGAGAGGTCAGAGTTTATACTTCTTGGTGTAAAGTTTCCAGCGAGGAGCTATCTGTGAAGGAGCCCAGGCTGGAAATCTGGAGAACATTGATGTAAAGTCCTCCCAGAGTGATTGCTGAGCCTCCTCCTCTCTGATGGCATCTGAGCCAACTTTTCAGGAAGACTGCACTGCCCTTTGGCACCATGTGAGGGCGCTGTGCCTTAGAGAAAGGAACCCAGCCAAGACTCTTGAGTTCACCCCAGCCAGTTGCGGGTGGACTTGTAAGTCTTGAGATTTTTCAATTCCAGTTTGAGGAGACACTGCTGTTGTTTAGTCTGCCTTATTCATCCAGTTCGTGCAAGCTGCACATTGGACACTCTCCTCGGGTACACGTAGGCAGAGGCGGAGAACAGGAGGGAAGAGACAAGGCTGGGAGCTGGTCTCATAGCGTCAAGGTGATCCTGAAACACAAAGGCAAGAAAGTTTGTGACCTTAAGCTACCAGAGATTGCCCTGCACCCCATCTTTGGCTTGGTTGTCCACCCAGGTGGGTGGTAAAGTTGTGCTAGGACCCTTGACAAGGGAAGAAGCTCTCTGAATTGTGAGGTTGTGTGTGTGTGTGTGTGTGTGTGTGTGTTTACTAGGATAGTCTCAGGATAGTAGGGGGCATGGCCCGGAAGATAGCTCTTGGTAGCTGTTGGGTGGGGGCATTGCAAAAGCCTCCTTGTGTTGAAAGAATCATGTTGAGCAGGGATTGTCAGACTTTTCCCAGAAAGGAGCAGAAAGGGAGTATTTTTACACCGTATGAGCCATCTAGTCTCGGCTGTCTTCTCCATGCTGCCCTTTTTGAATGGCAGCACCTATGGGAGGTGTAGAAACGTGTGTGTGCAGCTGTGCTCAACCCACTCTCTCCTGGAGGCTGGGTAGTATTTTGGCCATTAGTATGTTTGGCCATGGCCAAGGTCTGCAAATGGCTGTGTCTTCACAGGGACAGGAGTAGTGTGTGCTCTGTCTTCCTGGCATTTGTGCTGTCTGAGCTCAGAGATGTTGGGAGTCTGTTTAAAGGGAGCTACATTACCAGGATGGAGCACAGCTAAACTGTTTATAGGGCACAGAGTATAACTCACCCCTTTCCCCCTGTGCTGGCAGCAGGCAGAGGCGTGGGCCTGTGGTGTTTCCCCTTTTCTGTCTTATCGGGAAGAGTTATACCAGCTGCACTTTTTGGATCTTCAAAGACCCCAGGCCCAAGGATTAATTGTTTTCTGTTTCTGCTGCTTCACTTTATTTACATTTCACAGAGTCTTTAGATGTAGCATCCCTTTGGAAGGATTCCTGTAACCATGGACTCGGAAAGCGATGAGCTTTAGGTTAGTGGAGAAAGTATCTCTCCTGATGAATTTACCCAAGCTTCCTGCAACTAGCACGGGTGATGAGGAGGACCCAGCAGAATTCCAAATTGAACTTCCGTGGATAGACAGGGCAGTGGGGACAGGGGAGGGAAGCTTCAGGGAGAGAAAGAGTGTCAATTGCACCAAAGGCTCTACATGGCTTGTCTGAGTGAGTAGGTGAAATGACTGTTTTAGGAACAGGGGAAGGAAGGCTCCAGGCTGTTGTTGGGTCTGATGAAGTTCTGCAGATCTGAATCTGTTCGTTCGAGGATATGGCCTGCAAGGGTATACTGTATAGGAGCTGTGGGGACAGAGAGGTCACTAAACCATTCTGGCAGTGGAACATTAAGTAGCCAAGCACATTTCCAAGGCTATCCCAGAAGGACCAAGAAGAATAGAGTGCCCCTAGGTATGCCTCTTCCAGAAGTCACAGTTGTGTTCCACACAGCAAGGTGTCTCCATTGTGCAAATTATTTATCTTGGTGACCACCTTTGCTCTTAGCAAAGAGAGCACCATTTCTGTGGCCCAGCATGGGCTGGAGATGGGGTGGAGAGGTACCTGTAGAGTTCTTGCAGTTCTCTTGGTGCCTTTAGAGAGTACACACTTTGGTTTTCAGGGGAGGAAGTGTGTGTAGGTAGGAAAGGATGGGGGCTGAGGCTTCCTAGCCAGTGAGTTCTCCTGCAGCAGCTGAGGTTACAAGAGGCTGGTGGTCACATGACCCTTGGAATCAGGAGACAGGGTTGAGATGCTGGCCTTGCACTTTACAAGGTAGTATTGTCTAGCTGTTTGGTTGGTCCATTATTAAATTGCCTCATTTTCTAATGCAAACTTTCTTTGTCCAGTACAGCTGGGTAGGACTTAGTCTGGGCATACTGTAAAGTCTTAGAGTTTGTTGACTACTCAGAAGGGATCAGATAGATTATCATAATGCAAGTTATCACCACAGTGACACAGGTACAATGAATTCATGTCACTGAGAATGGTCGCGTAAAGCATAAATACAGACCACATTCTTGGGCCTTGGTGGAAGGCAACAGCTGAGTGAATGCTAAGAGGCAAGGTTATGGGAAGAAGGGGAGAGACTGCTGTGAAGCTGAAGATGGAAGACTCAAAGAGAATCTGACCAGAAAATTCCAAGGCCTCTGGCCTCCTCTTGGGAGAGCGTTCACACAGCCTCCGTGTGACCTCTTCTTTGGACCTCTCTTGCCCTCCGTGCTCTTTGCACTTTCAATTAATTGTCCTGCTCAGGAGCTTCACCCACCTGCAGCTTTTCAGAATTTTCCAGAACCCCTTAGGATGCCAGGCTCTGATGACTCCGTTCTGAACGTGTCTTAGGGGACTCAGATTTCTCTTTGGAATTCTGCCAAGTGGCATCATTTTTTTTTTTTTTCTAGAAAGAAAAGCTCAAGGTGGGATGATGACCCGGAGTCTTCTTAAACTGACTGTATTCTTAAGCGTGCATACCTGTCTGTCAGTTCATGCATGTTTGTGTATGTGTAATATGTATGTAATTATGCTTAGATTACATGCCCCCCCTTTACACAGTTCTGAGAATCAAACTTGGATCTTCATGCTTGCTAGACTATCTCCCTATTAAGTTAGCATCCCAGCCACTGACTGCAGTCTTGACGCATAATCCCTGAATGCCGAATGGCATTGATGACCTAACCTTAGCTGGGGATGATTGGAAATGTCTTTTCGACTTTTGTATCTGAAACAATCACCATCACTGACTGGTCTTTTTCTGGTTAGGGAAGGGCACTTTTCTGCTCAGGAATGCAAATGCATGGTCAAAACCAAACCAAACCTGCCTGGTCATTTGAGACTGTGACCTTGAGCAAACCTTTAACTCGTGAAGTTCTCCTCACTTGAAGCCATCCAAAGGATAAATGCCATCAGCCTTGCCCTGCTGTTGATGGGATAGGATAAGATCTATCTGTGAAATCTGCAGGAGAAAGCCTGGTTTATTAAGGCATTAAAACCAGGTTTCTCCTATAGCCCTATGGGCTATTTCCAGTTATAGATCAACCAGTCAGCACTGTTGATAAATCTGTGTAAATCTCTGAATAAATCTCCTCTCCACACCTGCATGTGCAGAATAGTTGGAGGAGGCCCCTAGTGAGTCTCAGAGATAAATGTGACACAGCCCTGTCTGAAAAGATGGTCTCCCCCCCCCGCCCCCCCCGTGTGTAGAAGGAAGGCTCACTGCAGCCTTTGGGGGAAGATGAGCCTGAGGATCAAGAGAAAATTTTCGAAGATGGAGCCATCTTCAGTCAAAAGAGGCTTGGAGCTGAAGGGAGTGGATCTCATGTTCTAGGTCAGAAGAGTTATGGCCAAGAGCTACTACGTTCGGGTCCTCCCAAGTGAGTTGGTAGTTGGGTAGGGTGGGGTGGGCTATTTAGGGGATGATGGGAGAGGAACTGAATGGACATATTAGGATGTGATGGGACACCAGATGCCAATCTGTGGCATGTGGAACTTCCCACAGAACAGTGGTTCTCAGCTCTGAACTGAGCAGAAACCCTGCTGGGCTGGTTACACTGACTGCTGAGCCCTACCCATGGGCCGTTTGTGGGTGCCCCTGCTGCTGTTGTTGGCCCAGGTTTACACTTGTGCCAAATGGTGACAGAGGACTTTTTAACAGTTGTCTGGGGCATGCTGGTGAGAACGTAGTGAGGAGGACAGGAAAGGACCTTTGGGGTGACATAGTCATTAGGCCTTTGATGGGGGAGATGACCATGGAAAGAATGACAGCCACACAAGGGAGTCTCCACAGAGAGCTTGTGGTCCTTTGCAGCTATCTGACTGTAGTGAGCAGACCATCAAGGGGCCTCACATTCAGAGGAGGAAGCTAGCATTGGAAAGACCTGGCATCTGGATTCAGGAATTTCACATTTGCAGATGTGGCCGCAAGACTGAGGGTTGAGGTTGGGAAGGCTCTCGTGTATTGATTCTGGGCAGGGTCAGGAAGGCCTCATGTTCTAGTTGGCTCAGTATCTGGCGGGTTCCACACCTCTCAGCATACCAACCAAACTCTGTGTACACACAGAACATGACGTATTTTCAACCCTACCCTGCACACACTGACATGACCGCAGATAGCATAGGCCAGAGAATCCCTACATAGCGTTTGGGGCCGTGTGTTTTGTAATAGCCAAACAGTCTTGGGATAGTCCAGGTTCCAAATCCAGGCACTTCTAGACATCAAAGTCAAGCCCTGAGGTAGCATGAGTCTCCACATCCTGTTAAAAGCTATCGTGGTAGATTTTGTTTATGGCTGTCCACTGAATTTCCTGATGAGGGATCTATCCCCTCCCAGAGCAGGGCCTGGATGTCAGGGCTCTTCATGTAATGCTAAGTATCATGGAGCTGGGGGTGACAGCTTCTAGTCAAGAGCTCAATGGGGTATCTAGTTTAGTGAGATCTAGGCCAATCCATTCAGTGTCTCTAGGAACTATGATGTGGCAGGCTTGGGAAAAATCAGGAAGGATAGTTCTGATCCTGCTTCAGTGGAACTATTTGGTTGTAAAAATGTCTGATAACATGGGGGCAAACATTAGACAGCTGGGAGTGGGGCTTGGGGGAAAGAGTGGAGGGAAGGGGGAGATAAAGAGGACTGGAGAGCACTTAAGTGTAAGATTGTGAGTGGGGGACACAAATGACATACATTCTTTTGACACAAATTGTACATATTTATGGAACAACAGAGTATCTTATTCTGGGACCTGTGAAGGTAGGGTAAATGTTAGAATTACTCGGGGGAGCCTTTAGACCAGTGTCCTTGTGTGGGGAGGCACCAAATGACTCTTCCAGAGGTGGCATGTCAGATATTTACATTAGGATTCACAACTGTAGCAAATTTACAGTTACAAAGTAGCAACAAAGTAATTTTATTTGGGGGGTTACCCCTGTATTAAAGGGTTGCAGTGTTAGGAAGGTTGAGACCCACTGGTCTAAATCATGAAACTGAGGCCTCCCCCTTGGGGAAGAGGGAGGGTTGTGTTTTTATGGGTGGCCCACAGGCTGGGAAGTTTATGTAGCTATTTCTACTGGTCCTGGTCATGATTGAAAGTAAGGTTCCCTCCATCCAGTACTGTTCTCTTCCTGCCCCAGTGGAAGGGAAGCTGTATCTAGGACTCCCCCCACCAAAAGATGCCCTGAAAAAAAAAAGGCTTTTACTAAAGTAAGAGATTTTGATTGTGTGTGTGAAGGGTTTCCTGCCAGACATCTCTAGCTCTGAAACCTTGCATCGGATCTGGCTTCTCTACGATTTCTACACACACCATGGGAAGAGTAACTGGCTTTGGAAGTGCTGGGGACTGGAGCCGACTTTGGCCTTCCACAGTCAGAGTACTTCCAGAATAACCCAGCCTTCAGTGAAATTGAGGGCCAATTATGATGGAAGGTGTGTTTGGCACACAAGCCTCTGCGCTGCCCACCCCTTCACACTCTGAGAAATCCCAGTGAGCAAACTCAAGTTTTTGCCTCCAAGTGGAGAGAGGGGTGGGGGCGTTGACACTGGGTTCTCCTGCAAGTTACACAGTGCCCCTCTGAGACAGTCTCATTTAGGTAGTAAAGTCGGTGAGTTGACCTTGGCTGGGGTTCTAACAAAATGGGAACCTTGAACTCTGCTTAGAGCTAGAAGTATGGTTTCACACTGGCTGTTGGGAAGGATGCTCTGGGGAGCTGAGCTGGTCTTCTTCTCTTCCCGTGTGGAACCTGACTGACTTATTTGGCTTGAAGAATAAAGCACATCTTAAAGATGGTGCCCGGCTTGAGATAAGCCACAGTGTTGTTCTGAGGATAGTATTCTCAAACTGCCAACCAGACCAGCGCTGTCTGTCACTGTTGGGGGACTTGCTAGAAGGGCACGTTGTTGAACCTGACCTAAGGCTTCCAGGTGATTCTGCTACATAGGGCTTGCTTGAACCCCTGGGTCAGTATGATGTAGTGTTTTCTTTGTGAGAGATATGAGCACATGCTTTGGGGTCAGAGGTTAGCCTTGGCTAACCTTAGATACTGTATACTTTGCTTTTTTTTTTTATGAGACCTGGTCCTTCTCTGGCCTGAAACATATCAAGTAGGCTATTCTGACTGGCTAGTAAATCCCAGGGACTTTCCTGTCTCTGCCTCCTCTCCAGTGTTGGGATTATAAACATTTGCATCATACCTGGCTCTCATGCTTCTGGGGCAAGCTGTTTACCTACCATGGCTTTAGAAATGGAGGGAGGTGAGGATGTATGTGTATATGTTTGGCTCCCTATGGTGGGTCTGCCCAGTGTGAACCTGTGCTGGCCAAGGCAGGCCTGAGCCGGGTGGCCCAGCAGAGAGGATGCTGCAAAAATCATCTCTCAGAGTGGAACAATTCACCTTTGGCCATTTCACCTTCTGGGGGAGGTTTGTCTCGTCTTGTTGCCTGCATGTTAAGGAAGGACACTCAGAGCAGGCAGGGAGGAGCAGCTGCTTCAATGCTGGCAGCATTACTTCCAGGGAAAAGTTCCCTGCACCCCTCTCCATTGATATTTACACTAGTAACAAGACAAATTAACCTGGGTGTGTGGGTGTACATTTTTAATCCCAGCTCTCTGGAGGTTTCTGAGATTTCTACACCAGCCAGGGAGACTCTGTCTCAAAAAGAGGGGAAAAAAGACATTAAAAAAGTACTAGTTTTAAAGTTTTTCATTTGATTCATAAATCTTATTAGGTAGCAAGTATTTACACTTACTGTTAAGAGGATGATGATTTATCTTTAGGCTCATTTACAAATGTGATTTTTCACTTTGAATATTCAGTGCTGTCTTAGAAATCTCACATTCAATTTTGTTTTTAAGTTCTTTTGGCTATTTGAAGTCAAGCCTTTCACTAGAGTTTGAGATTATATAAACCATTCTTCTAAGCCTGACAGCCCCACTTTATAAATACAGGAAGGCCTAAGGTCTCTTTACACACCCTGATAATGTTTTTAAAATGACCATTTAAAATTAGAGTACATTACTAAACCCATCAGACATTCTCTTGGTTTCTCTTAAATGCTGCAAGTTTGTGGTGGAAATCTGTAAGTCATCCTCCCCCTCTAGTAATTAATGTTACACACAGGAATGGATCCTTTGTCTTGGTGTCTCCTTTCCAATAGCCTCAAAGAAGGACACAATACACGTTCCCATTAGGGATATAGTGCTCTGGCCTGCAGTTTGAAAGGTGCTTCCACAGTGCATCACCATGATGACTGCACTTTGGAGACAGATTCTCATGTATCCCACACTAAGCTCAAACTCTTGATCCTCCTGCCTCAGTCTCTCAAGAGCTGGGGTGATGAGTGTATACCACCACACCTAGCTCAGCTAGACCACAGAGATTTAGTTAATGTGTGTAGCTGTTTTGTTTGCATTCTGTGCACACCCCATGTGCACAGTACTCATGGGGGCCAGAAAAGGGGGCTAAACCCCCTGGAATGGGAGGTCACAGTTGTGAGCCACCATGTAGGTGCTGGGATTCAAACCCAGGTCCTCTGCAAGAGCAACTGCTCATTACCCCATGGCTGAGGCAAACCACCTCTCCAGCACCTCAGATGGACTTGTTAGGGGTTGCTTTTTAGGGCTTCAAATATTGCTTAGTTGTAGGGTACTTGACTAAGCATGTCACAGTTCATGCAAGGCCTAGGTTCAGCCTCAGCATATCTGTGTGTGTGTGTGTGTGTGTGTGTGTGTGTGTGTGTGTGTGTGCATATGTGTGAGTATAAGAAAGGAGAAGGTGGGAGATTAAATGATACAGGGCTATCAAGACAGCCTAGTGGGTAAAGATGCTTACCAGCAAGTCTAATATGGTAGAAGGAAAGAACTGACTTCCTAAAGTTGTCCCTGACCTTCTTATACATGCGACAGTGCACTTTTGTGTGTGTGTGTGTGTGTCTGTGTGTGTGTGTGTGTGTGTGTGTGTCATCTTTTTTGAAAGCAGGCTTGGAAAATAAATACTGGTGATGTGGGCATCCCACAGCAGTGTCAACCCCACCGTGCTGGTTTTATGTCACGTTGACACAAGCTAGAGTCATTTGGGAAGAACTCTCAACTGAGAACATGTTCCATGAGATTGACCCTTTAGGCACCTGTAGGACATTTTCTTAATTAATGATAGATAGGGAGAGGGCCCAGCCCATTGTGGGTGGTGCCACCCCTCGGCTGGTGGCCCTGGGTTCTATGAGAAAGCCGGCTGACCAAGCCAGTAAGCAGGCTCCTGTGTGGTCTCCCCAGCAGTTCCTATTCTGACTTCTCTTGTGGATGCTGTGATCTGCAAGGTAAAATAAACCCTATTCTACCAAGTTCGTTTTGATCATGGTGTACTGTCACAGCAGTAGTAACCTTGTCTAAGACACCCACTCATCCAAACCTCCCAACGTAACTACTCAGTGGGATATTTTTAAGTCCAATGGAGATCAATCATCATGGGGGCTCGGCAGCCAATGGAAGCATAAACCCAGATGAGGCAAATCAAAGCCCAGCCCACATACTGCTGGGACCACAAACATGAATGAAGAAGAATAACCAATGTCTTGTCTCCTTTCTGGGCAGGTTGGTCTCATCCAGCTTGAGCAGGAGCAGGTATTCATCCAGCCTCTCAACAACTCAGGGGGCCCATTCAGCGGGAGAGAGCATCTGGTCAGACGCAAATGGTCCTCCACCCCCAGCCCATCTTCCGAGATCGAGGGACCCAGGCAGCGCTGCAAAGTAGTGACAGGTGAGTCTAGACAGCAGAGGGGTTTACCGCCATGTGGTCGCACGGGCTGAAGTCATATTAGAGGACTTGCCTTCTTTACACAGACACGTGTCACACAATGGTAGCGCCACAATTCTGAGAAGGATTTTATTAGTCGATTTCCTTCCTTCATGGATAGCATAATATTATGCACTTAGATTAAGATGACTACAATGTCACCAGGTGGTAGAATCTTATAGGATCACCACTGTATTTATCATCTGTTGTTAATAGAAACCGTGTGACTGTCATCTGGGAATACTTTGGAACCTGTGCTATTGTCCCTGAAGCCACTTTTTTTTTTTTTTTTTTTTTTTTTTTTTTTGGCCTGTCCTAGTGTTAACATTTCATGCTTAACTGCCCTTTGAAAAAGTTTTATTTCTGCAACGAATGCAGGCTTGCCTTGGAATGGAGCCTTAGTTTTCTGTTTTGTTTTTGCATGTCAGGGTTTCTTTTTGTAGCCCCAGCTGGCCTGGAACTTGGTTTGTAGAGCAGACTAGCCTCGATTTCAGAAATGTGTCTGCCTCTTACTCTTGAGTGCTGGGATTAAAGGTGTGCACCGTTATGCTTGACTTCAGGGCCTTAGTTTTAAGCATCAGGAAGAAGTAGATACCAGAACACCTATTACCAAGTACCAGGTTGGCAGCATAGCTGGGTTACAATTTTCCCTACTCCGATGAGACCCCCTTATGAGCTTTCCTACCTTTTTATATGCTAGCCCTCAGTCTTGGATGCTATAAAGAGAATTGCTTGGGCAACCCATGGAACCTGGACCCGCAGCATCTGCATCACATGGAAACATATGTCCTCTGGCCTCACATCTGTCCTGCAGCATCTAGAGGGCTGACCCCCAGCATCCACGCATACTCATATTTGTATGCACATGCACCCACCCACCCACCCACCCACACACACACACACATACACTGACACGTGGAACACAAGCATACACCCCACCCCCACCCCCAGTGTCACTTACTTAGTTGTTCTCTCATATCCTGAGCTAATTGCTCTGAGGTGTGACTTGAGTGCCAGGGTTTAAAAACATGACATGGAATCTGGGTCCATTCTGTACCTCCAATTGAGCAACCGTGGGCTACCAGGTATTTAAGCATACCTCCCGGTGCTGTATTACTGACAGTGTGCCTGAAAATGTTCGCTCGCTAAGTTGGACAGCCTGCATCTTCAGGTAGTGTTTCTTCCTGGCTGGGTCCTGCTTTCATTGCTCGGAGTTGCACTATGGCTGTTTCCTTGGAAACAAGTCAGGATTGCTTTACAGACCAGTTCAGTCATTGCCTGAGGCTTGTTGTTTGTTTCACTTCTTAGGCTGTCTGCCTGTGGCAGGGAGGGTTAGCAGCAAACAGGATGAGTGAGTCTAAGGAGAGCTGCCCCAATTACAGGGTTTTTCTTAATTGCTGTCCACACCCTTAACAAATGTTGGGAACAAAGACCCCAGTGTAACATTAATAGTCACTAAAATGCCCTTTAGTGGGATTCAGGGGGTTTTGACTCATGGGTATGAACTTTATAGGTCAGTTTTATTGGATCATTTATCCCTCCCCCTCCTCGTTATCTGCTTTATAGTGAACAGCTATTAATTGTTTGCCAGTGTTTGTGCGCTGTCTGCAACCGACCGGAGCACAGGGGTTCAGAGGCTGACTCTGCTCTGCTCTTTCTCAGTCCTGGTGGTGTGTTGGCATCACCTGGAGAGCTTGACCAACTAACTGCTCATATCTACCCGCTTTAGCTGGTCTGGAACAGAACCTGGGCATCTGACCACGCAACAGTCCCCCAGGTAGCTCTAACATCTGCCTGGTGAGAAATGCCACCCGGCAGCTTTGATGCTGGGATATGATGCCAGTCTATAAGGATGTTCAGAAGATCCGTAGCTATGCTTCTGTGCATGTGGTCTGCAGGATGGACACTAATCCAGGGAATAAGCTGAATCTGTGGGCCACTGAGGGTGAATTTTTCTCAGCCAAGAGCCGTCCTGTTGGGCCACACAGTGACGGGCAGATGGGTTTGATTTGCCTCACTCTAGTGAGCACCCATCAGCTGCCACCCTGTGACCTGCAACCCGGCATGTCTGCCAATGAGCTAATGGGACGTTTATCTGATGACCTGCTTCCATCCTCTCTGAGGGAGCAACAACTAGAATTGCTGAGCAAATAGCAGATGGTGCTGGTGTTTGCATTTTTTTTTTTTTTTTTTTTGTTTCTTTGGTTTTGTTTTTGTGCTCGCAGCTAATTTTGGAACATGTTCTGAGACTGTTTAGCCATGAATGGGCGAGATAAAATGAGGAGCCAGGGTGGGGCAGATGTGATAAAGACTAAATTAACTGCTGCTATACAGGCTGCAGAGCAATCTCGGAATTTGCCTCGAAATTGGTCTTTTCTTCCTTTCTCCCAAGACTTAGACCAGCTTCCTCTGAGGCATGGGAGTGCTCATATGTGACACAGGTTCCTTAGGAGGTAGGGGCGTGACACTGGGGACACAGGTACACCGTGCTTTAGCTGCTTTTTGTTTTGCATGCCATCCTAGGTCCATGCTTCTGCTGTGTTGAGAAAGATGTTGGTCTTTTGTTGGACTTAGCTAATAAGGCTTTTCTTATTTGGATTAGCTTTTTCACCCTGCGCTTCAGAACTTGGAGTAAATTAACTTCCCGGCACACTAGCAAAGTACATTCTTGAAGTTTTCTATGAGGGTTGATCGGTTGAACCCAAGCTTCCCAGAGTAACATGGTTTATCTAAATGAAACAAATGGCTGTAGGTTTCCCCGTGGTGAATCAATATGGACCCTTTACTGCTTAGTCCTCAGACTTGACCTCACACTGGCTGGACTGACTCCTCCAGGTGAGGAGGAATCCAACAGGTCTACCCTGAGTCTAACCTGGACCTACCTAAGAGATGAACTTCATTAACTGTCTAGTAGCTTGTGTCTGGGTAGGAGAGGAACTCGAGAGACTAGCACAGCCAGCGGTCCCCAGGAGGAGGGTAACCTCCTTTCCAGAGACACTACTGGGCTTTGATTTCTGGGAAATTCCAGTGGGGATCCTGGTAAAGGAAGAGACTAAGTCTTTTCCCTCCTAGGGATTTCTTTTTAGAGCGCCATACACTGATTCATTCACGAAATAAAACTCTAGTTTGCAATAGGGCAAGAAAATATGGAATCTACAAACTTTTTTGGCAGGGTGGGAGGGGATATAATCATGAAGGAAGGCCTTTGGCTATTTTTGATAGCTGAAATGGTACTTCAGATATGCGGAAATGTCCTTTAAGTTTTAGAAGTCAAAGCTTTGCCTTCTCTGCTCCTTTGACTTCCTTACTGTTGTCAATGCCACATGAACACAGCAGAAGTCAAGAAAAAAACAAAAAAGGGAGCTGACAATGGGAGTATTTTAAAAAGAGGAATTCCATCACAGTGTTGATCAAAAGAGTGAGCCCCCTGGGATATAGATCTGCTCCAGAGTGGGGGTTACACGGAACTGGGGTGTGTTTACAAAGCTCTGTCATCATTTCTTTGTGAACCTGTTAGCTGCTTTCTAGTATTGTCTGGTGCAAGTAGAGTAACAAAAGCCATTTTTGATGAGTGTCTAAAAGATAGCACAACTTTTCAAAAAATTTTATATTGCTAATTGGTATAAAAATGTGTCTGTCTAAGCATCCATATCCATGCTAATGCATAGCTGGCCAGGACTTGGGCTTTATTTCAACTAAGATTCATTAGTTAGAAACAAAGGGGATCAAACGGGCCTACATTCTAGAAATCTTGGCCCGAGCTTACAGGGTTGAGGGGTGAAGTGGGAGGCTGGACTTCAGGTTATGCTTGACCTCGTCATCTTTATGTTATCTCCGAGTTCTCAGATGACGTTACTGTCAGTTTGCCACTGCATTCAAATATGTGGAGTCAGCATCCCATCTGCTTCCTGCAGGGAGAGTGCAGGTGACAATACCCCAGGTGACTGTGGGCCAGCCCTCTGCCTGCTCTCCCTGACCTGACTTCCCGCAGGCCACCTTACTCCAGGCTAACATATGGTTGTGTGGGTTTATATGGCACTCCTCCTTGGGCTAAGCCAGTGTTCTAGCCCCACAGTTGATATATGGCCACTGCCTTTCTGTTTCTACAGTGAGTAATCTAAGCTGATCAGCTCCTCTCGGCCCATCTGGACTATGGGGAAGAGCGGCAGTGTGAGCCCTTGCTCATTTAGGAGGGGCTAATTCCTCTGAGATCGATTCCTCTAGATCAGTGGCCCTCAGTCTATGGTTGCCTAAGACCATCAGAAATATTAGATTTTTACATTATGGTTCATAGCAGTAGCAAAATTATAGTTATAAAGTAGCAAATTAAAAAAAAAGTAATTTTCTGGATGGGGGGGTCATCAAAACATGAGGAACTGTGTTGAAGGGTCTCAGCATTAGGAAGGTTGAGAAGCACTGGTCTTGACTTTGAGATGTTAACTCATTGGTGAGGTTTTAATAGTACTACTACTACTACTACTACTACTACTACTACTACTAATAATAATAATAATAATAATTGATAATAGACAATGTATATGATTTTTTTTTCTGATTTTGCTCAGTGTTCATTGATGGGAACAGTGGTCTTTTCTGTTTCTTGTCTGCAATAAGAAATGGATGGGGACAGGGGAGGTGGCTCAGCAAGCAAAGCCTTTGTCATGCAAGAACGAGGGGTGGAGATCCTCAGCACCTGTCCTGATGCTGGGTGTGTGGTAGCCTGTGAGACTAGCTGTATTGATGAGCTCTGGGTGAAAGATCCTGCTTGAGGTATAAGGTGGTGAGCAATTAGGGAAGACACCCTCTGTCAGTTCTGACCCCCACACTCACATGCATAGACATGCATGTACACTCTTTCACATGTATCCACATACATGCAAATATGCATGTATTCCATACAATACATATGCCAAGAATGGAATTAAGCTGCTACTCTGAATTTCCCCAACCCAGGATTTATATACCTATTTGCATATAATTTGCAAAATGCTTTTCAATGAACACTAATTGCAGCTCTAATGTTTAATAATTATTATGCCACAAGGAACAGAAGGAACACTTGTGTTAGGGACACAATTCTGGTTCCCACTGGGGAGACTTAGCAGATCTCCATCTCTGCCGCGGTCCGCTGGGACCTCCCACAACAACATGCCACTGGAGGAGGGTTAAAACCTGTCCTCGGCTGTGGAGGCTGGAAGTTCAAGGTCAGGGTTGGCTGGGTTAGTCTTTCTGAGGCTGCGAGAGGCACTCTGTTGCAGGCCTTTCTCCTTCTATTTTAAATGCCCATCTCCCTCCGCATACCTTCTCAGGGACCCTCTTGGTGACTTCATTTCTTAGTTACCTGCAGAAAACCGTTTTCTATTTGTACAGCTACACTGTGAGGTAGTAGGGGGTTGGGACTTGGGGATTTGAAGACAGGGAAAAATTCGGCTCCTTCCAGCCTCTGTTTCCCACCCCCTCCACCCTGCATCTGGAACATGGAGATTACCACAACATGCATTGACCATTCTCCACAGACATGATGATGGCCGTCTTGCCCTCCTCCCCCAGTTGTTGGCTCAGTGCAAGTGAGGGTGATTGGCACCACTCCCAGTGCTGAGATGTGGCTAAGGGCACTCTCACAGTGACTGCGCATACCACGGTTGGCTTGTCACCCCCTCCATGTTTCCTTTGGAGACCTCAGACAAGTTTGGAACAACAGCTTCTCTGGCCTTTCTTTCCCTCTTCTAGGACAGAACAGTGTCCTCCTGAGCTCACGGGAGTGCCGAGTCAGAGTGCTGGCACTTAGACACTAGTAAACAATTGGCTATTTCTGCGCCTACCATGGTTAGATCATCCATACACTAACTCTTCATTGTCGAGACACCAGTCGTGCCCTGGACCATTGCTCCAGTGTCGTGGTTCTAGATTCAGGACAGGGAGGGGCTCCCACAGAGCACTGAGCAGGGACCCAAAGGTTTCCATGGCCATACTTGTTCCTGACATCCTTCTCAAAAGCAAATCCACAAAACAAAACAAAACAAAACAAACAGAACCCAAGGTTTTGTTTTTCAAGATGAAAATGTTCCCTTGAAGGTCTCAGGCTTTTCCCTCTCCTCTGCTCCTTTACAGCCTGGTTGGGGGTGGGAGACTAACGAAACAAACAGAGGGAGTGACGTTTAGTTTTAGTAATGGAATATCAGGCAAAGTCATCACGCCGAACCAAAGCCAGAGAGCCTCTCTCCCTGCACTTTGTCTTAAGCCTTGTTAATGTCCGGCTGTAGTTGCTTCAGAGAGAAGTGAACGTTCATGGCCTCATACCCTCCTCTGGCATGTTCTCCAGAAGAAGCCGCCAGGCGATGCTGATGTGGCTGCTTCATATCTTGTTCTCTTACAGAGTGTAAGCCGCATCCGTATTTAAAGTCCACATGAATGGTTTCCTATCGAGCAGCTTACGTTTAGCATCCGCAGTAATGGCTTCCAGCCTTATTGATGTTTATGGATGCGAGTCAAGTCCACTCAGCCACTGTGGAAGCTTGCCTGTAATCTTTGCAAGGATTTATCTTCCTCCTCTCTAATGCCTTTTATTTTCTCTTTATTCCGTTGATAAGTTATGCATATTGTCTGATTTTTCTATTTGTTGTCACTGTATTCTATATTCCAATGGAATCTCAGTGTATTGCCCTAGCGACTCTCATATTCTTGGGCTCAAATGATTCTTCTGTCTCAGCTTCTAGGGCAGTTGGTACCATAGACACACACCATCATGTCTGGCTCTATTTATTTTTATTTGATTTATGTAGATTATTAAAGATTTATTTATGCATGTATGTGTTATACATACATATGTGTTAATATACATTCATGCATATGTATGGATGTGCATGTGGGTATGCCTATGCAAGCATGTGTGTGTGTGTATGTGTGTGTCTTTTGTGTGTCTATACATGTGTATGTGTGTCTTATGTATTTGAATATGTATATGTCTATATGTGTATATGTATATGTGTGATGTGTCTACATGTGTGAATGTATATGTGTGTATATGTGAATATGGGAGTGTCTTTATGTATATGTGTATTTGTGTGTGTGTCTTTGTGTGTGATTGTGTGTGTATGTGTGTGTGTCTCTGTGTGTGTGTGTGTAGAGACCAGCAGAGCATGCCAAGCATCTTCCTCTGTCATTCTCCACCTATTGTTTTAGAAGCAGAGTCCCTCTTTTTCTCAACTAGACTGGAAGCCAGCAGGCCCTGTCTTTGCCTCGCCCCGGAACTAGAGTTATCATAGTATACAGGATGTTTGATTTGTCACCTGAGTGCTAGCACCCCTACTCTGATCCCCATGTTCTCACCACTGAGTCCTCTTTTTCTTCCTTCCTTCTTTCCTGCCTGCCTGCCTTCCTGCCTTTTGAAAAATTATTCTATTTAGTTTTGTTGATATCTCCCTAATTTCTTTTGTAGAATACCTACTGAATTAAATTTTCATCTTTCAAAATCTTTTTATTTTTTCTCCTAGGCTAGGTCTTGCTATATATCCTAGGCTGACATGGTTCGTTCTATGCACCTCTGGCAGGCTTTGAACTTGTGATGCTCCTGCCTCTACCTCTTTCCTGGATGCTAGGATTGCTGTGTGAGCCACTGACTCATTAGTCATTTTAATTTGCACATTTGAGATTATTTTTAATCTCACTTTTGGCTACAGACAGCGTTTGACACGTACTGTTCTTAGTATGCAGGTCTAAATGCTCTCCACTTTCCGAAAGGGTTGGATGTTTGTTTGTTTATCTTTTAGAGAAGCAGTACAGTAGAGTGGTTAAGAATTTAGGGTTGTGTCTACTGGGTTTGAATGAATGGCTTTCATACATAGTAGCTCAAATAGCCATAGGGTATTCTTATAACCCACTCAGATTATAAACCATATAGATTCTTGGCCATTTAAAAAAGATGGTTTATAATTCTGTGTATAGTGATTGCAGAGTATACTCATGTAATATTTTCACTCGGTTCTTTTTTATAGTTCATGTATCTCTGCTGAGATTTTTAATCTTTTCATCTGTCGTGAGCATATTTTGCTTCAAATCCTTTAGCATGGTGATAATTGTTGCTTTAATGTTCCTATGTGCTACGCTAACATCTGGGACACTTGGTTTTGTATCCATTGTCTTTTCTCTTGAAAGTAGGTCACATGCTCTTGATTCTTGGCATGTAAAGTAATTTTGGATTGTGCTCTGGATGTTGTAAACATAGTATTGTGGAGACATCGGGTTCTTTTCCTCTGGAGAATGTCTTAGCAGAAACGATTTTACTGGACTCAGATTACAACATTTGTATCTTGGGTGGCAGCACAGACCTCAGTTTTTTAAACAATTTCAAAAATGTATTCTTTGAGAATGTGACACATGTATACATTAAAACAGGAACACAGTCACACCCATTTCCATCTTCTAACTCTCCCCCACTTCTCCCCAGTACACACTCTGCTCCCCAACTTCATTTCCTCCCCACTTCTTTTTTAAAATAGCCAACTGTCAAGAGGATTTTCTGCCAGTGAGGGTGTGTGTCTAGGCAATATCTAATCTACCCTTGGCCTTCTAAGTTTCCAATTATAAACCAAAGTTTGGTTCTGTCTGAGGTCATAAAAGTAATTAAAATTTAAAAGCTTACACCTTCGATTCCAGCACTCAGGAAGTGGAGGCAGGAGGATCTCTCTGAGTTCCAGACCAACCTGGTCTACAAATCAAATTCTAGGGCAGCCAGGGCTAGACAAGAGAAACCCTGTCTTTAAAAAAAAA
Organism: Micromys minutus; assembly: GCF_963924665.1. Taxonomy (NCBI): domain Eukaryota; kingdom Metazoa; phylum Chordata; class Mammalia; order Rodentia; family Muridae; genus Micromys; species Micromys minutus. The sequence continues at coordinate 68,392,401 of NC_137972.1, forward strand.
AACCAAAACTTTGAAACAACTTTAACAAATACTTTCATATTTTTGTTATTGTCAAGCTGTAATTCATGGATAGTTTGCTCCTCACTACAGCTACTTGGTGTGGGGTGTATAGGAAAGGTCACATGAGCTCACTCAAGTCCCCCCTAGGCACAAACGAAGCCTTCTTTTCCATGCTGTGTAGATGTCTCTGAGGCATTGATAGTTCATTTCACACTGTCCAGGTTTTAAGGACACCATGAGATGGCTCCTGTGCATCTCTGCCACCTGTGATGACCAGATGTTTGGGAGGAGGTGTGGTCCATGACACCCACTCCTGGAGTGTTGCTGATGTGAATGACACCTACCTGGAGGGACCTGGAGCTGATGTTAGCAGACAGCTAACAGTGTGATGCAGCAGTCTATCCACATCCCATAGTGTCCCCCTGTTTGGGGGTTGAGGGTGATGAGATTGCTGGATGAATGTCACATGGGTGTCAGATGGCGTGGGGCATGGTCATCAGCGTTGCCTGGGCTGCTGTCTTCTGAGTCTAATTCTCACAAGCTTCGAGGCAGTTTGATCCTGCCACTTGTTTTATATGAAGCGTGTATCTTACAAGTCACTGTGTCATCTTTAATCTCTTTAATCTGGATGACCTTGAATGACCAAGCAATTTTTTCTCTCTCTCCCTTGTCATATTTGGGTGGATAGAGGATGCTTATTAATAACTCTTCAGTAAGAGTAAAAGCGTAATTTTATCCCTGTATACAATGATTATTCTTGGCTGTTACTACCTGTCCCCCATCCCCAGGCTTTATGACTGGATTTAGAGTCTGGTGGACACTATAAAGTAGATGCTGCCTGTTACCTGCCTATGTGGCTAGGAATGAATGCAGAGCTGGACCAGTGTTAAGTGCTTTGGCTGGCTCTGACTCTACCTTCCAGCATGTAGAAGCAATTTCTTCTGTTCCTTTTTTTGTTTTCCTATCTATCAAAGATGGAAAATCACTGTGTGTTCATATGTTTGTGTGCATGCATGTACATATGGAGTCAACCTGAATGTCCTCACTCAGAAACCATCTATGTAGAATTTATTTTGAGATTGGGTCTAGTGAGCTTGGAGGTTGCACCATCATGCATAGCTTTTGAACATGAGTCTGGGGACCAAAATGAGGTCTACATGTTTTTACAGCAAACACCTTACTGACTGAGCTATCTCCCCAGCCATGGGAGATAATTTTCTAAATATTTTTATTCGATTATGTTGCTGGATGTTTCAAGACTTAATGCTGAGCTTTGGTCAAGTAGATAGTATTATGAAAACAAACAGTTGCTTTTCCCCATGAGGAAGGAAGGCAAGAATGGATTCATTAACGATAAACCTAAGATAGCGATGGGGTAGAGGGATTAGTGAGATCCTATAGGATAAGGGGTCTCAGGAAGTGACGGGAGGAGCCCAGCACATTCAGAAAGTCTCTCCCAGCTCCATCTCTCTGATAGCAGATCTGCATATCAGAAATCACAGACTGACAAGAGGACAAATTCCCTGTGGCTCACAGCTTTGTGGGTTCTAGCCCTTGGTTGTTTGACTCTGCTGCTTGTGGGCCAGTGGCGACACATCATGGCTGAGCAAAACCCCCACCTCATAAAGAATAGGAAGAAAGAAGGGTCTTGCCCTTCTTCTTGAAAACAGACTTCTAATGACCTCTAGGTCTCCTGTTTTCTCATAGGTCCCATGACATAGCAATGGTGTCACCTGGGTCCCCCAGACTCTAATGCATGGGCCTTTGGGGCATGAATTCTTGATTTGAACGATGGCAGCCTTCATGCTAGTATCTGGATTTATAGTCAAGGACTCAGCTTCCAGGTTTTTGGGTTGCTCTTCTGTGAGCTGGGAAGGTTTCTAGGTGTGAGAGCTGTGCAAAAGGTCAACAGCTTGTGCTTGAGGAATGGACTCCAGCATCCTGAGATGCTACCATAGCAACCAAAAGAATGGCTGTGAGGAGGCATGCCAGAGGCTACGTTGTAGGAGGAGCCATGAATGTACAGCCCTTAGACGCCTGCATCTAAAATGTTAAGAAAGTTTATTTAAAAGTTTCTCTGCAGTCAGCTACTCATAATTGGTTCTTCCCCAGTTTCTTTGTTTTAAGGATGAAGTCATTCAACACAAGTGACCAGCAGGTCTCTCTGAAAGCCTGCTCCAGCCATTGTGAACCTAAAAGGTTGGTGGGCCCATCTCTAGAGCAGTTTCAAGTATCCACCTGTGTGGGCCTTGACTTCCTCTTGAGGGCCTGGCTTTCTGGGCTGACTCCTGGAACGTGAGAAACAGCTAAGCTAGTTTTGGAGGCCATGTCTACATGAATCTTTATGCTAGGGAAGAAGATGCAATCAAGACTTGGGTAGATTTAGTTGGAAAGACTTTCTGACTCCCAGAAGTGTCAGGTGGGAAGGGTAGAGGGAATGTAGACCCCAGTCTGACAACTCAGACTCTACCAGGAAGCAATGGTATTCAGATGTGGGCTGCCTTCTGTTCATTGTGAATTGATGGTGGGTTGCTCCATGGTTTGGTACCCGGAGCCTTGATTGGATGTTGCCCATTGCCTATCCTCCCTTTGGCCCATCCTGAATCCCTCTCCATATCCTTAGCACCTTTAATGGTTCTTCCATGACTCTGAGATTGAATAGAAACTGCAGTTGGCTGCTGCCCTTGCACCAGATGGAACCTGTGGGTTTTGTTCTCTGTTTTCTAGCAGCAAAACTTCCTTACTTCTCTCAGTCCATGGCTTATGATGCCCTGTCTTGGGTGCCCTGCTGTATTTTCTTCCTCTCTTCCCCTGTCTCTAGAGGATCACTAAGCCAAGATGTCTACACAAGTTTCACAAAGCTGGGACTTCTAATACCCCTTTTTTCTCCCTTGTGCTGGAATTGAAAGGAAAGATTGGTATGTGCTAGACAAACACTTCTTACTGAGCTGTGGCCTTAGGCCCTCTGTGCTTTCTTTTGCTGCCTTGGTATGCTTGTCACTTTTCCACCCTGGAACAGCCTCCAGCTGTCGCCTCTTGGGTCAGTAGCACTCATACAGTCAGCACCCAGCTGCCCGGCTTAGTTTTGACCACGGATGCTGCCTGTTCCCCATGGCATGTCTGCTCCTACCAGCCCCACCCCAAAGTTTCTTACCTAATACTTTCTAAGCCACTGGACTCATAGTCCTTGTCTCCCACTGTGCCCTCTCTCTAGTCTCTCCCCTTTACTTCATGTCGGCTTCCGATTTTGGTAGAGTTACAAAGAGCATTAGCACACCCATTGCCCCAATCTACCAACTGTTATTTCCCCAATTGCTTATGTGTCTACCCCTCCCAACCACCCTTCCATTCTCTCTATTTAAAGCCTGTATTCGTTCATCTGTCAACTTGAAACAAACCTAGTGTCACCCGAGAGCAACCTCAATTGAAGAATTTCCTCCATCAGATACACCTGAGGCATTTTCTTATTTGCTAGTTGATGTGGGAGGGTCAGCCCGCTGTGGGTTGTGCCTCCCCTTGGCAGGTTGGCCTCAGCTCTATAGGAAAGGCAGCTGAACATAAGCCTGGACGCAAGCCAGTGATCAGCGTTCCTTCATGGTCTCTGCTTAGCTTCCTGCATTCAGGTTTCTGCCTTGGGTTCAATGGATGGACTGCAACCTCATAGGCCAAATGTTTCTCCAAGTTTGTCATGGTCAACAGTTTATCCTAGTAACAAAAGCAAACTCATGTACTACCCTTCCTCATTCAGTTTCTCTGAGCTGCTTAAGGCAACCTGCAAACTCCCTGTCTACCTTCATCTGCACATTCTTTACACTCTGGAGGCTCATCCTCACCACGGCAGTAAACCTTGTGAGATCACCCGTGTCTCACTTCTTCTAGTGTCTCTTTCAGCTTCCCTTGGTCCACAGTACCATTCATTGCAAATGCGCGCATGTGTGAGTGTTGGCATGTTATGTGTGTGCACGGAGGTCCGAGGACAACATTTAGATGTGAGTTCCTGTTTCTCTCCTTCCACAGTAGAATCCTGGATCACACCCAAGTGGCAAGTGCTTTTAATCATAAAACCATCTTGCTAGTCACACAAGTCAGCTTAGAATCTCACAGTGTGCTTGAGTGTCTTGTCTCCCTATTCTCCTCCAATCTGGGTCAGCTCATTAGTATTTATTTGTTCTTCCAGATCTCCAACCACACACACACACACACACACACACACACACACACACACACACTCATCAGAAATGATAATATGGACTGTCTTACTTAGGATTACTATTGCTTCAATGAAGCATCATTACCCAAAGCAAGTCAGAAGGAAAGAGTTTATTTGGTTTATGCTTCCATAGCCATATGAAGGAAGTCATCAGGTCAAAACCTCAAACAGGGAAAGAACCTGAGGGAGAAGTTGATGTAGAGGCCCTGGAGGAATGCTGCTTACTGACTTGCTCCCTATTGCTTGCTCAGCCTGCTTTCTTATAGAATCCAGGACTGCCAGCCTAGGGAGGACACCACCCACAATGGACTAGGCTCAACCATATCATCTACTAATTAAGAAAATGCTCAACAGGCTTGCCTGCTGCCCAGTCTTTCAGAGACATTTTTTTCTCAACTGATGTTCCCTCCTTTCAGATAACTCTATTTTGTGTCAAGTTGACATAAGACTAGCCAACACAAGGATGTCCGTAGGACTACTTTTGTCTGGTGTTCCATCACAGTTGTATTGGCAAGGGTTACAGAGAAGATTCTGTGCTCTCCTGGGTGGGTCTTACTGTAGGCACAAGCAGTCTGGCTACATTTAGTGCTAGGTGAAGTTTGTGTTTCAGAGTTAACACAGGTCTTTATTGTTTGTTTCGTGGGTGGTTAGCAAGGAGCTTGGAGGAATTTGGAGATCATGTAGACCCGCACCAGCTCTCCCTCACTAGCCTTGCCATTTCTCTCTTCCCAGTGTTCCCACGAAGCTTTGAAAGCTGACTCTCAGAGGCCCAGCACTTCTCCCACCCTTTCAGCTGTTTTCCTCCTGTAAGGAGGACTTCTTTCTTTTCTCTACGACACGGGGATTTACATCTGTGTGGACTTGTTGCCTCCTTTTATTCCACAAATCCTCATTTATATGTATTTACTGTGATGCTCAAACTACCTCAGACTTGGCCAGCGAGCGTGTAATTGTTAAAATTAGACATGGCTATTGAAGTTTCCAATGGCTTTTATAGCATTATGGAGACATGCATATGGTTTTCCTTCTTCGATGTATTAATGTGGTACATTATGTCAATGGTTTCCTAATATTAATACCACCCTCAAATTCCTGGGAAGAAAAGATCCCACTGGTTTTGGTTTATTATTTCCTTCAATTGATGGTATATTTTGCTGGCTGAAGCCTCACCTAAACATTTTGAATCCATAATTTAGATGTGTGTGTGTGTGTGTGTGTCCATGAGAGTGTGTGTTTATGATTGTGTGGATCTACGTATCTGTGAACATGTATCTGTGTGTCTGTGTGCACATGTGCTTGTCTCTGCATCCGTCTCAGTTTGGATTATTGACGTGACACTGGTTCTATAAAAATGTGAACTTTTCTCCAGTGCTCTGGGACAGTTTATAAATCACTCAGGCCGTCTGGTTCTGCAAAGGTTCATTTGGTCCAGTTCCTCCCAGAACCATCTCAAGGTAGGGAGGGCTCTTTGTGTTTGTGATTCTTTTGTGCTTTTCTCCTTCCATTATAATCCTACCTGCTTACCTTTGTGTTGCCATAGAAACACTCCTGCTATGCGAGATTTCCCTTAGAGTGTCATCCAACCTTTCCCACAGACCTGCATAAAGTTTCTCTTTCACTTTCTTGCTTAGTAAGATTCAAACGAGGTTGAAGACGGCTGGTCACAGGGTTTGGTTTGTTGAAGGCAGACTCCTTAGCCAGGGAAAGAACTTTTTGGTCCATCTGTGTACTGCCCCTGGGTTTAGCGGCCTGAGTGAGGTGCTGCTTGCTTGTCTGGCGAGTTCACCTGATGACCTTCCTTTGCTGCTCTGGAAACTTGGATGATGTGTCTGTGTCCTGAGCATCGGACTTCTTTGTCTGCTGTTCACTGTCTCAGCTGTGTCCAGGGCTTGCTGGCTTCGAGGCACCCGACCTTTCAGCCACTCGGGCATTACTTTGCTATGGCTGCTAGACTAAATTACCACCGACTCGGTCACCTAAAATAACACAGACAGTTCTCTTCCAGTCTGGGAAGTCAGAAGTCTGAAGTCAGTTGCACTGGATGTCAGCAGGGCCTTTGTTCCTGCTGGGTGCTCTGGGAACAGAATCTGTTTCCTCAACTCATCCAACTCTTGAGGTTACCCCAACCCTTGGCTATCAGTCTGTCTCTGCTTCCTCCCGCTTCAAAACCAGTGACATTTCTCACAGTGCATCCCTCGGCTGGCTCTCTTCTGCACCGGAATGCCCTTCCACTCGTCTCAGCCTTCTAAGTGACATCTGCAGAGTCCCTGTCCCCACTCCCATGAGTTTTGGACATTAGACACAGGCAACTTTAGAAAGCCTCTTGAAACTCAGAAAGGAATTTGTTTCTTTCACATTGCCTTCCGGCCAGGACACAGTAACTTTTTCCCCTTTCATATCTGTTCAGAGCGTTCCCTACGAGAACAGGGCAATGCCACCAGGGACACGCGAAGTACTTCCGTCTCCAACATTGCTATTACTTCGTCTAGAGAGAGAGGCTGAAATTCCAACACCAAGACAATGGGACAGAGCACCATGCCATTTTGGTATGGCTGCCCCTGAACCCTTTTTTTTTCCCACACACCATTCTGCCAAGCAGAGGAACTGGGCAAGAACCAGTGCCATCTCTCTCCGGTTCTCCTCTGGGCTCTTCTGCAACTCACGCCCATCCCACTTTACTAACTTGAAGCAGAGGAGGCCTCCAGCTTAAATAGGAAAATCTGCTTGGCGCTGCAGACGGATCAAAAATGCATGGTTTATTATTTAAAGTGAGCACTGGCCGGAGCTGTCCAGGTGGCTCAGACACTCCTGGCAGCTGGTCATCCGTGAGACTGGAGGAGGGCTGTGGGCCCTCAGAAGGCCTGGGTACATGTATGGCCTACGTACTAGTGTGGTGTTCCAGACAGCAGTGGGGGTGGGCAAAGCTCCTACCAGCTTTCCTCAAAGTGTCTGATTTTTGAATCAGCAGCGTTGATGGTCCCTCCCAGGGAGAGAGCAGACAAGAGCAGAGAGAGGATGTGTGAGTGAGTAAGCACAGGAGTGTAGCAGGGCTTCCCTCCCAGCAGGAGGCCTCTGGCCAGAAAGTCCACCAGAGGCAGGGGCAAGAGTAACAGACTTTAAAAAAAAAATGGCTTTAGGTTGCATATCCCTCCCCCTTCTGCAAAGAAGTCTAGCTTTTTTAGTACACTAATTTCTCATGGAAAATCCCAGCAAAAAGAAAAACGTCTCATCGGGACAGCTGCTGCCCAGTTTTGTTGGACGATTTCCAGCTGCAGATGAAGTGGGTTCATTTTGCATAGACATCTTCCTAAGCAACGGGCAATTTCTTGTGCACAACCAGACAGGGAATTCACGGGCTGGAACCCCGGCGGGGGTTGCACAAACTGCCTCTGGGCTGAAGGAGCCCTACCTTTCTCCATCCATTAGTAAGTCATAGATCAAATCCCTGTCACTGGGTCTGAACAGAGTTGGACAATGCAACATATTGGGGAAACCCAATAAAGCTGTGTATTGCTGTCCGGTGGGGCAGAAAACTCCAGGCATCATTGGTGCTCGGCTTTGGCCTCAGTGTGGCCGGATCCCAGACCCAACTGTAAATGGTTGTAGGTCTCTTCTGTATCCGCCTTGGGGCCACCTCCCCACCCTGGTTGTACTTAGAGGATGGATTTTCCTCTCTAAGAAAATAGCCATCACTTAAAGATAGGGCTTATGAAATGGGGTCCTGTAAGCACCCCGTTAGGGTGTGTCTTTTGGGTCTTCACGGTTGTTCTTCACACCGGTTAACAGACCTACAACTTACTCCTAAAAGGCAAACTGTTGACTCACCACAGTGAAGGCTGACAGCTGCTTTTCTGATTCTGTGTTTGGGGAGTCTTCACCCTGCTCTTCCTGTTCGGGGATGACAGTCAACAGGCTCTGGGCCTGCCTTGTCCTCCAGAGTGTCTTCTGAGTCATGTTTGGCCCTTTGGTTTCTTTTCTGTGAGGCAGTTAATCATCCTGTCTGAGTTGAGCGCTCAAGGCCCAGCAAGGTCCGGCTCTGTATCCATTCCTGTCAAGGGCCTGGTTGGTCTGCCTCTGAGTTTGAAAAACTGCCTTCCTCAGTATAAAGATGTGTGTTCCAGCAGTGAGTTGACTGTATACAGCCTAGCCACTGTATTTGCTTGTCCTTGAGGCCTATACCATTTCTTACTAAGGAGTCATCTCCCTCCATCTTTCTCCTATCTTAACACCTCTGTCATTTGTGCACGTGTGTGTGTGTGTGTGTGTGTATGTGTGTGTGTGTGTGTGTGTGTGAGACAAACATACAATTATAGCACCCCTTTCTTTATTACTATTACACTATACTAGTAATATACAAATATCATATCCTAGTATATATTACTAGCATATAGGCACAAACACATGTACATTTTTAAATTTTATTTTTGGACAATTCCGTATGTATGAAATGTTTTGATCATTTCCTTCTATTCCCTCCGAACCCCTTCTTCATCCTTTTCTCCTTCCTCTTCCTCTCCCTTCGCCTCCCAGCAAATCCCCTCCTCCTTTCATACCTTTTGGAAAAGGATCCCCTGTGATAATTGAGGTTGTTCGCACATGCGCAGTGTGGAGCTTTGAGCCGCACAGCCGTGGCTACACCACTGAAGAAAAGAAAATGGCTCTCCTTCCCCCAGCTCATTAACTGCTTATCAGACAGGAGGCAGGGCATCGGCATCACTAGCATGTCCTTCATCCATGCTTCAATGCTGGGCCTGCTTTTGTGAGCGCCAGCTCAGTTGTTAATTCACGAGTGCCATGTCTATGTTACACCCACCCTAGGGCTGGGCACTCAGCAGTCTGATAAGTTACTGTCGCCCACTGCAGGAAGGTCTCTGACTGAGGTGAGTGATCTGTGGGTATTATTAACATACTCACTGGCTATGGAAAAAGGGTTCATAATGACATTGCATGTGTGTGTAGAATGCATTTTGTTGATATCAGCCCTCAGTTTTTCTTCCCCTCCTGTGCAACCTCTCCCTCACACACTTCTAATAATCACCCTTTCATGTTCTCCCCATCACCCCAGGATTTCATATACATGAAAAATATTCACTGTTTATCCATCTGACCCAGCTTATCTCACTTAGAATGATAATCTCTGGTCTCATCTGTTTCCTTGGAAATGGCATGACGTTGTTCTTTATGACGGAGTGATGCCCCGTTGCATGTGAGAACCACATTTTCTTCATCTCATCAAGCACTGGTGGGCACCATACCAAGGTCACATACTCAATACCACATCTTGGGTGTGTTGAATAGTGCCACAATAAACGTGGTTGTTCAGGGATGTCTGTTGTAGGGCAATTGGATACTTTGCATATCTGGGTAGAGCATATGGAAGATCTAGTTTTAGACTTTGAGGGACCTCCTTACCTACAGTGGCTCCTCTAACTCCTGTTGTCACCAGCAGTGAATAATAACATCTCTTCCCAGGAGTCCTTGGCAACATTTGTTTGTCTTAATAATAATAAGTCATCCTGAATACAGTCATATAGAATAGCAACATTGTTTTGATTTACAGTGCTGTTGTAACTTCCTAGGAGCAAAAGATTTCGAGCACTTTTTTCCATATGTTTGTTTGGGTGGTTCTTCTTTTGAGATGGAGCTGTTCAATTCATTGGTCCATTTGCTGATTGAACCATTTGACCTTTTGGTGTTGAACTTTTGAGTTCTTTATCTATCCTGTGTATTATTTCAGTTTCTCAGACAGAATAAATACATGAAAATACAGAGAAGGGGTGGCTTTGTCACATCAACTTTTATATTTTGTCTACATGCCTGGCTCCTTGTCACAGCTTGAAAACCTGGTGCGAGAAGGCGTGGGAGGTGGGGCTGGTTCCAGGCTATTAGTGGATCCTAGGGGGTCAATCTAAGTCCTGGCTTTTTAAAAAGAGTTTGTGGAGCCTTCAAGATGGAGCTGCGTGATGTCACAGACAATGGCAGAGGGTCAGAGGGTAACAATGGCAGGAGGAATGTTCTGTGGACATACACATTCCAGCCACAGTAGAAGCTGGGACTGGGAATTGAAATCGTAGCCTTTCTTGGGACATCAGTGTTAAGGCAGGTTTCCACCACATGCAGATTGTCTCTGGTTACTGTCAGAGCTAGAGAATCACCGATGTAGGGGACATTGTGGCTTATGAGGCCATAAGGACAGGGACTTGGTGGAGGCATATCTAGTCCAGTTTCCTTACCTTAGAGGAGCAGGACAGCATGTATCCAAGGTGTGTCCGAGTGAGTGAGCATGTCCTTGTGTCCCCAAGACTGGCCCCTCCAGAGGTTGGGTCAAAGTTCACTAGTTGGGAAAGTAACCCGGAGAAGCCGTCAGAGTTGAAGGAAGTTGGAGGCCCTGCCTGGGTTTGTTTTCCTTTCCCATGACTTTTTCCCCCCTCATTCCATGTGGACAGTAGAGACTTCTTGAAGAACATCCAGCTTGGAGCATATTAAACTACAGTTACTTGGAGTCTTTAGACACCACTTACTGCCCAAAAAGGGAGTGGAGTTAGGAAAAGCACCGGAGACAGGAACCGTTCAAGTCACGGTGTTAAAGCGAGAGGGTCTGTGACATTTTCTTCAGGGGACCTGAGGGTTCTGCCAGCTTACAGCCCATGGCATCCGGTCACTTGCTTCTCTCTGGGGGCTTCTGAGATTCACAACTGTCGTTCTACTGTTTTTCTCACACTGGCCGTGGCAAGCAGCCGCTGGCCCATGCTCCAGACGGCTACACATCGTTTTTGGATGCCAGATAAAATAAAATGCTTTATAATAGCCTTCTGACGAGGCTCCACTGTAAGGTTCCTGTGTGGCATGTGTGTGAGCTGTCGGGGGAGGGGCAGGGGGATCAGGGTGGCAGTTTCTACAGGGCTGTGATGCTTTCCATAATACAGGCTGCCGAACAGTTGTTTATAAAGTGAGATTTTTGTAAAGTGAACCAAACTTTAAATTAAGCAGATGAACTTACCATTTAAAAGAAATCTGGAACCCTCCCATGGAGGGGAGGGGCTTTTTGGCACGATCGGAACCAGCTGTTCAGTGTGTGCTTGTCAGTGTAGATTCTTGTAATTTTTTTTTTTAATGCAGAATTATAACTGTGTAAATCAGATTTCTGAGTCAGGGGCTCGGAGCGGGACACCTTTATGTACGAACAAGATTTTTTTTTCCCAGTGTGGCTATCTCAAGTGTGCGTGGCCCGGTGACAGCTGGCTGACGGGCAGCTTTCTTCCACAAGTGTGCCTGTGGATGCTCCCACTGCATGCTGCTCCACATGGAGACACGGGGATGCCAGCCACACACTTGGCACCAGGCCACCCACATGACACCCCTTTCCTGATTCTGCTCTCTCAAGTATTCGGCTGGTTCCATCTGTAAAACCACAATTCCCGTTGTAGCTGGGTAAGCATGAAGGAGTGTTTTGAGAGGAGAGGTATAGGAAGTTAAAACTCCGTTCGAGAGCTAGCTCTGAGCATGGCTGGACCTGCGGTTTACAGTGGCATAGATGTCTGCCTCACTTGCCATCTCTGCCTGTTTCCCTCCATATTGACTTCATTTTCTGGCAGCAAAGGTAGCCCTGTTATAGTTCAGGAGGCCTTATTTCTGGGTTCCTATCCCCCAGGGGACCTTAGTGTGTCAGTGTTGGTGGCAAACACTTAAGAGGTGGGATATGATGGTAACCAGCATTAGGAGGAATTAGGTAGTTCTCATGACTGTGTATGGATGGATCCCCAGGTGGGGCAGTCTCTGGATGGCCTTCCTTCAGTTTTTATCCCTGTATTTGTTTTTAGACAGGAACAATTCTGAGTTAAAATTTTGAAAAGGCTAGATGGCCCCAGCCCTCAACTGGGAGATGTACCTAATCTCTGGATATGGTCTCTACAGATTCTCTCTCCTTCTCTTTTTTAAAAATTATTTTATTGGATATTCTCTGTATTTACATTTCAAATGTTATTCCCTTTCCCCCTATTCCCATCCTCCCTCCCCCTCCCCTTGCTTCCATGAAGGTGCTCCCTCTCCCAACCACCCTCTCCACCTCAGCACCTTGGCATTCCCCTACACTAGAAAAACGAGCCTTCGCTGGACCAAGGGCCTCTTCTTCCATTGATGCCAAACAATGCTATCCTCTGCTACATATGCAACTGGAGCCATGGGTCTCTCCATTGTGTATCAGTGGTTGGTGTTTTAGTCCATGGGAGTTCTGGAGGGTTTGGTTGGTTGATAGTGTTCTTCCCATAAAGTTGCAGACCATTTCAGCTCCTTCAGTCCTTTTTCTAGCTCTTTCATTGGGGTCCCCATGTTCAGTTTGATGGTTAGCCGAAAACATCCTCAACTGTATCTATATGACTCTGTCAGAGTCTCTGAGGAGGCATCCATATCAGGTTCCTAATAGTAAGCACTTCTTGGCATCAGCAATAGTGCTTGGGTTTGGTGGTTGCATATGGGGTAGATCCTCAGGTGAGGCAGTCTCTGAATGATCTTTTCTTCAATCCTTGCTCCTCTACTTGACCTTTTATTTCCTTCCTTGAGTGTTTTGTTTTCCCTTCTAAGAAGGACTGAGGCATCCACATTCTGGCCTTCCTTCATTTTGAGCTTCATAAATTCTGTGAATTGTTTCTTGGTTATTCAGAGATGTTTGGGATAGTATCCTCTTATCAGTGAGTGCATACCATGTGTGTTTTTTGTGACTAGGTTGCCTAACTCAGGATGATAGTCTCTAGTTCTATCCATTTGCCTAATAATTTCATAAAGTCCTTGTTTTTAATAGCTGAGTAGTACTCCATTGTGTAAATGTACCACAATTTCTGTATCCATTTCTCTGTTGAATGACATCTGGGTTCTTTCCAGCATCTGTCTATTATAAATAAGGCTGCTATGAACATGGTGGAGCATGTGTCCTTGTTATATTTTGGAGTATCTTTTGGGTATATGCCCAGAAGTGGAATAGCTGGGTCTTCAGGTAGTACTATGTCCAATTTTCTGAGGAACCACCAAACTGATTTCCAGAGTGGTTGTACTAACTTGCAATCCCACCAACAGTGGAGGAGTATTCCTTTTTCTCCACATCCTTATCAGCATTTGCTGTCACCTGAGTTTTTGATTTTAGCCATTCTGACTGGTGTGAGTTGGAATCTCAGGGTTGTTTTGATTTGCATTTCCCTGATGACTAGGAATGTTGAACATTTCTTTAGTTGCTTCTCAGCCATTTTGTATTCTTCAGTTGAGAATTCTTTCTTTAGCTCTGTGCCCCATTTTTAAATAGGATTATTTGATTCTCTAGAGTCTAACTTTTTGAGTTCTTCCTTTCTGATTTGTATCCCTTTGACTTCCTTTTGCTGTCTAATTGGTCCGGCCAGGAGTTACAGTACTATATTAAATAGGTAGGGGGAAAGTGAACAACCTTGTCTAGTCCCTGATTTTAGTGGGATTGCTACAAGTTTTTTACCATTTTGTTTGATGTTGTCTACTGGTTTGCGGTATATTGCTTTTACTATGTTTAGGTATGGGCCTTGAATTCCTGATCTTTTCAAGAATTTTAACATGAAGGGGTGTTGAATTTTGTCAAATGCTTTCTCAGCATCTAATGAGATGATCATGTGGGTTTTTTTTTTTTCCGCCTTTGAGTTTGTTTACATAGTTAATGACAATGGTGGATTTCCCTATACTGAACCATCCCTGCATTCCCAAGATGAAGCCTACTTGATCATGGTGAATGATCCCTTTGATTCAGTTTGCAAGAATTTTATTGAGTATTTTTGCATCAATGTTCATAAGATAAATTGGTCTGAAGTTCTCTTTCTTTGTAGGGTCTTTTTGTTGTTTAGGTATAAGTGTTTGTAGTTTGGAGGGTATTAGGTCTTCTATGAAAATCTATAAAATTCAGCACTGAACCCACCCGTCTGTTCCTGGCTTTTTTTTTTTTTTGGGAAGGCTTTTGTTGACTGGTTGACTGTTTCTATTTCTTTAGGTGTTATGGGACTGTTTAGATGGCTTAGCTGATCTTCATTTAACTTTGGTACCTGGCATTTGTCCAGAAAGTTGTCCATTTCCTCTAGATTTTCCAGTTTCATTGAGTATCTGCTTTTGTGGTAGGATCCGATGATTTCTTGAATTTTCCCAGTTTTTGTTGTTATATCTCCTCTTTCATTTCTGATTTTGTTAATGTGTATACTCTCTCTGTTCCCAAAAATGAAGACAAAATTATGGGACGTAATGAAAGCAGTACTAAGAGGAAAACTCATAACTCTCAGTGCCTCCAAAAAGAAACTGGAGAGAGCATACACAGCACACCTGAAAGCTTTAGAACAAAGAAGCAGATACACCCAAGAGGACTAGATGGCAGGAAATAATCAAACTCAGAGCAGAAATCAAGTAAGTAGAAAGAAAAAGAACTATACAGAGAATCAAGAAAACCAGGAGTTGGCTCTTTGAGAAAATCAACATGACTGATAAACCCTTAGCCAGTCATAATTCTCTCCCCTTTATTGGGTATTTCAGCTAAGGTCATCCCTTTTGAGTCCTGGAAGCCTCTTGCTTTTCGGGTGTTTGGGACTTTCTGTTGGCTACCCCAGTTCCCCATCCCCCACTGCTACACACCTCTGTTCAATTTCCTGACGCTCTGTACATCTTCCCTGTCTCCTCCCATGCCTGCTCCTGCCCCCCTTTTCCCTCCCCTTCCTTTCTTCCTCCCATGTCCCTCTTACTCTTTACCTCCTGTGATTATTTTCCCCCTTCTAAGTAGGACTAAAGATCCACACTATGGTCTTACTTCTTTTGACTTTTTTATAATCTGTAAGTTGTATCATGGGTATTAAGAGCTTTCCACCTAATATCCACTTATCTGTGAGTGCATATAAAGTGTTCTTTTGTGACAGGGTTACTTCACTCGGGATAATATTTTCTAGTTCCATTCACTTGCCTACAAATTTCATGAAGTCATTATCTTTAATGACTGAGTAGTTCTCTGTTGTGTAAGTATATCACATTTTCTGTATCCATTCCTCTGTTGAGGGGCATCTGGGTTGTTTCCAGCACATAAATACATCTTTATCATAAGTGATTATAACCTCACAGATGGCCAAAGACCTCTATGTATTTGATAATGAATGTGCACATAGGGTGCCTGAAGAAATCCTATTGCTCAGTAATAAAAGACAATCAATTCTGTTTTTTAAAGCCAGAAAAGAAGGGGCTGGAGAGATGACCCAGTCAGTATGGTGTTCCCTTTGCAAGCTCAAGGACCTAAGTTTCACCCTCAGAGCCTATATTAATTTTTAAAAAGCTGAACATTGTGGCACAAGCCTATAATCCCAGTTGCAAGTTTGTCTGTAATAAAGTGTGTGCATGTTCGCTCGCGCACACATACACACACACACACACACACACACACACACAGGCACACACACAGAGAACTCAAATGACTCTAAAAAGATTTAATACAGACAGTCAATCAATATATAAGATGCTGAGCTCTTAATGGCCACCAGGAAAATTTAAATCAAAATCACCTGGAGACACCACTTTTCAACCACGAATAGAACAGCTAGGTTATAATTAAAAAAAGAAGGGCACTAATGAGTGTTGACAGGGGTTTTAGAGAACTTAAAACCTTCATATGCTGCTACTAGGAATATGAAATAAAGTCATCATCTTAGAGAAAGTTTGGAGGAAGTTTCTTAAAAAGTTTTTAAATTGTTATATGACCCAGCCATCCCATTTCTAACTTAGGTCCAAGAGACTTGAAAATGTGTGTTATAAAAACTTACACTTCAATCCTGAGTGTTCACAGGAGAAAAAAAGGGGGGGAGGCACAACTCAAATGCCTATCTACATGTAAATGGTAAAGTAAGTATATTTGTGGATGGAACCTTACTTGACCATTGAAAATAAGGAAAGTATACACAGATGGATATGTTTGCAATCGTCCCGTGAGTAAAGAACACATGATGTCTTATGTGAAACATGAGGAATTAGAGGGGAAAAGTGTGCAGACTGAATAGCTAGTAATGATTTGTTAGGGTCAGAGTGGAGGAGAACAGGGAACAATGAAGAATGGGTGGGGTTTGTTAGGAGACAGTTACGCTGTTCAGAGTCTGGTGGTTCCACAGTCCTGTGAACCGCCGAATCAAATCCCTATGTGAATTACATGTATGGTGTGTGGATCTCATCTCAATGAAGCTGTTATGAAGTTAAGGGCTGGGGAAAGTGATGACATAGGTACAGAATCCCAGCACGTGGGAGGGACACCTGACTACACAGTGAGGAGAAAAGACCACATAGTCTTAACAAAGGGGGTGTGGCATGAAATGCCAACTATTGTCCTTTAATTATAAAGTATGCCCAGGGTTATAAGATATTTAGAAGCAGAAGTAAAGTACAGGGGGATTTGAGAGAAGACAAGGTTCTGGGTTCCTCTTCGTACAGAAGGGAAAGTTCATGTTCTATCCTTCCTTGACACGAACTGTCGGAAACAAACAGAGGAACACATGGTCCTTCAAATAATAAAGATAAGCCCACAGTAAAATTGCCCACCCAGTTATTAGAGATGGTAAAATGAAATCTAGTGAACATGAGAAAATGTAAGGAGAACTAAAGTGTGGCAGAAAGTCAAAGATGATAAATTTTATACTAAACATAAAGGCATCAAAATCCTCACTTGAAAGATGAGACTTAGAAGAGACACTGAAAAAGGTTAAGAACATGGGCGAACATTCACAGGTGTGATTCAGAAGGTCTGAAGGCAGAGAAGTGTTTAACATGGGATTATAAAATCTCAATATGGTGTCATCTCCTCCTTCTGTTTTAACTAGTGAGCAACTTGTAAGGCTCTGAACCTGGGTCCAGCAATGGGCCCTTTGCTCATTGGTCTTCCTGTATGGTGAGAACTCCTAGGAAGATCAATATGCTGTTTGTTCCCTGGTGAAGGCCTCTTGAGAAAGTAGCATTGATGTTGTGAATACAAGTTAGTAAAATTGGCTCTCAGGGGTGGGGGGAGAACTTTCTGGATGTAGCTACAGCACATCCAGGGCCTCTGGGGAAAGGCTGAAGAAGTACCTGATCACAGGAAAGGTTGGTGGGATGGGCTTTGGTCTCTAGTTGGGTTTTGCAGGGTACTTTAGAAAACTGACTGTGAGTTGCCTGGCAGAGGTTTCTGCCCTCCACTGGCTTGTCTGGTTTGTTAACTCTGGGGTCCTTCAAGGCTGCTTGCCTAGGGAGTTAGATGTGTTAGGAAAGAACTGTTCTGGCTCTGCAGGCCTTATTGGTAACTTCTTGGTAATCTATTGCAGGGTAGGAGTCTCAGTGGGTCAGGGTTCTCATAGGGCTAGAAGGGCCACAGTTTGTGGCTGTCTAAGAAAGATGCTTTACTCCCAGGGTCCTTGTATTTGGAAACAGGTTTCTTTAGGAATGAATCACATTGTGATGAGTTGGTCTGGGCCCAAAAAAGACTTCTCCCTCTCTGTGCTAGTCGGCCAGTTATTTGAGTGTTTTCTTGTATTCTAAAGGGCACCTGGAGACCCCACAGGCTTTCAGTGAATACTGCTGTGGAAAAATTGTGGGTGTTTGACTCATCTGGGAGAAGCCCCAGACATCCAAGAGACCCACAGGCTAAAGCTCTGTTGTTCTCCACTTAGCTTTGGGATGTGTACTCTTCTTTTGTTTGTTTATTTGTGGAGTTCATTCTCCTACAAACTGACTTTAAAACAGCAATTAACACCTACTATGTAATACCCATCTGTGTAGGGGGTAGAAAGGCAAGACACTGGTCCAGCCCTCCAAACCTTAGCAGTCTAAGGAGAAACTGGGGGACCTCACAGGGTGTGAACCAGCTTTGGGAGCTGGGGGAAGACAGAGTCTTTAGTTTTAGTTGGATTTGGGGCAGAAGCAATGAAGCTAGAGAGTTTGGGTTACTAGCTGGCCCCTCCAAGGGTGGAGGAATTCTTAAGCTGTCTGAAGATTTTTGCGGCGTCCCTGTTGAAGATGAAAGGCCTTCTGTTAAAAGCAACAATGCTCAGGGTCTCCATGGGGGATTCCAGGTGCAGAGATGGGCAGATTGCTCTACAGGTTTTTGTTTGTCTTGTCTTGCTCTGGTTGAAACACGAACACATTAATTAATTTCTTCCCCCAAGCTGTGTGTCAGTGGAATGTTCTACCCTCCCCCACCCCAACCCCCACATCTTCCATCAACTTAGAAGATAAAGCTGTCAGGCACCAGTAGCCCAAGTTAATCTTTCACCTAAGGACTTATCCAAAGGGGGTAGCAAAAGGCCCAGGATAATTCTAAACATGGTTGGGTTTTGTTCTGGATTTCAGACTGCCAAGTGCATGACTCTGAGGTGATTGTCATATGGGAGACTCTCCACAGTGTCCTGGTTGGGTGGCTGCATAGACTGTGGTGACCTATTCTGTCCCTGCTTCTTAAGGGGATATCGGTCACCAGCCAACCTGCCTCCTACCCCCAACCCTGCATATTCACATGTTGGAACTGTAGCCCCCAGTACCTCAGGATATACTACTTTATGGTGGTTAGGATCTTTCTGGAAAGAAGTAAAAGAGGACTTGACAGTAAGCCTTGGTTTCATGGGAATGATATCTTCATCCTGGGAAAATGGCTCCGTGGAAGGTGTTTGCTGCATAGCTAGGAGGACTTGAGTTCAGAACCCAAGAACCCCTAAAACGCCAACACGGGAGCACATGTGCAAGAGCTGCGACTCCTGGAGGCATGGAAACAGAAGCAGGAAGAGCCCTGGCAGCTCATATATGCAGAAGCCAACAAAGACCTTGTTTCAGAGGAGTAAGGCAAAGATGGCTACCTGAAAAAGAGCTCTGCCCACAATAATGCTATAGCATAGCATAGCACGCATGCGCACACGTGTGTGCACACACACACACAGTGGGGCAGATTTAAATAATCAATTTGGACACACATGGCATGTGAAGACACAGGAATAGAAGACAGCCTTCTGTGAGCTCAGGAGAGAGACCTGAGTGAACCTTTTCTTTATGACCCTCAGAAGGACTGAGCCCCAGAGATACCTTCAACCCATAGATCTACCTTCAACAAAGTATAGTTCTCTGGCTTTAGCACTGCTCTTCCTGCCCACTCATCCCCCATCCTGGGGGACTTTATGACAGACTTAGAAAGATGATACTAATTTTATTTACAAGTGCACTTAATATTTATTCAAGGGTCAGATGAAGAGTAAAGATTGATGGGAAATTCACCAGAAAGTTCAGCATTCTATGTTAGTTTGGGGTCTTCTGTCCTGGTCAGGCTGCTGGTCCTCTACTCTGTTAGACACTGATGCTTTTTTTTTTTTATCTGATTCTGACTTGCATCTCCTACCTGCCTTAAGTTCTTCTGTTAACTAACTAATTAATTAACTAATCTGCAAATGTCCCTCTGAGGGTCGTGAAGAAGAGGTCCGCTCTCTCCTTGGCTCCCAGAAGGCTGTCTTCTAGTCTCATGTCCTCACATGCTATATGTGTGTTATATTTAAACTTGACCGATGCTAGGTCTTTTGGGGTACAATGGAAGTGGTGTCTTCATGCCCCATCCTTAGGAAGGCAGCCCTCCCAAAAGCTTTGTCATATTTTCTGAATTCATGTTCCTAGCAGGTGTCTTTAGCCATAGGTGCTCTTAGGAATGAGGCTTCTCTTGGCTTCCCCGACTGGAGGGGGGGAGGTAGATAGCACCGTGCTGTGCAGGCTCTGGGCTTGGTGGATGCTCACTGAACTACTGTGGCTTTTCTTGCCTGATAGGAAGGTGGTGAGAAGCTTGGCTCTCCTTCCTTAGATGTCTGTGAAGCTGCCATCTGCAAATGCCACTGGAGGGGGAAGCAGCAGAGAATGGAATGAGGGTGTGAGAGGCAGAGACTTTGTAGTGAGGGGCCATCCTTCAAGAACTGTTTTCCTCCGTAATCCGTCCTGAGGAACTCCTTTGCCTGCTTTAGCTCCTACACAGACATCTCCAAATTGTCCCCATTTCCCTGCCTCTAAAATAGGTGATTGCTTCTCTCATCTGTGATGTCCGGTGACTCCTCCCTCTTGTTTATTGCAGCTCCGCCCCTATGGCCATCTTCAGCCTCAGAGATGCCTAGCAGTGCCCTCCCTCCTGTTTTCCCTGAGGTGCCACCGGTTCTTTCCTGTCTCTCCACCCTGGCCTCACCATCGTCTTTCGTCTTTCACAGTCTAGTCTTTGGTTCCTCCGCCCCCATCTAGTCAGGTGGTTTTGCTGTCCCTGAAGAGTTGGTGTTGGGGCTGATGCTTCCTAAAAGCTCACTGGTTTTCCTCATGAACTCCGAGTCTTCGTGCCCACCAACTGGCTTCAAACCCTCTTAACTCTACCTCAGTCCATCCTGTCATCACTACCAGCACTGAGCTTTCCTGAATTGCTGGTATCCCTGGTTCAGTAACTGGTTTTGTTGTTACCAACAAGGTATTCCCTGGATCCACAAGCCAGAATTCTACTTTGTGGTCCTGCCTTGTTCACCCTGTTAGTCCGAATGATATGAGTTCCACCTCCTGAACCTTCTTGTGTCCTTCCTTCCTCTTGCAGTTTCCTTTCTGTCTAGCTATCATCCCTCCTCAACCAGGAACCTATTACCTGTAGCAGCCAGGGCGACACAGTTAACGTGTAAGCCCTGGGTAGCATCAAGCTCCTGGAATAAAGAAAAGCCGTTTTCACCTTCACCTGTTTGTTTTTGTCCAGTGCTCAGTTCTTAGCCTACTGTTTCTAGAATATATCGTGCCCCTTTCTTTCCTTGAAGCCTGTGATGGATTGGGTGAGAAATGTCTTTCATCATCTCTGGGATTTGAACCCTTGGTCCCCGGTGGGCGGTACTGTTCAGGGCAGCATTAGGCAGTGTGGCCTTTCTGGAGGAAGTGCGTCACTAGGGGGCGGGCTTTGAGAGTAACAGTTCTCGTTGTACTTCCTCTTTCCTTCCTGTTCCATGTTTGTGGTCCAAGATGTACACTCTTAGCTCATTGCTCCAGCTGCTTTGCCTGCTGCCTATGTCTCTGCTTCTCTGCTCTAGGATCTAGCCCTCTGGAACAGGAGTCCCAAATAAGCCCCCCTTTTTCTATAAGTTGTCTTGGTCATTGTGTTTGCCACAGCAGCAGCCTGAGTACACACTGTTCCTCAGTCTCGACGCGTCAGAACTGGCCGTTTTCTCTACTGATTAAAGAATCAACAGATGGGGGGGGTCTCACCAGAAATCCTGGGGAGTCCGAATGAAGCCACCATAAAATACTGGAAAAAAAATAGAGGACCCCTCTCCCGATACTTAACCTTATTAATGAAAAGAAGAACTGGCTCAAATAGCTTGAAAACAATCTGTTAGAGTTTAAACGAAAAATTCTGGGACACCCATGCTGTAAATCTTGCAATTGCCCTAGAGGAGAAAGAGGGGAAGTCATTCCATTGATTTAAGCTAGCATGAAGGTCAGTCCATGCTAGGGAGCTTTAGAAAAATGCTGTGGCCTTTAATGGTTTGGGCCAGCATCTGAAAGAGAGAAGAGAATGAAAAAGAATAGCTGTGCCCTTCTGTGTCAGGACTCAGAAAGATGGGCAGACCCTGCTGAAATCCTTGGTGGTTCACTGGAGAGAGGGATTCTTGGAAGGAAAAGTATTTTAAGATAAACCCACCTTCCTAGGTCCCCTAACCAGATCCTGGACTGACCTGCCTCACTCCATTAACCCTCATGGGGAGAGGCATTACACGTTCCCATACTGGACTTGCATCCAGAATCACTGTATGATCCCCGTGGGTTAACAGTTTTGCTCCCACAGTGTGAGCTTGCTGAGGGAAGCCTCCTCGCTGAGGTCTGGCTATCCTGTGATCTGTTTTTTTGAGTAGCTGCAAGGATTCATAGTAACTGAAAGGTGGTACTCTTGGGAGGAGAGTGGGACTTTTGGGAGGCGTGGCCTGGTGGGAGGTCTTTATGTCACTTGGGTGTATATTTAAAAAAGGGCTTTCAGACTCTGATCCATCCTTTCTCTTTCCCCTAACCTTTGAGAAGTGACCAACCCATACCACATAACCTCATCTATGTAGGAGAGCCAGCTTGGTCCCATGGGATCTTTCCAGCCATGCCCAGAGTTATAAAGACATCATGTGCCATACAGAAACCACTGCCTGCCAGTAAAATCTGAAGACCTCCAGCTAAGGGATAATTATCAAGGACCTGAGTTCTTACATAACCATCTGCTACTCTCTCTAGAACAGAACTGATATGAGTTCCAATGCTTTAAAATTTTTCTGGACCTTCGAACCAATCAACCCTTTGCTCTTTTTAATGTTAACTGTCCCAGGCGTTTCAGTGCAGTAACTAATTAAGGGCAAAGCTAATATGCCCTTAATTTAAAGTGCGGTCACTCATCCTCCTCCCTTAGATCATTTGTAGCAATGTCTACTGCTTCTTCCCCACACTTGTGCTATGTATAATTTTAAGTTGTATTTCCTGCTTATTTATTTAGCAGCCACTCCTTCCCAGTGGTCCCCAACACTAGCGGTGTTTACCACACTAAGGTCCTTGATAAATATCCATTAACTGAATATCTTATGATTTTACTTATAGGCAGTGGTTTCTGCATGCTTGGTGTCTTTGTGGCTCTGAGCATGGCTGGAAAGATCCCATGGGGCCAGAGCAGCTTTTCCTACCCTGGCCCTGTGCCCTTGGCAGAGTGTAGACCTGGGTCACAACAAACTGCCTAGTGCAGGCATGATTTTGAGCTTTAGGCGTATCAGGTCCTCGCTTGGAATCTTAACCACACAAAGAGAAAAAAAAAAACTCCTGCAACTATTTTCCACCTTTCTTTTTAAGGAATTTACATGAAAAAAAAAAGATGGCTTTTATAAAAATGACTTGGCCTTGGAGGAAGTTATTTAAAGAATTTGTACTTGGAGAGAAAAAAAATAAAGTTTTCCTCCTTCTTGTAAGAAACAAAAACAGGAGGGCATCATTTCTCTAGGATGGGATTTAGACAGCTGTGAGGGGCTTCACCTGGCTAAGAGCTCAGGGTCACACGTATCATCATTTTTAGTCAAAAAGGTTGTTTTCTATGGACAGATTTTTTTTTTGCCTTTAAACTTTATTTATTTAAGACACATTTCTGGGTTTTTTTTTTTTTTGTTTTTGATTTTTTTTTTCTTTTGAGCTGATAGTTCTTTTGGAGAGCATCCACTGTGTAAGCTATGTGTGTTTGGGCTTTCATACCATGCCTAAGCATGTGCTGCTTGGTCCCATCTGGCCCAGGCCCCAACTTGACTTTGATATGGAAACATGGCCCTGACACCTGGGATGTGGGAATACTGGGGTACCAAGAAGTCTGACCTGTGTTAACCCATCTCCATCACTGGCAACTCCCTGTCTGGGTTCTGTCAGATGGTGACTCAGATTAGAGACTGACACTCAGGTCTCTGGCAGTGTTTTGCCTCAGAGTCAGATGGGGCACAGTGGGAGGGTACTAGAGAGCAAAAGGCACATCACCTGTGGTTCCTTTGAGGCACCGGGAGGAGGCTCTGGGTATACTTTATTTTGGCTTATGATTGCAGAGGGTTTCTGTCCATTACAAAGGGGAAGGTCTGGTGGAGGATCTTGGTCATGGCATCGGATGAAGCAAGTCTTCTTAATTCTTGTATACAAAGGGTACTGAAATGAAGAAGGGACCCAGGGTCTTCTCTCTATCTGCTCTTTCTCTCATGCTGGTTTGCCCTAATGACAGTCTCCGCCTCAGAGCTGCAAGCTAACAATAAGGGAGAGATAGCCTTCCTCTTGACCCAGGCTAATCTTCTATAACTCACCGCACTGGTGTGTAGGGTCTCCTGGATTCCCTCGCCTTGCTATGGATAAGCTAGACAAAGCCAATGGTTTATAGAGACATGGTGTGGTGCTGATGCTCCGGCCTCTGGCTGTCCCCGATCCCCTCACAACGAGAACACATTCTTTTTCTTGTTTCTTGCCTTGGAATGCTGGTGTGGGAAAGGCTGACACAGCAAGGTGATCATAGTTAGCCATCATTTCCCATTTGTGCCCCTGGTCTTTGACACCTTGGCCTGAAGTGCCTTCTCCTGTCCACTCAAGGTTGCCCAGTGCCCTTGGGCATCTGCCTGTATTTTCTCCGCTCTGTTTTTCTTGGTCCTCTAATTTGCTTCTGTGATGGGAAAAGACATGCTCTTCCTGTGCCTGGTCACAAAGAACACATTGAGGCCATCCCTGGAAATGTCCTTAGGACACCTTAGGACACTAGAGCCTTGCACAGCAGGAGATGGAGGAATTTAGAGAGGAAGTTCATGTCCAGTACTTTATTTTTCCACAGAGAATAATTAAATACTTTTATTATTATTGCTTTTTTAGAGCTAGAGATAAAACCCAGGGCTTCAAGCATACTAGAATAACCCTTTACCATAGTCTGATACTTTTAATTTTTAATGAAAAAGAGTATTTATTCTATTGGATTGGTTAACTAATAATTGAGACTTTTTTTTATTTTCCAAAAAGAAAGTTAGTAGCCATGTAACCATCTATATAGTTTTAATATGTGTGTTTATATGTATGTGTTGGTATACCAAATGTGTACTGTATGGGGTGTGTGCACATGCATGTGCAGATACATGTGCCTGTATGTATATACAGAGGCCAGAGGGGGTCATAAGGGTGTCCTGCTCTTTTACTGTCCACATAGTCCTTTGTAGCAGGGTCACTTGAAAGTTCCAGTGAGTTCTCCTATCTGTCCTAACCCCGTAGGCATGTCTGGAACCACGCCCAGCCTCTTGCATGGCTTTGGGGTTTTGAACTCAGATCCTCACATTTGCACGAAAGTGCTCTTATCAGTGGTGCCTCCTCCCCGGTCCTCAAAGGTGTTTGCTCAGCACTTCTGACAGGTCTCAAACTTGTAGAACAAGTCATAATTTGGGTATTGAAAATGTTTAATATTCACATTACCCTTTATAGCTTCATAGCCTTTTTTTTAAAATCTCCCCTCTCCCTTACCTTATCCGTAAAGATAAGTGTCTTATGCAAATATGTTAAATTGTCTGCGTTAGTGGTTATTTGGAGTACGTGGAGAATAAATGCAAAATAAAAAATATGGAGGTAGTTCTTTAAGACTATGTGCTGACAACGGAAGCTGCAGACTTGGCTTAGAAAGGATTCCTGATGTCTCATGATGTGTCCTCATTGTCAGTGTGAGGGCCTCTGTCTCTCCCACGGTGGCTACCATTCTGCCATCTAATCACAAGCCTGCCACCTCACCCGACTTCTAGATGTGTTTCTTTTACCTGGAAGGTGCTGATAAACACGTTGGCATCTGTGATCTGGCTATCGGGGCATATTTATACACTTCAGGAATTTTAAGGCATGAGTGTGTTGAGGCTCTCTCCTCGATGAAGTAACAGCCATGGGGCACTAAGTAGTGGGGGGTGTCGGGAGTGTGGTGAAGGCAGGTTTTCCTCTCAAGAACCTCTACCTGTTCCACTCCCGAGAAGGGCACCTGCACTGGAAGACAATTCCACAACCAAATCCTCAATGTCTGGCCCTAGTGCTGAAACCTAGGATTTGAGGTTCTCAACCTGTGGGTCGTGACCCCTTTAGTGGTCAAATGACCTTTTCAGGGAGTTTCACATCTGATAGCCTCCTTATCTGACATTTACATTATGATTCAAAACAGTAGCAAAATTACAGTTATGGAATAGCAATGAAAATAATTGTATGGTTGGGGGGGTCACCACAACACAAAAAACTATATTAAAGGGTCACAGCATTGGGAATGTTGAGAACCATTGGAGCAGAGGAACTGAGAAGGGGATGGGGTTAGGTACATGCCACCAGTGTGCACTTTGGTAGAAGGATCTGGTTCTGAAGTTCTTTGTTTGCGTCTGAGACAAGATCTTATTGTCTAGACGATCTTGAAGACAAGGCTGGTTTTGAACTTGTGATCTTCCTGCTTCAGCCTCCTGCACACTGGGGTCATGACCCATCAGGCCCAGAGATGAAGGGCCCAGAGGTTTCCTGCAGACAGAAAGGATAAATGCTTGAAAGGGTAGAAATGCTGGTTTCTTTGATTTAATCACTGCCCACTTTATATAAGCAGCAGCTGACCATATCATAAATATGGAGACATATATTGTGTACTGATCAGACAAAAATTGCCAAAAACAAATTGAAAGAAAAAAAGAAAAGCTTAAATATAGAACAAATGCTGGAGCAGGAACAAAATCAGGTTTTTGTTTTGTTTTGTTTTTAACCACTCATTTTGTGTGAGACTTAGTCTGCATTGAAGTGTGGGACTGGTTTTAAAAAAAGAATATTCACTTATTCCTTTTTTAAAAACTTTTTAAAATTTATTTTATGTGTATGAGTACACTGTAGCTGTCTTCAGACACACCAGAAGAGGGCATTGGATCCCATTACAGATGGTTGTGAGCCACCATGTGGGTGCTGGGAATTGAACTCAGGAACTCTGGAAGAACATTCAGTGCTCTTAACCACTGAGCCAATCTCTCCAGCCCCTTCATTTATTCCTTTTAATTCACTTCCCTGAGGGGTTTTGTCAGTGACTATTTCCCATAGGAAAGAGTCCCACATGGAGGCTTTCACAATAGAGGAGCACATGAGACTCCTGACTGGAAACA